>NC_136726.1:22357385-22964885 GCF_936440315.1 Barbus barbus
CAGATATGTGACCTGAGCATATGAAAAATCACAGGAAAATTTAACTGAATTCCTCTGGGGTGCTTGAAATGTGTGATTTGTTCAAAAATTAAAGTAAAGCAAAAATACACCAAAATACCGTAGCAACCACTCAAAACATTTTGGTAATCACATAGCAACTTTCAAGCCCTCTTGATGATATATTAGCATTTCAGATCTCTCTGTCTTGATTCAACAAACTCCCAGTTTCAACCTGACACTGCGATTTATGTCTCTTTTTCATTTCCTGCATCTTTATATGCAAAGCTGTAAAAATGATAAATATTGATCAGTTCCAGTGGCTACTGCGTCGGTCAGCGGTTTCTTTTATGGAGATGAAATTGCAGCTGTTGGAAAAGTCAATATTACATCCTGCCCCACATCTTCAGACAGAGAGGTGTTACTCTCGCTGAAATTGACTTTCAATTGCCTCACTGTCATGGCAAGTAATTGTCAAAATGATAGATAAACAACTGTTAAAGGCTCCAGGCAACAGAGGAACAAACTCATCTTCACAGGTACCTTAAGATTTCATAGCATTCACCACGGTAGATTTTGGTGCATGGAGGTTCATGTTAGTCCCTTGCCCTACAAAAACTAAATGGTTAAATGTATTATACATTTTCTCTGAATATGTGCACAGAAAATGCATAAAAATAAATAAACATATATATATATATATATATATATATATATAAATATAATATATTAACTTGCTGTAGTGTGTCAGTAGGACATATCAGTTTACATTTCCAAATATTCATTAACTTAATTTGTGATTAGTAATATGCATGGCTAAGAACTTCATTTGAACAACTTTAAAGGAGATTTTCTCAATATTTAGATTTTTTTGCACCCTCAGATTCCAGATTTTCAAATAGTTGCATCTCAGCCAAATATTGTCCGATCCTAACAAACCATACATCAATGGAAAGATTATTTATTCAGAGTTCAGATTATGGATAAATCACAGTTTAAAAAAATTGACCCTTATGACTGGTTTTGTGTCACATATAAATTCATTATTTCTTAATTAATTTTCCTGTTCACTAACTTTTACATACATAAAAATTTGCTTTACCTTAATAAAACCATAGTAATTTTTCCTAAGGAATTTGTATCTGTGTATTTTTGTATCTTTGTATTTGTGTTTACATCTGTACTGCCTTAATGATTTGATAGCCTATTGTACGGTTTAATTAAAAAGGAAAGAAAAGAAAAGAATCAGAAAAAGGTTTGTGATACGCACTCCCAAATCCCGAAATCTGAATAATGATTCGTGAACTATCATTTCATATCGGGACTTTGGAGCATCACGAATCTTTCAATTCACGAAATTGCGAACCCACTCTAAAGTTCCGATCCAAATCAAATGACTAGCGATACACTCTCCGAAATCCCGATCTGAATCAAACGATTCAAACGTGAATGCTTCGAAATCATTTTGCGATGCAATGGTTTCACTGTTTTAGAGCTTCGAAAAGCTCCCCTGATAGCACACATACATCTCAGAGACGTCTATTTGATGTCTGCATTTACATCTGCAAGACATATTATTTAGGGTGTTTGCTCATCTGCAATACGTCTATAGGACATTTCCTTTTAGATGTCAAGTAGACGTCTATTAGATGTCTTTAAGGTGTTTATGATTTAGATTTTATGTAAAACTGACATCTGAAAGACATCTGCCAGACGTTTGTAGGCAGCTGATGCTTTCCAGATCAAGAGATCTTTAATAGATATCTTGCAGACGTACGTGTGCTATCTGGGTCTATTTTACCAATCACTACATGCTTCTTAAAATCCTTACAAGTGATGTCGAAATTCGAGAATGAATGGCTCTTTTGAACTGTTTTTTGCTAGTGAATCGCTTGACATGAATGAAGCCACAAGTTGGAATTTGAAGCCGTTCCAGCGTAAATGACTCACTCAGTTGAATCGGTTTATCTGTTTCTCCACTTTTCGTTCCTTTATCCATGTTTACAACACTGTCAGTACTACTGGCTTATCTTTCTAATTTTATTAGATTAAAAGTATTAGATTATTAGAAAAAAGTATGATGTTTACAAATAAAATCTCCATATTCAGGCGAGATAACCGGTTTGCTGCTAACAAGTGAAAACACTGCTGCAGCTCAAAACACATGTTAGATGGAAGCATTGTACAATATAATCTAGTTTGTATCTTATTTCACTTTAATTTAAATAGTTTGACCACGGGGGGATCACGTGACACTTTCATGAGCCAAGACGCACATCAGCTGAGCTCCGTGTATATAACCCGTCTTTTACTGTTGTTCGTCTTCTTTTCTTACATTTGGGGTAGTTTTTTCATTTGCCGGTTATCTGGCGATGTCATATAGTCGGAAACTCGCTTATCTTTCACCATCATCCTCACCAAGTAAGAAGAAAATAAAATCAGCGGCCGCGGCATGGAAGACAACATGGCAGTCACTATAAAGCGATTTGAGGACATTTTGAAAGCTGAATTAGCAGCAATGCGCACCGAATTCGCCTCTCACATGACTACAATCCAGAATATATGCTCTAAAGTTGACTTTTAATCAGGGAACAGAAAGAGCAGAAAAAAGTGATCGGCGAACACACCATGTGTCTGGATGCCCTCGAGCAGCAGGTGACTGATTTACAGGACCGCAGCAGACGCAGTAATCTCCCGCTGAAGGGGCCGAGAAGGATGACCCGATCGGTTTTCTGAAACGATCTCTGCCGATCTGGATCCCATCACTTGCGGGCAGAGATATCGAGATCGAGCGTGCGCATCGAGTTTACTCCAGAGCTTCAACTGATCTCTCCAAACCGCGAGTGTTTCTCTTCAATCTGTTACCATACAACGACAGGAATTTGATTCTGAATGAAGCAAGAAGCCGCGGTTCTGTGAAAGCGGGTGACGGTGCGATGTTGAGCTTCTTCCCCGACTTCTCTCAGACTTCAATACGGAAGGAATTGAAAGAGGCAGGTCTGCAGACCTTTCATCAGTATCCAGCTACTCTGAAGATCGTCATGAAACACGGCGAGACCAAACTACTGCACTCACCGGACGAGGCGCATCGGTTCCTGAGCTCCATTCCCGCTCCTCTTTCTCCTGGGATGGACGTGGCATAAGTGTTTGATAATACCGAGTGTCTCGACTTCTGATTTACTGATCTAGATAATGCCTCCCTTAGTCACAACGTGAAGTCTGAGGTTCCTTTATCAGATGTTTACTGCACTTATGGACTTGGACATCAACACCAACACAAACACCGTAGAACTAAAACCAGGCGAATATAACAAACATCAGTCATACATTCAGTTACACGGAAAACACGCATACGACTTTAAACTCTTAAATGAACAAAAATACATCAACACACCACTTTTGCCTGCTTGTAAGCTAAGAGAGGTGGGTTATAGCTTGAAGTTTCTTGGACGGATGACTTGTAATCGTACAGAGAAACCTTAAACCTTTTATCGATAACATCATTCCATCTCTTCGCTCAGATGACAAAACAGGAAGTGATATACAAAAGTAAGATGGGAATAAAATAAAACAACCAACAACTCTTTTTCAATCTTGCAATCTTGCTCAAGTAAACAATAATTCATTATAGAAATCACAATAAATATTGTAAAATAACCAAAATATAAAGTTATACAAATTAAACTAATGAAAAGTTAAACTGAGATAAGCGAGTGTCTAAGTACACAAGCGCAATCTAGTGGAAACAAACAAACTCAGAAAGCTTTGTGCTAGCAAATACATAGATCTTCATGGGACAATCAGCTACTGGCAGTTCTTCATGTAAACAAGGAAATTTGGTATCACTAATGTACAGTTCCCTTCCAGGAACTTCGAGCTACGTCCGAAGACGCTATGGGAACGCTATCAGCGTAACCGGCGCTCTGAATATTTTATACAACAGTCTAATGGATGGGCGAGGCGTCACGGGCGGGGTGACGTCACGACCAGGAAGTTATATAAGCACGTGCGGCGGAGCCGGCATCAGCTTTCTGTCATTCAGCAAGCGCTCTGTGTATTGTCAGTCTGATTCTTTGTCTTGTGAGTCTTATTTGGTGTTGTCTGTCTTGGAAAGCCAGGGAAAAATGCCTAAAGCTAAGGCAAAGACTAGGGGCGATCCCAGATCGCGTTTCAGGTTGTGTGTCAGTCCCTGCCCTCGTTACATCACGAGTGGAGACACACACAGCCTGTGCGTGGTCTGTTTGGGTGCGGAGCATGCGGCATCAGCTCTCGAGGGAGCTGGTTGCCTGCACTGTGAGCGGCTCCCGCTGCGCACACTCCGCACCCGGAAGGCTCTCTTCGAGAAGGGAGCCTTCGCGAGCCTCCCACGCGGTGCTGGCCCCGCTGCTGCCGAGGCAGAGCGGCTGCTACACTCGTGGGGCTCGCAGGCTGATCTGGCTGGCGGGAGTGAGACGGGCATGTCTCTATCTCCTCCCGTATCCGCCAGATCTGGTGTCCCGTCTCTCGGGGAAGCGGTTACTTCCCCCCGAGATGAGGACTCAGCGCTTCGTCTATCTTCCTCCGAGGAGATTGATGTGACGAGCGTTGAAGAGGTTACGCCGCCTCTCTCGCCCCAATACGAGGAGCTTTTGGAGGTGGCAACTCGGGCAGTGGCCAAGCTTGACATCAGTTGGCCCCCCGAGAGAACAACTGTGCCGCGGTCCAGCCTGCTGGACGAGCGTTTCCTGCGCTCGCGGCCGCCACCTCCTCGCAGGAGCCTTCCGTTTTTCCCCGATCTCCACACCGAGGTGTCGAGATCGTGGGTGAAACCATATACATCCCGCCCTTTCATTCCCGCGGCAGATTACTACGGTAATGTACGGGAATTGGACGGGCGTGGATATAGGGCGATGCCCCGGATTGAGCAGACGCTGGCGGGCTATCTGTCTCCTTCCACAGCATCGTCCTTGAAGGCTCCTACCCTGCCCACCAGGCCTCTGCGCACCACATCATCCCTGGTGGGCAAGGGGTATGCGGCAGCAGGACAGGCTGGTGCGTGTCTGCACACGATGGCGGTGTTGCAGGCGTACCAGGCCGAACTGCTGAAGGATTTAGATGAGCTGGGGGATGTCAGAGCTGAGGATATCTCAGAGCTCAGGAGAACCGCCGATTTGGCTCTCCGCGCCACCAAGGAGTCGGCCCGTGCTATCGGCCGCTCCATGGCAGCTATGGTGGCAACGGAGAGGCATTTGTGGCTGACCCTGTCCGACATTAAGGAGAAGGACAGGGTCTGCCTCCTGGACGCCCCGCTTCAGCCTTCTGGCCTGTTCGGCGACGCCGTGGGTACCGTCGTCGACAGGTTTCAGGAGGCCCGTAGGCAAGCGGAGGCGTTTCGGCGGTTCCTCCCCCGCCGCTCTCTAACTCTGGAGGCTGCTGGGCGGGAGCAGCCTCCTCCGCATACTAGTTCCTCGCACAGGGCTGCGCAGAAGGAGAGCGTCGCCTCTCGTGCTCCCCCGAGGCGGAGCCGAGGGCAGCGGCGCTCCGCGCCGGGGGCCTCAAAACCCAAGACAGACCTGAGGGATGTCTTGGCAGCCAAGAGGTCCGCGGCAAGGAAGTCCTGATGGGCAAGTCCCAGGACTTCGGAGGGTGACCCCTACTGGGGTGGAGCGACTCACACCGCAGCTCACGGTGACCGTCTCCCCTCGGTGCCCTCCGGGGATCTGTCTGCCAACCCTGCAGTTCCAGGGCACAGCAGGTCCCAGCGAGTACTATCCTCAGGTTCTACCGCCTGTGATCTCAGCGGGCCTGAGAGACTCGCCCCAGCCGCCAGACTACGCGTCCCCTGCCGGTACGCTCCAGCAAGACAGCGGTCTGGCCGCTTCTCTAACACCAGAGGTCAGTCTCGAGAGACTGATTCCCTTAGTAGATCGTTTGGCGGCCTGGCAACGGCTGCCGAACGTGTCTCTCTGGGTCCTGCGCACGGTAGAGGCTGGCTATTCCATCCAGTTCGATGGGCCGCCCCCGCGGTTCAACGGGGTCTGCGTGACTACGGTCCGCCCCGAGCAGGCTCTGGTCCTGGAACAGGAAGTCAACACTTTGCTGGAAAAGGAAGCCATAGAGTTGGTTCCACTTCACGAAGTGCACACCGGCTTCTACAGCCGGTACTTCATTGTTCCGAAGAGGGATGGAGGGCTCAGGCCCATACTGGACTTGCGTCTCTTGAACCTCTCAGTCAGACCGCTGAAGTTCAAGATGTTGACGGTCAAGCAGATCGTGTCCCAAATCAGGTCCGAGGACTGGTTTGTCACGATAGACCTCAAAGACGCCTATTTCCATGTGTCCATCATTCCCTCTCACAGGAAGTTCCTGAGGTTCGCTTTCGGGGGCAAAGCGTACCAGTATCGGGTTCTTCCCTTCGGCCTAGCACTCTCACCCCGCACTTTCACCAAGTGTGTGGATGCGGCACTGGTCCCGTTGCGACTGCAAGGCATCCGCATACTAAATTATATCGACGATTGGTTGATTCTTGCTCAATCAGAGCAGTTGGCAGTTCGGCATCGAGATGTCGTTCTTGCCCACATGAAAGATTTGGGGTTAAGACTAAACGCCAAGAAGAGTGTGCTTTCTCCAGCTCAGAGAACCACTTATCTGGGCGTGGTGTGGGATTCGACCACGATGCAGGCTCGTTTGACCCCTGCTCGGATCGAGTCGATCCTCACGGCAGTCAGGAGAGTGCGAGAAGGCCAGCCATTCACTGTCAAGCAGTTTCAGAGGCTGCTTGGGCTCATGGCAGCTGCGTCCAGCGTGATTCCTTCTGGCCTGCTGTACATGAGGCCCCTACAGTGGTGGCTCAAGACCAGGGGGGTCTCCCTGAGGGGAAACTCGCTCCGCGCTGTCAAGGTATCACGGCGCTGTATCCGTGCCTTAGACATGTGGAGGAAACCCTGGTTCTTGTCCCAGGGCCCGGCGCTGGGAGCTCCTTGTCGCCGCGTCTCGCTAGCGACGGACGCCTCCCTCACCGGTTGGGGTGCGGTCATGAGTGGCCACCCTGCCCGCGGTCTGTGGAGTGGTCGCCACCTGACGTGGCATATCAACTGGCTAGAGATCCTAGCTGTGTTCCGTGCTCTCAAGCACTTCCTCCCAGACCTGAGAGATCGCCACGTGCTGGTCCGCACCGACAGCACGGCAGTGGTCTCTTACATCAACCACCAAGGAGGTCTGCGGTCGCGCCCCTTGTACAAGCTGGCACACCAGATCCTTGTGTGGTCCCAGGGCAAGCTCCTATCATTGAGAGCTGTGCACATTCCTGGGTATCTCAACGTCGGAGCAGACGTCCTGTCGAGACAGGGGCCGAGGCCCGGGGAATGGATGCTTCACCCCCAGGTGGTGAAGCAGATTTGGAAGGTCTTTGGCCAAGCACAGGTGGACCTCTTTGCGACTCGAGAGTCTGCGCAATGTCCCCTTTGGTTCTCTCTAGCTCCTCCAGCGCCTCTGGGACTGGATGCTATGGTACAGACCTGGCCGAGGCTTCGTCTGTACGCCTTCCCCCCGATCGCTCTGCTCCCGGGAGCTTTGGCGAGAGTGCGCCGGGACGCGGTAAGCCTACTGTTAGTAGCGCCGTTCTGGCCGGGCCGAGTATGGTTCTCGGATCTGATTTCCCTCCTCGACGGCACCCCGTGGCCGGTACCGATCAGGAGCGATCTCCTCTCACAGGCCGGGGGCACCCTTGTGCACCCCCGCCCGGAGTGCTGGAGGCTGTGGGTGTGGCCCCTGAGGGGGCACAACTCATAGCTTCCGGTCTGTCAACCGAGGTTGTCGAGACCATCCTCCAATCCAGAGCTCCCTCTACGAGGAAACTGTACGCCTTGAAGTGGAAACTCTTCACTTCATGGTACGGGGACCGCCAGCTCGACCCAGTCAACTGCCCGATCCGCGCAGTTCTGGAGTTCCTGCAGGCCCGCTTCTCCGCAGGGTTAACCCACTCCACTACTAAGGTCTACGTGGCAGCTATCTCGTCGTACCACGCCCTTATCGGTGGCCAGTCAGTGGGCAGACACCCCCTGGTTACACGTTTCCTCCGCGGTGCGCTGAGGCTGAGGCCGCCTGTACGATCCCGTGTCCCCACGTGGGACCTGGCTGTGGTACTAGAGGCTCTGGGCAGAGCACCCTTCGAGCCTCTCGGGGAGATAACTGATAGACTCCTCACGATCAAGACCGTCTTTCTGCTGGCTATCACCTCTCTGAGGAGGGTGAGTGACCTCCAGGCCCTATCTGTGGCCCCTTCGCATATCGACTTTGCGCCCGGTTCGGCGAAAGTCTTCCTCTACCCCCGTACGGGGTACATTCCGAAGGTTCTGACGGTCGTACCACAGCCGGTCGTACTCCAGGCCTTTTGTCCTCCTCCCTTCAGGGAGCCCGACCAGGAAAGGCACAACTGCGTGTGTCCAGTGTGAGCACTGGACGCATACATCCACAGAAGGGCTGTGGAGAAAGACGGACCAGCTGCTCGAGTGCTTTGGTCCGCCTAAGAGGGGTCTTCCTGTTACGAAGCCCACTCTTAGTAGGTGGATGGTGGATGCCATCAATCTGGCGTACGAGACCTCTGACCTTCCCCCGCCGTTGGGAGTCAGAGCACACTCGACCCGAGGTGTGGCGGCCTCCAAGGCCTTCTGGGCAGGTGTCTCCATGCAAGACATCTGCAACGCTGCTGGGTGGTCCACGCCCCTGACATTCGCCAGGTTTTACAACCTCGACATCAGAGCCACTCCAGGCTCCTCCGTCCTTTCAGCCTGACACTAGGCAGGGACTTGTCAGTCTGGCGGCGTTGGTATTGCGTTCCCATAGCGTCTTCGGACGTAGCTCGAAGTTCCTGGAAGGGAACGTACCAGGTTACGTATGTAACCCAGGTTCCCTGAAGGGAACGAGAGCTACGTCCCGAGCCACACTTCCGGCATCCCTGCCAGCGCTTGCTTCATGACTTGAAGCTGATGCCGGCTCCGCCGCACGTGCTTATATAACTTCCTGGTCGTGACGTCACCCCGCCCGTGACGCCTCGCCCATCCATTAGACTGTTGTATAAAATATTCAGAGCGCCGGTTACGCTGATAGCGTTCCCATAGCGTCTTCGGACGTAGCTCTCGTTCCCTTCAGGGAACCTGGGTTACATACGTAACCTGGTACGTTTTCAATGTACATGACACAGTTATTTTTTTTACAACTACTGCAACGAAAAAAGGTTGACATTGCTTTGATCCAGAAAGCTCATTTGTGGATGGATAATGTTCATAGATGCATTAATAAATATTACAAGGTGGTCTCTTTTGCTGTGACTGACAATAAACTAAAGGTGTTTTGATAACTGTTTGAAGAAACTTAAATATTTCCGTTTTAGACAGAAATGGTGATAATGCTGACAGAATTGCCTGTACATCTCTTGTGGAAAGGAATTCTCCCTGATCCTCACTGATAATTCTGTTGTTTCTGATTCAGTTGTTTGCTCTTTTCTCCTCGAACAATCATGCAGACCATTGTCCGTAACAACTATCTGGTCTAAGGATATCAGTGGTGACTTACAAACTTTGTTTTCTGATCAGATTTGGGAGACAATCACATCATCCTCGAAGAGACCAGATCATCGGATGATCCATTTGAAATTGCTGCATGGACTTTGTCTGTCCCCTTTGGGGTGCTTCTGTGTGCATTTATTGCCTTTCCCAAATTACAGTTTACAAAAAATAGTTTGACCGCTACAATTCAGTTGGTGGCAGACAGTTCAATAGGAAATCAGTTGAAAGCATCCAGTCCAGTTGCATATACATTTAATGTTTGATCAAAATTATTGCTAGGGACAGTTTAGTAGTCTCTGGATATAGGGACATGTCCCTAGCGTCCCTGTACACCCTTGCTTCTTCAGAAGACATTGACGATTGTGAAGGATTACTGTTATGAATGGTGCTATGAAAAATATGGATTTGGTATGAACGTTCATTGCATAAAGTTTCTTCAGCAGTGAAAAGGTCAAGGGCTAAGATTGAGAATGCTGAAAGGAAGTAGTCTGTTTTTCCACCTGACTGATGGCTGCTCAATTATCATCCATTTTTTCCCTCGACTGAGCAAAAAGTGTCAACTCCATGATCAGCCACCAGCGCCTGAGCGAAATGACAAAATCTGCTGCCTGCTGAGCCGTGAAACTTCCATAAACAGAGTCATATGTGACCAGCTCTCTAAATAAGACGACAAATGGAGAGCCAAACAACTTTTTGGAGCAGTTAGGAAAGTTTGCACAGAGTCCTGTAATAATGCCAATGTTGGTGATTGCAAGAACAGCTGTTTAAATGAGGAAAACTTTAGAGCAGGGCTTATGCGAGTTGATGACATGCAAATAATAAAGGAAGCGTTGCTATGGATTATGGACTCATATTGTAGCGGGAAGTGATAGTTTGAATTTAAAATGCCTTGATGGATTTGTTTCTTACAAATCCATCAAGTAGCTTTTTTCTTCACAAGACATTAACTGATGGACTGGAGTGGTGTGGATTACTGTGGTTTTTATCAGCTGTTTGGACTCTCATTCTGACGGCACCCATTTACTGCAGAGGATCCACTAGTGAGCAAGTCATGTAAAGCTACATTTCTCAGAATCAGATGGATGAAAAAAAATAAAAACTCATCTACATTTAGGATAACATGAGGCTGAGCACATTTTCAGCAAATTTACATTTTTGAGTGAATTTCTTTTCAAATCTCAGGTGGACTTGAAGTAAATATTTGATCTCAAAGGTGCACATCTGACATAAAATGTTTGAGAATCCTAGCTGATAAAACAGTAAAATAAAAAGTGATAAAAAGGGAATTAGACCTCCTTGCTTTACTTCTGAACCACATTTTATTAGTCACAGATTTTCACCTCAAAATAAGCATTGATCGTTTACAATTTCTGGCCGACCCTGTTTTCCATGAAAGTTTTGAAAATGAGTAAGCGAAAAGCAAGACCCCTGCTGAGTCTCCACTTCAACGCTGTCGTTCGAGCCAGAAGACGCAACTGGGGTAAAGAAGTTCTTCTCATTCATTTCTGAAGGGAAAATGTCAACGTCTGGGGCAGGACATTTTGGTTTTTCAAGATAATATCTTGGCTCGCAGCTTGAGATTTACAGTTGTTTTAATGCATGACACTGATATTGTTCAAGCAAATAAAATTGGATCTAAAAGTGAAACACTTCAGGGTTTGGTTTGGATTATAACGCAAGTGTATACCCCAACACAAACAGCAAAGAAGACATATTGACCTTGGCCAACAGCATGAATGTCTGGAAGATAAGGAGATGAAGAGAGAGTTTTACGTTGCCCTCAGGCCAGAAGGAGTTGACAGCGCCATCCTGAACAAACATGGCAGCACAGTCTGGTCTCAAAACGATGGCCAAGACAACCAGAGATGCACAAAAATGGGTCAATCTGAAAAACATATTGCTCAAAGAACCTTACGCATGAGAATCTATGGAGTCATAATTCTTTAAAGATTATTTACAGCAGCTTTTCTAATGTAAATGTTTGCAGAATCAACTGGGAAACAACATACTTGAATGTGGAAAACATTGGTGGACAAAAATAGTGGCTTGACCAATTAAAAACATCCAGTATGCAGAAACGTCCTGTTAAGCAAAGTCTTTTTTTAAACTTAGAAATCTTTACACAAAAATGTATACAATAACATCAAAATGTCACTGGCTCTAGGATATTTCTAAAAACCTGTCCTACTGGTTTAGCATTTATTTTTAGGTTTAGTTTAGAACCCATCTTTGTCGAGCATAGCTTAGCAAAGGAAGCGATAGGATCTAACTACACAAAGACAGACTGTAAGTAAAAATATTTTTTACGATTCTTCTAGTTTTGTTAATACGGGTAACTTGAGTCACAGACATTTAAAGATACATTTGGCTTTAGGTTGTACGATGAAACTAATCAAGACAAAACCCAACTTGCTCTTCCCACTGATTCTGGCATTTCACATCATGTCTGTACATGCAGCAGGTAATGTCCCCGCTTGATACTGTTAAACCAAAAATTTCAAAATGCGTGTACCTATAGCTCAAGATTGTCTTCATTTACTCATCCTGATGTCATTCCAAGCTTTGAATGAGTTTCCTTTTTCTGAATCAGTATTTTGGTCTCATAATAAATCTCTAAAAATCCTAGATCAATTTACTTGAAATGCAATAATTGCACAAGATCATGCTTGTTTTTAAAGAATACCATTCCTATCCCATTTTCGTCTTTGCATGATGGTTTCACACTCCATTTCAGCTTCTCATGATGATGATGATTATGATGATGAAGTGCGAATCCTGATAGTGGGAATCAGAGGTCAGTCCAGATTCATCGCTGCAGATCTTCTGTCAGGAAGGAAAGACGGAGGAGAGGAGGACAGAGAGATTGTAAAGACTCCAGTAATTACAGACGAGGCTCGTAGAATAATGCTGGTCACTGGACCAAACCTCTGTGAGGAGGACACAGCGAGACAGACCTTCACAACAGCGCTGTTTCTCTCGCATCCTGGACCTCATGCCATTTTAATGGTTCTGAATCTGGAAGATCAACAATCACAACAGTGTGATATTGAGAAACGAGCCCAGGAGCTGCTGGGAGCAGAAGTCCTGCAGCACTGCATTGTTCTTCTGCTCCAAAATCACCAGGAACCTTTCACAGGAGCATCCAGAGGGATTGCTGGAGAAATGATCAACGCATGTGGAGGAAGATTTCACATCATGAGAGACTCTGAACCAAAACCTGCTGATAAAGCAGCTCTTATAGCAGAAATAGACAAGGTAGTTTGGCTCAATGATCACAGATTTTACTCAGTTTTGAGACAACTGTTACAGTTAGAAAGACTGGACCTTTTGAAAAGACTAAATGAAATAGATGTATACCTTAGAGAAAGTAATTTCTCATCTGCAACGTGTGACACTTTAGGAGTGGTCGGGTGGAGTCTGATCATTTCACTGATTGCAGTTGAGCTGACTACTGAACAGAAAGAAAGTATTTTAATTTTTGAGGCAACTTTAGTTGGACTTATGGCATTTATGTCATCTTTAAAAAATGCTCTAAATTCACATGTTGCTTTTTCTCTAAATCTGGCGTTGTGCTCCACAGTTGTGGCTGCCTTTATAAAGTATCTACCAGTGTGCAAGTCAAATGATACAGAAAAAAAAGTTACAGCTGACTTTTTTTTAAAATTTACAGTAGGTTTAGGTGTGATTCTTGGATCAATCGCTAGCATAAGGACTTTATCTGATGTTTTTGTTGCATGCTGTGCTGCTTTTGGGGTCACGATTGGAGCTTGGGAATTCATAATTTTATCATTCGAGCTCCAAAATCTAAATGTCCAAGAATTACTCCTGCTATTCCGGTTTTGTGCAGTGGCAGCTGAACTCTCAATGCTGTGTGTGATTGTGCTCAATGCTCTGTTTGGAGTGACGCTCACAATAATTCTGATATTAATCTTGATTGCAATTGCAATGCTCAAATCAGATCCCAACGAGAAGAAAACTGTTGTAATATTTTTTGTAATGTTTCCATGTGGTTGTGTGTTTATTGCTTCAGTTGTTCTGATTTTAGAGATGTTGTTGAATTTGCTTAAGGTATTTACAGAATATGTGCTTGGATCTTTCTTGTTTTATCCAGCATTACTGTTGGGTTCTTTAACGCTGAAAAAAGAGTCCAGAACGCCACTGTTGAGGATACAGCAAGACAGCAGGAGCAGATTCTCTCGTCTCCTCGACTTCACACCATTTTAATGGCCGTGAATCTGAAAAATAAAGAATCAGAACTGCGACATTGTGAAACAAGTTCTATATTGGTGTAAACTAATATTTTGAAGAAATATTATGTGCACTTGTTATTTTTATGGTCACATTAAAAAATAATCTGAATTAAAATGTGGCTGTTCTTGTAAATTTGCTTCATTTTTTAAATTTGAGAGTTTCATGACACTGACATCAAATCAGTAATTTTTTATTAATTCATGCTGTCTTAATTGTCCAGTGTAGTGTTCATAACAGATTTAGTATGGACCATGGGAATATTTACTATCATAAGGACCACACAAGGATTAACATATGGATTCACACAATTGAACCATATTTTCACATTTTGCACAAAAAGAGAAATTGATAGATATATTCTTTGGTTTTTCAACATTTTACATATTTTTGAACCCTCTCCAAGAATGACTATGATTTTGAGATCCATCTTTTCACACTGAGGACAACTGAGGGCCTCATACCAGGAGCCAGGCCAGAAATGTGGGTGGGCCTACATAAAACCGGATGGACAAAGTGTAGCATGAAAACTGCAAAACAGAACAAGATTCAATACACAATACTTATAAAGCATTGATTAACATTACTTTTTAATTTCAACATTTACTAATGCATTATTCAAATTAAAAGGTGAATCTGTTAACATTCGTACCTGAGCTAACAAATAGTTGTATTTTTATTAACTAAAGGAAACAAGGATTATTACTGTAACAAATATATTGCTAATTGTGAATGTTAGTTAATGCTAACATATAATTGTTAATATTAGCATCAGCATTGCGTGACTGTGTGTATAGTGTGTATTAGCATGTAGATTTCAAGTTCTGTACAGTCTAATCTCTAATTGTCATACCATATTCATTTTAAGAAATTCTTTGTATACACAAGATAGCGCCACTGATGGCAGCCTCTGTGGCGTGCTGCACAGTTGTTTTTATGTTTTTTGTTAGTTTGTCCTGTCTTTAGTTATATCCCTGCAATCAGTTTCACCAGAGACAAATTGCTGGACATTTGGCAGTACACTCCACCCGATATTTCCCCGGTTTTCGACTATTCTGATGTTTTGCTGGACATTGTAGTTGGTGGAGCAGCGGCGCTGTTCAGGCGCTTTAGGACGCGCAGATGGGGGAAGCGAGCCGGTGCGCTCGTGAAGCTCAGACAGCATGGATTTCGGACAGCATTGCCATCTGGCGAATCTCCGCTCTATACCAAATAAAACAGACAAACACCTTATGCTCTCCCGGACAAATAAGCATTTTTCAAACTCTGCTTCACTGTGTTTCTCGGAAACCTGGCTGAATGACACCAAGTCTGCTGGGCTTTCAGCTGATCAGAGAAGATCGCGACGCGGAATCAACGGGGAAATCGCGTGGTGGCGGGACATGCTTTTACATCAATGAAAGGTGGTGTAAAGATGTAACAGTGTTAAAGAAGATGTACTGTCTTGATCTAGAAGCGCTTTTCATTAACTGTAAGCCTTTATACTTGCCGTTGGAGTTTTGCTCATTCATTCTCGTGAGTGTTTACATTCCACCGCAAGCACACATGATCTGATCAGCTTTACAGAAACTCGCTGATAGGATCACAGAGACAGAGCAATAACACCCGGACTCTGTTTTAATAATTCTCGGGGATTTTAATAAAGCAAATCTCTCCCGTGAATTGCCAAAATACAGACAGCGTGTTACATGTCCCACCAGAGACAGTAATATACTGGACCACTGTTACACAACAATAAAGAATGCATATCACTCTGTTCCACGGACAGCTTTAGGACTCTCTGATCACTGTTTGGTTCATCTTATACCGACCTACAGGCAGAAACTGAAATCAGCTAAACCTGTATTAAGGACTGTTAAAAGATGGAGTAATGAAGCAGAGCAAGATTTCGACCTTACTGATTGGAGTGTTTTTGAAGCTGCTGCCAATGATCTGGACGAGCTCACAGAGACTGTAGCATCTTATATCAGTTTTTGCGAAGATATGTGCATTTCTACCAGGACTCATCTAACTTAAAACAAAGACAAACCGTGGTTAACTGCAAAACTCAGACAGCTCCGTCAGGCCAAAGAAGATGCTTACAGGAAGGGGGACAATGTCTTGTATAAACAGGCCAAATACACACTGGAAAAGGAGATCAGAGTAGCAAAGAGGAATTATTCTGAAAAACTAAGGATTCAATTCAATCAGTTCACTAATTATTTTGACTCAGCATCAGTGTAGAAAGGTCTGAAAGAGATCACCAACTACAAGACACCATCCCCATGCACTGTGGAGAATCAACAACTGGCAGACGATCTGAATGAGTTCTACTCCCCACACCCGCTCCGAACACCTCCCCACACAACCATTAACCCCCCCAGCAACCCACCTCTCCCCCACATCTGCACTTCAGATCAGTGAAGACGATGTGCACCAGGTCTTCCGGAAGCAGAAAAGGAAAAATGCACCAGTCTCAGATTGTGTTACACCAGTCTGTCTGAAATCCTGTGCTGAACATCTGCCTCCCATCTTCACACAGATCTTCAACAGATCACTGGAGCTGTGCGAAGTCCCTTCATGCTTAAAACGCTCCACCATCATCCCCATCCCAAAGAAATCCAAAATTACAGGACTAAATGACTACAGACCTGTGGCTCTAACGTCTGTGGTCATGAAGTTATTTGAAAAACTGGTGCTGGCCCACCTGAAGGACATTACTGGACCCTTACTGGATTTTCTTCAGTTTGCCTACAGAGCAAACAGGTCTGTTGATGATGCAGTCAACATGGGACTGCATTATGTTCTGCAACATCTAGACAGACCAGGGACTTATTTGTGGACTTCAGCTCGGCCTTTAACACTATGATCCCAATTCAGCTCTCCGTGCCCACCTCTGTCTGTCAGTGGATCAACAGCTTCCTGACAGACAGGCAGCAGCTAGTGAGGCTGGGGAAATTCTCATCCAGCACCCGTACTATCAGGACTGGAGCTCCTCAGGGCTGTGTTCTCTCCCCACTGCTTGTATATTGTGTCTGTGCTATTTTGCACATTGTCCATTCTGTATATTTGTACATTATTATTTTTTATTATTTGTATCCTGTCCTGTGGCTGTCATTCGGTGGAGGTTCTGTCACCGTAAAATTCCTCGTATGTGTAAACATGTCTGGCAATAAAGCTAATTCTGATTCTGAAATAGAAAAATACTTCCACACTTTGTATTTAACATTACATTGTATAGGTTATCTCATGTAGTTGGAACCAAATGTCTCAAATGTATAAACTTTTAAAAAATATTTAAATTCTGCAGACATTAGAATTAGAATAGTGTATTTTCATTTAAAGAATGTAATTGTTAATACCGTTTTTACACTAGTTTTGCCCTGTTCTACTTTTATTAAGCATTACTGTTCGGATTATTAACAGTAATTTGGAGGAACAGCGAAAGCATCAACTAAATCACAAATGACAAACTAAATTTGTTTTTGACCATTTTATGCTCGTAAGTTATTTTAGAAACTCAATGGTATTTATTAAACTAACCTGTTTCTTCCCAAGAAATGACTTTTAGCGGTATGCTAAATTAATATTATAAAGGCTAATAGTGACGTGCAATAAATTTTATGACAAAAGCAAAGATCTGTAACAAACTTAAGCATATAAAGTTGTTCAAATTAACTTTCATAAAGCCTGCTGTGACAGTAATATGGTACAGTGATGGTAATACTGTGGTACTTTACCTTGGTACAGATTGATTGCCTAATTACAAAAAAAAAACCTTTACAAAAATAAAAATGAAACTACAAAATTTAAGCTTGTTGTGGGCCTATAGAAATTAATGAACTAATAAATGAACGTAATCAACTTTTATTGATATACCTATTTAAATTTCTTTCAGTGGTCCTATTGAGCTTTCCTTTTACTTTGTAAATTAGTTCATACTTGAGTAACAATCCCTTGAACTTCAGAAGGGAAGTGAATGTTGAGAGTTAATCATAAACTCACAATCAACCCCTGAGTTAATAAAGTAAGTTCATAGTGAGCATTGTGAGAGCAAACCCAGATCGGTTTGCTTTTGTCAACTTGAAATCAACTAAATGTGACTCTCTTTGTGAGAAAGATCTGAGATTGAATGATGAAACTAACCAAGACAAAACTAAACAGGCTGCTTATATCGACTCTAGAATTTCACATCACATTTGCTCTCTCCTACTATTTAGCCAGGAATTAAATGTTTTTTTTATAAATTTTACTATAATACATAACTTATTTTTTTTTTTTACATATAACTTGATTTGTCAAATGTCAAAAACCATTTAAAATCAACAAATTCCATGCATATTTATTTTTATCCGTTGATACAGTTTTTACCTACAGTAACGTCCAGCCCTAACTTTCATTTTCCCATTCAAACTTGCCATGTCTCTGTTTTAACATCAGAACCAATGATGTTTGCAATCACTGATTTTACTGGACAAACAAACAATCCTCAATAGATACATATAGTTAAAAATAAATTGCCACTGTCCCAACATTGGGATCATTTGGAAGAAAATTTTATTTTTAATCTAGTAATCCTATACTTTGAGTACCCACTGGCACTGATGAGTGTTAACACGTTAATTTTGAATGCGTATCTTTTGTATGTGTAGACACACATTCTGGCGGTATTAAAATATAATGTCTGATTTTGGCATAGTGTACATTAGTGCACCATTACTACATCCTTCATAAATAAACATGTCTGATGATTGTATACATATATACCAATGTACCGTCGCGTCATATATGCAAAAATAATCTCAAATACAACGATTTCATTGGCTGCTGTGTGTTGTTGCGTTAAGGTGGACAAACAGTGTGTGTTGACATGGTCAAATTCCACGCGTTCCACTTAAATATTTTTGGCCCCACCTGCCTTCCATAATTCACAGAAGATCACATGTGACACAGACGCTTTTGGCAAGACTGGATTTTTTCCTGTTAAAAATCACTTTATATTTCAGATTCTCATGATGATGCTCCCTACTTTCACTTACTGTTCCTGTTATTTATACGGAAGGAATACAAATAAAACAGGAACATCTGTAAAAAAAAAAAAAAAAAAAAAAAGCAACAACCTCATTTGATAGGGTAAAATTTACATATTCTGACTGACTGAATTAGGACTCTGCTTTTACAAAAAATTGCCACTGGGTAACCATGGGCTTACTGCAAATAAAGCCAAAAAACAAAAATGTGATTACTAGTTAAATCATGGTGACCACAAATTACCATAGTTTAACCATGCTATTATAGTAAAACTGTGGTTATATAAATATGATATTAAAAAGAAAACATGGTTACTACACTTTTACTACAATAAAACCATGATTAATTTTCATAAGGGATGGCGCCTCTCAATATAAAGGTAAAATGTAACTAGGTTTCTATGGTATTTGTTATATAAACAGTAGCTTATGTGTATAAATACAAATGCACAAAAACAGCTTAACAACAACAAAAACACTGCAGGCTAATTACCTCTTTAAACCTTTTAAAACATGTCTACATATAATGTTCCCCACCTTTCTGCCACAATACCATATTTAGAGTTCATGTGATTACAGTTAATCCTTTCTGAAAGTTGGTAATTTGTGGATTTAAACTGGTCGTTTCTGCACAATGTTTCTCCTGTTTTACACGTCAGGGATGCTGAGAATCTCTGCGCTGTTTGAGCCAGTTTTAAGCTGGTATAAATCAGTGGTTTGTATCGGAGATCTCGTCTCGAATGCTTCACAGCTCTGTTTATAACAGTCACGTGATTGAGTGTGGTCAGTATTTGCTCTGAGCTCGTGCCAAGCTTTCTTCTGGTCTAGTTCCGCTTTTGCTGTTTAAATGCTTCTCATTCACAACAGAAATGGCAGCAGTTATCTGGCACCCGTGCGATCGCTACTTCAGTCTCACCGTTAGAAAAAAAAAACTTTCCAAACAACTTAAACTGGTTTAATATCTACTCTGACGTCGACTTGTGAAGCGTAGTTGTTTTAGCAAAACAAAAGACAGGACAGAGCTACACTTAAAGCGTTTTCTGAACTAACTGACTGTAAGTAAAACCTTATTTATAGCCTATTCTTATTTTAGTTAATACAGGTACCTTGAGTAACAGATATTCAAAGATGCATTTGGCTTTAGGTTGTACTGTGAAATTAACCAACAGAAAAGCCATCTTGCTCTTCACACTGATTCTGGTCTTCCACACCATAGCTGTACAAGCAGAAGGTAATGCACCTGCTCATTAGTGTCAGTATTTCATTTTAAACTTCTAAAAATGCTTACACAAGAGATAATAAGCCTTGTTTTCAAAGATTTCTTATATTGCATGACTGTTTCATACTATTCCAGCTTCTCGTGATGATGAAGTGAGGATCCTGGTCGTGGGAGTCAGAGGTCAGTCCAGATTCATCGCTGCAGATCTTCTGTCAGGAAGGAAAGACGGAGGACAGGAGGACAGAGAGATTGTAAAGACTCCAGTAATTACAGACGAGGCTCGTAGAATGATGCTGATCACTGGACCAAACCTCTGTGAGGAGGACACAGCGAGACAGACCTTCACAACAGCGCTGTTTCTCTCGTCTCCTGGACCTCACGCCGTTTTAATGGTCCTGAATCTAGAAGATCAACAATCACAACAGTGTGATATTGAGAAACGAGCCCAGGAGCTGCTGGGAGCAGAAGTCCTGCAGCACTGCATTGTTCTTCTGCTCCAAAATCACCAGGAACCCTTCACAGGAGCATCCAGAGGGTTTGCTGGAGAAATGATCAACGCATGTGGAGGAAGATTTCACATCATGAGAGACTCTGAACCAAAACCTGCTGATAAAGCAGCTCTTATAGCAGAAATAGACAAGTTGGTTTGGCTCAATGATCACAGATTTTACTCAGTTTTGAGACAAGAGTTAGAAACAGAAGAGACCAGTCAAGAAAAACATGACAATTCAGCAGAAACTGCACGATGGATTTTACTCCTTTTACTGAACGCTGCTTTTATTTTCACTAAAATAGTGCATGAGCATTTTCATTTTGCGGAAATACTATTTGTACTTGTTATTTTTACGGTCACTATAAGAAATATTCTCAATCCAGATGTTGCTGTTCCTTTAAATTTGATCCTATCTTCCACTTTCACAGTATCTGCTGCATATCATGACTTTGCAAATTCCCGACACGGACACCAAATCATAATGTTTTTAGTCATGATCTTTACATTTCCCAGTGTAGTGTTCATAGCAGGTCTAGGACTGACTGTAGGAACAGCTATCAGTATACGGACGTGGTCCGATGTGCTCATCGCGTGCCATGCTGCTCCTGGGGTCACATTCGGGGCTCATTTATACACTATTTACTCCATTATACCTGATCAAATACAAGCTCGGACAACTCTATTCTTTGCATTCAAGTTATTCCTGTTTTGTTTTGCTGGAGTGACGCTCTCAATGGGGTTTGTGACTGTATTTGCTCTGTTTGGTGTGGAGAGAACAATATTTCTGCTAATATTAGGATTTACAAAAGCGTTTTTCCATTTAAGGAGTGATGCTGTGAAATTAGTATTTTTCCTGATTTTTCCATGCTGTTGTGTATTTATTGGTTCCTTAATTTCATTTTTATGCTGTATATTATTTCATTATATTTTTGAAGGCAATAAGAGTGACTAAATCAAAAGACACTAACAGATTTTGGATCATAAGTTAATGCTGATTTTGATTTTAGAGTTATGTTAATAATTCAAACAAATATTGATGTTTCTTCAGTGATGGGTACTTTTGGGTACCTGTGTACTTTCAGGAAATAATCTCTCTTACAACACACGGTTTTATTTAATTTGTTTACTAACGAGCGTTTAACATCGGGTACACTGACATCATAGTAAAATCTTGAACATTTCCCATGCAATATTATTTCCACCACATTTTAAAAGATGTATTCTGTCTATCAGCGTTATGTGGCAAATTTTGTATTTATTTTTTTTAGCTGGAAGAAAACTATTTTCATAGTTTGAATTTTCTGTATGCAAATACACACATTAAACATATTTTGACACTTTATACATAATTTTGCATATAAAAAACTAATTTCTGAATTCTGCTGTTATGCATTTATCATATGCATTTTTAATATTCACTGTTTGTTTAGATCTCGTTTACTTGCTATACCGAATGTCTCAAACTCCTGACTGTCACATTCAGTGTAATGAGGAATGACTCTTAAACTCAAATGGTTATTGATTTAAATTCTTGATTTATTCTTGATCATCTATTAAAACATCAGCTGGACAAATGAACAAAGACACTCACTGTAACAGTCTGCAGTTGCTCTGGATAAAGATGTCTGCTAAATGTCCACTTACTTCCTCTGCAGCTCTGCAGACAACCCAATGCAGTTTTAATAGAAATAATTCAAATCATGTTGCTGTTGTGATTTTAACCAGCAGTGCAGATCAGTTCTTCTCAACTGGAGATTAAACGGCAAATAAACATAAAACAGAAAGTATAAAACTTGCAAATATATCTTAACAAATAGTAGTTGTTCATCAGTGTCATATCAGAACTAAATCATGCATCTCCATCATCAAAATTATTAAGAGCTATTGAAATACTATACCCATTAAAACACTGCTGCAAAATAAGTGGTTTTAAAGCACATGAAGATCCAGCGAAGTCTATAATCATTCTAGATTGATTTTACTGCTGTCAGCTTTGAGACAAATATGACAAGTCATACTGTTGATTCTTAGAGTATTTTAATTAAGTTCTACAGTGTGTAAACCAGGCCCGGATTGGCTAATCGGGACACTGGGAGGATTTCCGGTGGCCGGTCTGTTTTTTTTGGCCTTTGGCCGCGAGGGCCAGTACTGTCATGCCACTGGGGTTGAAATATAGATGCTGTCCCTAGACTGCCTGCACTCACAGCAGCCCCACTCTTTTGTTAATTTATCATTTTCTCGCAGCCCCACTCGCAGAGTGCAGCCTGCAGGTTGCCGTTCCGTATAATACTGAATCTTCCCGTTTTTAAGGCATCAAAGAAGTGTCCCTTCGGTCTACGGAACGCACAGTTTGTCCCGTATTTGCAGGCAAACGCCATATGAACACCAGGAATTATCAACTGATAACTAATTATTTTTTTGCACAAATCATAGTTTTATTTGTGAATGTAGCCGTTTGAGAAAGGCTTTAAGACCAAGCGGAATCCTCTGCCGGCTGCTCGTCTCGCGCAAAACGGCGAACCGTCTGCTTTTTGATTTTGCCAAATCAGTTTGGGCGAAACAGCTTGATCATGAGGCCAACATCCAGCAAGGCAGGAAAACATTCCATCTACCTGAGGGAAGACGTCTTTCACTTTTGTAATTTACTGCTGAAATACATTTAAAAAATTTAACTTCTAGCGTATTGTAATAAATTGAGCCACCACTAGGGCCCCACTGGCGAGCTTCTTTATTGCGGAATAACACCTGTGCTGGTCCGGGAGGAGCACACAAAACACACTCCAGAACAAGAATTACAAAAGAAATACACTTTTTATTAGCAACAATAGCAGCCGTATGCCATTGTCTCACTTAAATATCCTGATTACATATACTGGTCATATTATTTCATTAAACCGTGAACACACATTTAAAAGGGAACCCAAGTACTCATTCCAAATTCACTGCAAACTATAAATGGTGTGATATCTCATGCAAAGCACACTTAATTAGAAACTCCAAGCATCAATCACATGCCCTGTGCGTAATAACCAGCACAGGCAATCAACATACAATTTGGGAGGACAGTAATCACCAATGGCTGAACACACATAAATCATATAGAATGATTAAAATAATTTCGGTCTTCCCTGTCTACGTCTGACGACAACCTGCCGTCACTGTGAGGACTCAACCTTCCCCTCCACGGCAATGATAGGAAGGTCTCTTTCAACCAGCCCGCCAGGTCCACCTACACTCTCATCCCTATCTACCTAAATTTCCTCCAGGCCAATAAGTGGGACCCCGGTTTTCTTCACGCTAGCCATGGTGCTAGCCAACCACAAGCGCCACGGATCCCCTTTGTGAACCCAGCAGGCTTAGAAAACACTGCTTATCAGTCTCTTTCACAGTTCATTGTCAGACAACCGAGCCTCATCACCCCCCCCCCCCCCCCCCACCCCCATTTTAAAAGTATCCGAATATCGTTCATTGTCCACAGGTGTACTCGAAAAAATCTTTCCTTCAGTATTTGTCCGTAGCAGTGATGTCACGCACCGTCAATCAAATCATAATCATTACAGTATTCTTAAACTTGGTCCTTATTATAGAGAATGAGTAGCTACATCACTTTCTCATTCTCAACAGCCTAAGTTCTTTAATTGAACAATATGCATTTTCATTCACTATGGTTGAAATAGAATTTTAGTTAAAAAATGTATTGTTTAAAAAAAATTGCTTTATTGATTGACGTTTCATAGACGTTCAGTTGTTATGCTTTCAAATCTCATGCCATGTGTAGGCCTATGCATGTAATTTGACAGTATTTTTACTTCCTAATTTACTAGGCCTACTTGTGCAGTCACAATTCTATAATGGTACAATTTACTCGGGCCGATTACATTTTTTTTTTTGTATGACATGAAAATTATTTTTTTTATATAATAATTGTACATAAATAGTTTAAGCAAAACAAAAGTGATTTTTTTTTCTGGGAACTTTTTAACTGCAGGCAGACATACATTAGAGTACAAATATTTTGGGTGTCCCTTATTTTCTTTAAATAATAGTAGAAACAATGATGTATTTGACCTAATATACTCTGCATTTTTGACATATCTTGGGACAATAATCACACGCTTCATGTTTTTGATAGATTTAGCTCTGTTCTTGGGAACAATCATCAGCATCTGGACGTGGTCAGATGTGTTCATTGCGTGTTACGCGGCTCCTGGGGTCACATTCGGGGCTTTAGTATTAACAGCTGACAAAAACATTAGCCATGAATCTCCAATATTTATGGGCAGGTCATATCTGTTTTGTTTAGTGGGGGCAACACTCTCAGTGGGGTTTGTGAGCATCTTATTTCCACTGCTTGATGTGAAGATGAGAATATTTCTACTAATATTAGGATTTATTATGGCATGCGTGCATTTAATGAGTGGAATTTTACAGAATGTGTTCTGTTTCATTGTTATTATAGTGGTTTTTCCATGTGTTTGTGTGCTCATCGGTTCTCATGTTAGGGCTGATGATTAGTTTAATCAAGGTAATTATAGAAAACTTGCTCAGTTCTTTCCTGTTTCATGTAGCATTATTGGTTCATTAATAGTAATTTATCAATGGCTGACTGGATCAGAGTAAGTCACAAACAGTTTAACAGATTATGCGTATTTTAGTTCTAATTGTTGCTATACATCTCTGGATGAAAATATCTGATTAATATCCATTTTCTTCTTCTGCACCAATTCAGTTCTCTTGGAAATAATTCAGATTATGTTTCTGTTGTGATTTTTCACAGATGTTCTCACCTGGAGATTTAACTGTATGTAAATATTAAACAGACAGAATGAAACTTATTCTTTGTTTAATAGTGTCACATCAAAACTCATTAATCATGCTCCTCCTTAGTCTATGAATGGCTGGTCAAATAATGTAATACCCATTAAAACATTGCTGTACATTTTATTCACTGAGTACTTGGTTTTGAAGGTCTTTATCATTTTAAGATGTCTTAAATTTGGGGCCAGAAAACAAGAATTGTGATATGGCCTAAAGTGATTTTAAACTTAAAAAGAAGGAAATTTAATAAATCTGAACAATAAAAACAAAGATTATGCGATTGCTTATGATCTACTATTGATGATTTATGACATTGCTTACTTTACGCTATTCATATTGTGCTAATAATTTTCCAGGATATTATTGATCTTTCGGTTACAGAATAAACTGTATCTGGCTATATTATACCCTGTCACAAGAAGGAAAGACTAAGAACTTCATTTAGCACATTCATTACATGGACTTCACTAGTATCGGCACAATAATCTGTTTATTACTTTTATTTACGCATTTTTGTTGCACCAACAATATCCAATCTTGATCTACCTCTATTTTTTATGTACGAATATATAACATTCACCAGTTTCAATATACAGTGGGGCAAATAAGTATTTCATACACTGCCGATTTTTCAAGTTTTCCCACTTACACAGAATGGAGAGATCTGTAAATTTCATCGTAGGTACACCTCAACTGTGAGAGACAATATAAAAAAAATCCAAAAAAATCACATTGTATGATTTTTGTATAATTAATTTCCATTTTATTGCATGAAATAAGTATTTGATACAACTTTATATTTGGTACAGAAACCTTTGTTTACAATTACAGAGGTCAGATGTTTCCTGTAGTTCTTGAGCAGGTTTGCACACACTGCAGCAGGGATTTTGGCCCACTCCTCCATACAGGTCTTCTCCAGATCTTTCAGGTTTTGGGGCTGTCGCTGGGCAACACGGAGTCTCAGCTCCCTCCATAGATTTTCTATTGGGTTCAGGTCTGGAGACTGGCTAGGCCACTCCAGGACCTTGAAATGCTTCTTACGGAGCCACTCCTTGGTTGCCCTTGCTGTGAGTTTGGGGTCATTGTCATGCTGGAAGACCCAGCCACAACCCATCTTCAATGCTCTTACTGCAGGAAGGAGGTTGTTGCCCAAAATCTCACGATACATGGCCCCATCCATCCTCCCCTCAACACGGTGCAGTCGTCCTGTCCCCTTTGCAGAAAAGCACCCCCAAAGCATGATGTTTCCACCTCCATGCTTCACGGTTGGGATGGTGTTCTTGGGATTGTACTCATCCTTCTTCCTCCAAACACGGCAAGTGGAGTTTATACCAAAAAGTTATATTTTGGTCTCATCTGACCACATGACCTTTTCCCATGCCTCCTCTGGATCATCCAGATGGTCTTTGGTAAACTTCAGAAGGGCCTGGACATGTGCTGGCTTGAGCAAATTCAAATTCAAATTCAAATTTTATTTGTCACATACACAGTCATACACAGTACGATATGCAGTGAAATGCTTGTACGGCAGCCAGTGACCTTAAAAAATATTAATAAGAAGAAATACAAAAGAAAATAAATTTAACTAGTAAATAAACTGTACAAATAAGGGCATATATATATATATATATAAAAATTTTAAAGTGGCAATGCAAAAGTGACTTATGAAACGTTAAAGTGACTTATGAAGTGTCATGTGCAATGGTTCAGATATATAAATATGTATTGCATGAATGTGTCCATGATTGTCCAGTCAATGTCAATGTTCCAAAGATATTACTCCTGTGTGATGGTGTGATTGAGAGACCTTATCGCCTGCGGGAAGAAGCTCCTCCTCAGTCTCTCTGTGTTTGTCTTCAGGGAGCGGAATCGCTTCCCAGACCGCAACAGAGAGAACAGTCCATTGTTGGGATGGCTGAGGTCCTTTACGATCTTCCTGGCCTTGGTCCAGCACCGCTTGCTGTAGATTGAGTGCAGGTCAGGGAGTTCGGTGCGGATGATGCGCTCAGCTGATCGCACCACCCTCTGTAGAGCTCGTCTGTCCTGCATGGTGCTGTTTCCAAACCAGGTCGTGATGTTTCCCGTCAGGATGCTCTCTATGGTACAGGAGTAGAAATTCCTGAGCACTTTAGAGGGCAGTCTGAAGTCTCTCAAGCGTCTGAGGTGGTAGAGACGTTGCCGGGTCTTTTTCACCACGGTGTTGATGTGACAGGACCATGACAGGTCCTGCGTGATGTGAACACCGAGGTATCGGAAGCTGTCCACTCTCTCCACTGGGCTCCTGTTGATGATGGGGGTCTGGTAGTTCCTCTCTTGCTTTGTACTAAAGTCCACTATCAGCTCCTTTGTCTTGCTGACGTTCAGGAGGAGATTGTTCCTCTGGCACCAGTTCTCCAGATTTACAATCTCCTCTAGGTAGGCCGACTCATCATTGTTGGTGATCAGGCCCATCACGACAGTGTCGTCAGCAAACTTGATGATGACGGTGGAGTTGGTAGTGGCCACGCAGTCGTGGGTGTACAAAGAGTACAGCAGGGGGCTCAGAACACAACCCTGGGGGGCTCCAGTGCTGAGGGTGAGTGAGGCTGAGACATGTCCGCCCATCCTTACTGCCTGTGGTCTGCCAGTCAGAAAATTGGAGATCCACTGACACATTGATGAGCTGAGTCCCAGGTGCTCCAGCTTGGTGGTGAGTGTGGAGGGAATTATGGTATTAAATGCAGAGCTGTAGTCGATGAAGAGCATTTTAACATAATTCCCTTTCCTAGTGTCCAGGTGAGTAAGTGATGTGTGGAGGAGATGTGAGATTGCATCGTCTGTGGAACGGTTCTGGCGGTATGCAAACTGTAGTGGGTCGAGTGTGTCCGGTAGTGAAGAAATGATGAAGTCTCTGACCAGGCGTTCAAAGCACTTCATCACTACTGAGGTGAGGGCTACAGGGCGATAGTCGTTGAGAGAAGCAGGATGAGGTTTCTTCGGGACAGGAACAATGATGGACTCTTTGAAGCATGTGGGGATCACCGACTGAGATAAAGAGATGTTGAATATCTCTGTGAACACAGGTGCTAGCTGGTCTGCGCAGGCTCTGAGAATACGACCTGAGATGCCGTCTGGTCCTGCTGCTTTCCTGGTGTTCACTCTCTTGAAGGCTCTCCTCACGTCATGCTCGGAGATGATGAACGCGTTTCCGGTACTGGCAGAGTCTTCCTGTCTGTAGCCGTTAGCGTCGTTAGCATTAGCATTGCTAGCGGCGTTAGCTGCAGCCTCGAAGCGAGCATAGAAGGTGTTCAGCTCGTCTGCCAGAGTCGCGTCCACGTTCGTCATACCGGTTGTTGGTGTTTTATAGTCCGTAATTGTCCTTAATCCCTGCCACAGGCTCCTAGAGTCACTCTGTTGGAGCTGTGACTCTAGTTTTCTCCCGTAGCGCTGCTTCGCCTCTTTCACCGCCTTCCGGACGTTGTATGATGCAGCCTTGTATGGTTCCATGTCCCCCGACGCAAGTCCCGTGTTGTAGGCAGCGGTGCGAGATCTCAGAGCGTCGCGGATGGTTTTATCCACCCACGGCTTCTGGTTGGGAAACGTTCTAATAGTCTTTTTTTCCACGGTATCATCCGCTAGTTTCCCGATGAATCCCACAACCGCTTCCGTAAACACGCTGACGTCATCATCGGAGCTGTTTCGGAACATGTCCCAGTCTGCGTCATCAAGTGCGTCCTGTAACGCGGCCAGCGATTGGTCCGTCCAGCGCGCGACCTCCCTCTGAACCGGGACTCCCTGTTTCAGCCTTTGTTTGTATTTTGGCATGAGGAAGATGGCCAAAATACAAACATCATCAAGGGGGACCTTGCGCGCTGCAGGATTTTAATCCATGACGGTGTAGTGTGTTACTAATGGTAACCACTGAGACTGTGGTCCCAGCTCTCTTCAGGTCATTCCGTGTAGTTCTAGGCTAATCCCTCACCTTTCTCAGGATCATTGTTTCTCCACGAGGCGAGATCTTGCATGAAGCCCCAGTCCGAGGGAGATTGACAGTCATCTTGAATTTCTTCCATTTTCTAATAATTGCGCCACCAGTTGTTTCCTTCTCACCAAGCTGTTTGTATATTGTCCTGTAGCCCATCCCAGCCTTGCGCAGGTCTACAATTTTGTCCCTAGTGTCCTTAGACAGCTCTTTGGTCTTGCCCATAGTGGAGAGGTTGGAGTCTGATTGATGGAGTGTGTGAACAGGTGTCTTTTATACAGGTAACGAGTTCAAACAGGTGCAATTAATACAGGTAATGAGTGGAGGATAGGAGCGCTTCTTAAAGACAAACTAACAGGTCTGTGAGAGCCAGAATTCTTGCTGGTTGGTAGGTGATCAAATACTTATTTCAAGCAATAAAATGGAAATTAATTATTCAAAAATCATACAATGTGATTTTCTGGATTTTTTTTTTTAAATATTCTGTCTCTCACAGTTGAGGTGTACCTACGATGAAAATGACAGATCTCTCCATTCTTTGTAAGTGGGAAAACTTGAACAATCGGCAGTGTATCAAATACTTATTTGCCCCACTGTATATTTAATAAAACATGTCTTGAGTATTTAAAGTAAAACAGTTTTGCAGCTGAATGTGTGTCTGTTTAATTAAGTAAAATAATCCGTAATGCATGATTTATTTTCAAATTGAATAGGTTTGTTTTGTGTGGACATGCAATACCTATTTTATTTGTGCAGATCTTAGATTTGAAAAGCTCTGCACTTAACCTGAAGTAGTAACAGATGTATTATGTTTTAGATGTTTTACAGTACACTCTAAAAAAAATGGTGCTATATAGCACTAAAAGTGGTTCTTTGGCTGGTAATCATAGGGGAAACACTATTGGTGCAGTATAGCACCAAATCTTGGTGCTTCAGTGGTTCTTCAGTGGTTCTTTGGGGTGATTAAGGTGCTATATAGCACCACTGCCATACAAAGAACCTGTTAAGCCCCTTTAAAGGTTCTTTACGAACCAAAGAACCACTGTTGGTGCTGTACAGCACCATTTTTGTTGAAGAAATACAATGCAATATGGCACCTCATATGGTTTAGCACCATTTGACAAAAGTGCTGTATAGCACCTGTAAAGATATGGTGCTATATAGCACCAAAAGTGTTTCCCCCTATGATTACGAGCCAAGAACCACTTTTAGTGCTATATAGCACCATTTTTTTTTTTTTTTTTTTAGTGTATACATGGAAGATTGTTTATGTGCTGAGAGTATATGAAATTGTCTTAAATTAAATGGCATCTCAGAACTTGCATGTCAGCAATGTCTCATTTACCATCCATTTTCATTGTACAGAGTGAACATCCTGCTAAACATCTTTTGTGTTTGACAAGTACTACAAGATTTGCAATGACACAAGACTGACTCCAGCTTCAGTCCACTCCTTGTGAAGCTCTCCCAAGTGTTTGAATCAGCTTTGCTTGACAGTATTCTCAAGCTTGCGGTCATCCCTGTTGCTTGTGCACCTTTTCCTACCCAAATTCTTCCTTTCAACTTTGCATTTAATATGCTTTGATACAGCACTCTGTAAACAGCCACACCCTTCAGTAATAACCCTCTGTGACTTACCCTCTTTGTGGAGGGCGTCAATGTTCATCTTCTGGATCATTGCCAAGTCAGCAGTCTTCTCCATTATTGTGGTTTCAAAAAGACCAAGAGATACCCTGAATTTATACTGTAGGGATGGTCATTAATTGAAACTCAAATGTAAATATTCTAATTTTTCGAGATACTGATTTCTGACTTTCATGAGCTGTAAGCTCTAATCAACAAAATTAAAACAAAAAAACGTTTGAAATGTTTTACTTCACATGCAATGAATCTAAAATATATGAAATTTTCACTTTTTGAAAAAATTAACTTTTTTACGACATTCTAATTTATTGAGATGCACCTGTATATTTCAACCCCAGTGGCATGACAGTACTGGCCCTCGCGGCCAAGGGCCAAAAAAACAGACCAGCTCACCGGGAATCCTCCTGGTGCTCCCGATTAGCCAATCCGGGCCTATATATGAGAGAGAGAGAGCAGATACTAAGCTTCTGAAGATCAGATGAGAAATGCTAGAGTAAAAATGAGAGGCCTCTTTAGTTTTGTCTTGGTTAATTTCTTCATTTAATCTAAGATCTTTCTCAGAAAGCAAATCACATTTAGTGATTTCAAGTTGATAAAAACAATTTAGATTTCAAGTTGATAAAAACAAACAGATCTGGGTTTGGTCTCACAATGTTTGCTACAAAATGTCTTTATCAACTTGGGTCCAGGAGAGTTGTGAGTTGCTCAGTTGTGACATTTTATTTTATCCTCTTCAGGGGCTTTCTGAACTGTATAATCAGCAGTAAAGAACCCAACAGTAATACTGGATAAAACAAGAATGAACTTAGGAAGTATTCCATATATATTTTAAGCAAACTCAACAACATCTCTAAAATCAGAACAACTGAAGCAGTAAGCACAAAACCACATGGAACCAGCACTAAGTCAATAGCAGTTTTGTGCATGTTGGGATCTAATATGAACAATGCAATTGCGATCATGATTATTAGTAGAATTATTGTGAGCTTCACTCTAAATAGAGCAGAGAGCACAATCACACACAACACTGTGAGTTCAGCACACACTGCACAAAACAGAAATAATAGCAATAATTCTCTGACATTCAGTTTTCGGAGATTCAATGGTAAATTTAAGAATTAATGAGTTCCTATTGTGACTCCAAAAGCAGCACAGCATCCAATGAAAACATCAGGCAAAGTCCTTATGCTAGTGATTGATCCAAGGGTTATTCCTAAACCTACTGTAAATATAAACTCTGTTCTGAATTTTTCTTTGTTGCTTGACTTGCGCATTGGGAAATATTTTATAAAGGCAGCAGCAAATGTGGAGCACAGAGCCAAATTTAGTGCAAACGCAACATGTGGATTCAAAGCATTTCTTAAAGACACCATAAATGTGACAAGTCCAGCTAAAGATGCCTCAAAAATTAACATTGTGTGCTTCTGTTCAGTAGCCAGAACAATAGCAATCAGTGAAATGATCAAACTCCATCCAACCACTCCTAAAGTGTCACGCATTGCAGATGAGACCTGACTTTCTCCAAGTTTGCCATCTATTTCTTTTAGCCTCTGTAAAAGTTCCATCTTTTCTTTTTCTAACTCTTGTGTCAATACGGAGTAAAATCTGTGATCATTGAGCCAAACTAACTTGTCTATTTCTGCTATAAGAGCTGCTCTTTCAGCAGGTTTTGGTTCAGAGTCTCTCATGATGTGAAATCTTCCTCCACATGCGTTGATCATTTCTCCAGCAATCCCTCTGGATGCTCCTGTGAAAGGTTCCTGGTGATTTTGGAGCAGAAGAACAATGCAGTGCTGCAGGACTTCTGCTCCAAGCAGCTCCTGGACTCGTTTCTCAATATCACACTGTTGTGATTGTTGATCTTCCAGATTCTGGACCATTAAAATGGCGTGAGGTCCAGGAGACGAGAGAAACAGCGCTGTTGTGAAGGTCTGTCTCGCTGTGTCCTCCTCACAGAGGTTTGGTCCAGTGACCAGCATCATTCTACGAGCCTCGTCTGTAATTACTGGAGTCTTTACAATCTCTCTGTCCTCCTCTCCTCCGTCTTTCCTTCCTGACAGAAGATCTGCAGCGATGAATCTGGACTGACCTCTGACTCCCACGACCAGGATCCTCACTTCATCATCACGAGAAGCTGAAGAGAAAGATGAAAATATTAGAAAATATTATTTGAATTAAAAGTGAATGATCTGCTAACCTTACAGTGTTTGAATGAGAAAATTGTTTATGTAATCCATTGTATGTTTAACACTCTGGTGCATGTTAATTTAATGCAATGTTTTATTTAGTTAGTTAAACAGGCACACTGGCTTACCTACAAACTGCCGCTGACTCTCATTACAGCCATGAATACATGGTGTACACTGGATTTATTTTTAGCTATATGGAAGGTAGACTACAAATATGATAATTAAAAGGAGATCAGGTACACGTTTATATTACCTTCAATCTTTATAGATGTGATGCGAAATATAAGAATCAGTGTCAGGATCCATTTCGCTTGTTTCCTGTTTATTTTCATGTTTCAGCCTGGGAAATAAAGCCACTCTTACTTGCTTTCCAAACTCTTTGAATTGAATGCATGATCTTACAGTAAATCTTTAGCATCGTTATTACTTACAGCAGGTCTTTTATTTAACAACACTGAGTGCAGCTGAATCCTGTATCTTAGTTTGTAAAGTGAAAGTTTCACTTTTATTTCCGCTTGCGTGCTTCTCGTGTTACAGCTACATCCATATTAAGCAGAGAGTTGTATTTCCACTTTAAATGAGTAATGATACAAGTAACCGAGGCTGAACAACTTCGGCAAGCTGGCTTTTAAACAAACTCTTTTCATGAGTATTCACGCACACTCATGTCCCGCCCCCTGAGCTAAAAACATGTAACATGATTGGTTAGGGAAAAAGGCCAGGCGCCCGAAATGAACGTTCTGATTGGTTTTTGAGTCAAAGCTGTCAGTCCTGCTCGTGCGGTACTAAACTCATGAAAAGAGTTTGTTTAAAAGCCAGCTTGCCGAAGTTGTTCAGCCTCGGTTACTTGTATCATTACTCATTTAAAGTGGAAATACGACTCTCTGCTTAATATGGATGTAGCTGTAACACGAGAAGCACGCAAGCGGAAATAAAAGTGAAACTTTCACTTTACAAACTAAGATACAGGATTCAGCTGCACTCAGTGTTGTTAAATAAAAGACCTGCTGTAAGTAATAACGATGCTAAAGATTTACTGTAAGATCATGCATTCAATTCAAAGAGTTTGGAAAGCGAGTAAGAGTGGCTTTATTTCCCAGGCTGAAACATGAAAATAAACAGGAAACAAGCGAAATGGATCCTGACACTGATTCTTATATTTCACATCACATCTATAAAGATTGAAGGTAATATAAACGTGTACCTGATCTCCTTTTACATGATCATATTTGTAGTCTACCTTCCATATAGCTAAAAATAAATCCAGTGTACACCATGTATTCATGGCTGTAATGAGAGTCAGTGGCAGTTTGTAGGTAAGCCAGTGTGCCTGTTTAACTAACTAAATAAAACATTGCATTAAATTAACATGCACCAGTGTTAAACATACAATGGATTACATAAACAATTTTCTCATTAAAACACTGTAAGGTTAGCAGATCATTCACTTTTAATTCAAATAATATTTTCTGATATTTTCATCTTTCTCAAATTCAAATTCAAATTCAAATCAAATTCAAATTTTATTTGTCACACACATATACATACGTAGTACGACATGTAGTGAAATGTATTGTACGACTGTCCAACAAATTGTCCAACAAAATTAGAAAAACCTCAAGTTTACAAAAATACAAATAGAAAAAGTACAGTAAACATATATACAGAAATAAACTAGCAATAAAATAAAATAACAAATAGATATGAGAATAAAAATAGATATTAGGAATAAAAAATAGAATATGATTCTATATAGATTCTATAAAAAGTAAAGTGTATGTCAGTGGTAAAGTGTCCGTGTGCAGTGCAGTGCAGTAAAGTGTATAAGTGAGTAAAAGGAATACTAAAGACAAAGACAAATGGTATGTATTCTCTTCAGCTTCTCGTGATGATGAAGTGAGGATCCTGGTCGTGGGAGTCAGAGGTCAGTCCAGATTCATCGCTGCAGATCTTCTGTCAGGAAGGAAAGACAGAGGACAGGAGGACAGAGAGATTGTAAAGACTCCAGTAATTACAGACGAGGCTCGTAGAATGATGCTGGTCACTGGACCAAACCTCTGTGAGGAGGACACAGCGAGACAGACCTTCACAACAGCGCTGTTTCTCTCGTCTCCTGGACCTCACGCCATTTTAATGGTCCTGAATCTAGAAGATCAACAATCACAACAGTGTGATATTGAGAAACGAGCCCAGGAGCTGCTGGGAGCAGAAGTCCTGCAGCACTGCATTGTTCTTCTGCTCCAAAATCACCAGGAACCCTTCACAGGAGCATCCAGAGGGATTGCTGGAGAAATGATCAACGCATGTGGAGGAAGATTTCACATCATGAGAGACTCTGAACCAAAACCTGCTCAAAGAGCAGCTCTTATAGCAGAAATAGACAAGTTGGTTTGGCTCAATGGTGACAGATTTTACATGGCACTGAATCAAACTCAACTGTTAGAAGCTGAAAGGCTGGAGCTTTTACAGAGGCTGAAAGAAATAGACGGCAAACTTGGAGAAAGTCAGGTCTCATCTGCAATGCGTGACACTTTAGGAGTGGTTGGATGGAGTTTGATCATTTCACTGATTGCTATTGTTCTGGCTACTGAAAAGAAGCACACAATGTTAATTTTTGAGGTAACTTTAGCTGGACTTGTCACATTTATGGTGTCTTTAAGAAATGCTTTGAGTCCACATGTTGCGTTTGCACTAAATTTGGCTCTGTGCTCCACAGTTGCTGCTGCCTTTATAAAGTATTTCCCAATGCGCAAGTCAAGCAACAATAGCAAAATTGGAACAGAGTTTTTATTTACAGTAGGTTTAGGTGTGACTCTTGGATCAATAGCTAGCGTAAGAACTTTGTCTGATGTTTTTGTAGCATTCTGTGCTGCTTTTGGAGTCACAAACGGTGCTTTTGCATTTTTAAGTTTACCATTTGAGTTAAAAAAACTGAATGAACGAGAATTATTCCAGTTATTTCTGTTTTGTGCAGTAGGTGCTGAACTCACAATGTTGTGTGTGGTTGTTCTCAGTGCTCTGTTTGGAGTGACGCTCACAATAATTTTGATAATAATCATGATTGTAATTGCATCTAACAATTTAGATCTTGACATGCAGAACACTGTAATTAAGGTACTTCTTCCTTCAGTGATTTTCTCATGTGCTTGTGTGTGTATTGGTTCAGTCGTTCTGACTTTAGAGATGTTGTTGAGTTTTCTTAAGGTATGTATTGAATACCTGGTCGGTTCGTACTTGTTTTATCCAGCGTTATTGCTTGGTACTTTAATGCTGATCTGACATTCTGTGTCATGATTGTGAAATGCATCTTTCTCTATTGATGACTTCAAAATTAACTGTGGACTCTGAAAGCAATATTTAAATTAGGCTATATATTTAAGCAATATTTAAGTAGATATTATAGCTTGCTTTGTTTTTGAAGGCTCTTGTAAACGTTTGTGACTGATATCATCAGCCAATCAATGTTGTCATGACGTCATTTATTTACCAACAAGCTGTTAAGTTACAGCTCAGCTGATTGGCTCAAATTATCCGACTACTGCACCCATGAGCAAAAATTTAAAACTGTGTACGTTCAATTGGATGAGTATTAAATATTATAGACGTCATTGCATTCTTGGATTGGCTGTTTTCAGTCTTTTGATTTACTTTAAGTGTTTTCATAATGTGAACATGATTTTGCATTATTGCCAGACATATGATTTAATTATGTGCAAACTTTTGGTTTCCGTCCATGAAGTGCCAAAAAAATTATAACAACAAATAAAAAGTTGTTTTTGAGATGTTTGAGAAGCCTCTTTCATTTTTAAAGTATTTGATTCATTTAAGATTCATCTTATCTTGTATTGAACACAGAACATTTTTAATATTGATTAAAATATATTTTTCTACTTTTTTCATTGTGTTTTGTTAGATTCATGCTTAAAAGAAAAATAAACAATTTGCTAGTGAAAAGAAAAATAAGCTAAATTCAATTCAATATTTTTTTTTTTCAGGCAGGCAGGTTTTATATGTAGTATTTTACTGTATTTCATGAATTTTCATTATATTATGCATTTTTCCACATACTTCAGACACTGAATTCTGGCATAATGGCTAATGATAATCAACCTTTGCCATCAAAGGAATAAATTACATCTTATATTCCAATACTACAATTGAACCATTACACAATTTTAAATTTTTACTGTATTTTTGATTGATTAAATGTAGCCTTGATGAGCAGAAAAGACTCTTTCAAAAATATTTAAAAAATCTTACAGGAATCAAACTTGTAAATGGTAACGTAAAAGTGTAAACTATTCTTAATTCTAGTTTCCTGTATCTTCTTTACACATTGGCAACTTTTTTCAAAAAAGTAGTAGAACGTCTAGTGGTTTTGTGTTGATGTTTAAGTTATTATTGATTGTTTGTGGTAAAAATGAAACCCTCTTAAACCAGCCTAAAGTGTGTAGCTGGTCTCCCAGTCTGACTGATCTGATTAAGTCAGTCTGTTTTGAGGTCTTAGAGAGGTTTGGGGTGCTTCAGTTGGCCGGTTAAACCAATTAAGACCAACAAACCACTTTAGGCTTTAAGTCGTTTTTTCTCAAGAGTCCAATTAAGCTTGTCCAAGAAGGAAGTTGGACAATCATCTTTTACGAACTTTTAGCTCTGTACGCGTGCTTGTGTTTTGACAGATCACTGAGCTAAACGCTAAATTGAAGCTGATTTACAGAGGACACGTTGTCCCTGAAGATTCATGGTTTGTATAAAACCCTCTTACACAGCAGCCCCTTGAGAGCCACGTAAACAGACTATTGGAGTTTTCAAGGCCTCCCCACTTCATCTCACACACACGGGTTATTTCCTGTAGCGACACTAAGGTCGGGAGATCGCTTTGAAAGAAAGCACAAGCTTTCAAACGACAATGGATTATCAAGAAAGCAGATACGGTGGAAAAACAAACGTTCAAAGGTGAACTACAAAGCACCTGTGAACAATGAGATTATTCCTTCCTTTGTCTCTGGGGCTTCAGGCATTTTTAATATTGGAGATTTAAGATATTGGGAACGTTTATAATGACTCATTTAGATATTAAAGCAACATTCAGTTCCCAGAGCCACAGAGCAGCAAAACAGATGAGTTACAAAGTAAAAAAAATAATAATAAAAAAATCCTATATTGTTATTATAGTTATTTTTCATATGGAATACTAATATATTGGATTTTATATGTTTTATTAAACTAAACTTTATTTTTTTGGACATGCACCATGGTAATAGTGTGGTATTCTTTGAACCTTGGAATATAAATCCCATATAAATATTGTAATCATTCAGTGACAGTATTTATATTAAAGTACCATGGTATTACCATCTGATGCCATTACTGTACCATCCTAGCTAGCAAAATGTGTTCTGATAACATTTTGCTAATGTTTCCATTAGGTTATGAAAACATTATGTCTGAATGTTCATGACATTTTTTAAATGGTTTAAAACTTTTTTTTTTTTTTTCTTATTTATGCAAACATTAGGAAACTTTCCGTTTTGGAATTTTGTAAACATTGTGAGAATGTTACTTTTGAATGTTCTCTGAACATTCTGAATCATAGTAACATTTAAAAAAAACTAAAAAAAAATTTTCATAAAAAACGTTCCATAAACATTTTGAGAAAATGTCAAAAGCATTCTAGTAGTAACAGAACCGAAAGAACATTTTTGTTTATAACAGAATATTTTGCTAACGTTCCCATTAAAGTTATGAAAATGTTATTTCAGAATGTTCTCTGCCATTTTATTTTTATGCAAACATTATGGGAATGTTACTTTGGAATGTTCTCTAAAAATATAAAACTAGTAACATTTTAAAAATATTGGGTTCACATAAACTAAATAATTAAAAAAAAATGTATGAATGTATGAATAACATTTTGCTAATATTTTGAGAACATTAGTAAAGGACAAATAACTTTGAACGAACATTCTATTAACGTTACTGGATGAACTTTAAGAGAACCTTGCCAGAACATTTTGAGATTGTTCGGTGTCCTTATATGACTCTTGTAGACTCCGTTTTCAACCGTTTAACATCTCTGCGGCTGCAGCTTCTTGGAAATTTCAAAGCAGCTTCTGCCATGTTTTTTCAGGCTCTGTACTGATCCGCAGGTGTCTGCTCTTGCAGCTTTACTCGGTTTGTCTGAGCTAAGCACTAAACCAGCCTGAGCATTAAACACCAACTGTCATAACAGATGAATGTAGATAATGGGCGCTAGATGCTAGAGATCATATTTCTCCATTTCATCTCCATTTTATTCATGCTGACAGAAATGACTATTCACTAGAATCTGAGGGTATTCATTTTAAACTCATCTCAAAGCAGATTGGAGCTGAAGATGTGAAGATCTCCTCATGTTTTTTTAGCCCCTGCTGGTCAATGTCATAACCACACCATCATGCAAAGATTATTTGAGAGTTATTATCGACAGTCATTCAAAAGTAGCCATGCATTCTGAGGAAATACAATAACAATGTTTTTAATCATGCTAACATCTAATAAGTTGAATGTTTATAAATAAAAAAAAATATGATGAACTCCTGTCAACTACAACATTTTCTGTGCTGAGCACACTATTTGTGCAAAAATGTGCTTATGAAGAGAGAAATGAAAAAAATGATAATCTTTGTCAAGGTCTTTGAACAGCAGATGTGTAACTTTCCTTACGTATCTGGGTTTTGTTAAAATGAGCTGCTCCTTTTTTGCGAAGAAATTATTCCACTTCCAGAGCCAGAAGCTTCTGATTATCAAAACAGAAACACAGGATGATCACAGCTAGAAGCCTCTGACAGATTCCAACATTATGAATAAATCAAATAAACATCAGGATTAGCTTAATTCCATAAAGACAAATGCGTCTAGAAGTGTTGTGAGGCATTTATTGGGTTTAAATGGAGATCAAAAGCTTTCTGAAGTTTGCGTACCTTTTAAGGCAAGACACCAGGTGACTTTGGCAAAAATTGTGTAAATATGCAAATATTTTTGTTAACTATGCAAACAAGCCATAATGTAACTTCAGAAACATAAATCTAAACATAAATCTTTTAAATTCTTGACATATTAAAGTTGAAACAAATTTATTTTGAGGACAAATTATTTTAAAGGTGATGCATTTTTTTTTATTAATTTTTTTATTCTCCAGAATATGTATTTCAAAATGTATTTCTGCCTTTCTTTGAAGTGATAATTCAGACTAAGAGGGAATTGCATAACATCTCAGACATTTGCGGATGGGAGGGTAAATCTGTGTGGAATTCATCTAAACAATGCAGACGGGAAGCTGCCAGCTCTGGAAACACTATCTGAATGGTGTGAATAAGGCCACACAGCCATAGCCACAGCTGGAAATGTGTTAAGCATCCAAGCACGTTTACATATCTGTCTGTCACCGTACCGGGGAATAATAATATTCCATGAGCTTATACTCTCAACATAAGTCTCCATCTGGAATCCATCTTTCTCTGCAGCGCTCAGATTCATATTCAAATGAAGCTAATTGTTGATATAAGATTTTATTGTTGTCCCCAAGCAGCTCCTGCATGTTTACTTTGGGTTTCACAGCATATTTCCCAGAGGATGCGTTATTAATTAACTCTAATGGGTTGATCTGTACGTTGGATTAGGGTTAGGGTTAGGGTTTGCTCACCTCTGAAACGAGTTTCTTTATCAGCAGATGTCAAACAACGTGTGTCCATCAGACACGAGCGAGGCGACACGACACCACAAATCACCGACAGTTAACAGATTCCTCATTCTGTTTTTGGCCCTGTCCCAAATGGAACACTTCATGTGCACTTTCGGTCTTACAATGGACGCCGTATGCGCGTGTTCGTTAAAGGGACATTACACACACAGTTTCACCCAATCTCATGTTCACCCAACTCAATCTTGAGTACCTATAGAGTAGTAGTGCATCCTTCATATCTCCAAAAAGTCTTCAGTTTTATCATATTTATAAAAGAAAGATACAGCTTAACAATTCTCTCCGAAAAAAGCAGAGCTCCTGGAGGCGTGCCATGGGCGGAGATAAAGAGTGACGATCAAGGAGTCCCACCCTTGTTTACGTCATGAAGAGCCACGATCGAAAAAACTCTCCGAAACATATATGAACAAGGAAGTAAGATTTTTGGCATAAAAATACTCTGTCCAAATAGTTTTTTGAAACTTTGTCCATGCTTAGCATGAGAATCCAACTCTTTAACAGTGTAAATAACTCTGAATGCATGAAACAGCATTGTACCCCCCCTTTAAATCCACGAGACCGTAGGGTGTCCCATTCATCATTTTAGCTTTCCCTTATGCGCCCTCGATCCACACTTCTGCTGAGCCCGCACTGGGGTGAGCTCTGCGGCAGACTTCTACCCGACAGTCAAAGTGGCATTACATCATGAAAGTGCGGACTCAGAGGAAGACCACGAGGGTTTAGGGTGCCATTTGGGACAGGGCCTTTGACGCTGACACGAAGGGCAAATTTCAAACAGTAGCCTTGTCACGTCCAGTTTAGACACGATTATTTTTCAACCACCTTCATATAGAGACACTTTATACCACATTGATAAAAATCCAGCACCGCGCTACCATATTTTTCCTCATTTATTATCATGTTTGACATAGAAATACCCCCACATTACGATTTTAAATTGCGTTGCGAACGAATGCCATTTCAAGCATTTATTTACACATTCCTGTTGTGTCTCAATCAACATAATTATACACATTATAAAAACATAGATTGTTTCACATTTACTTTGCACGTATTATGCAAAGATTAATTTGATTTGCAATAATATCAGATCTTGGCACGAGGTAGGCGTTTATTTGTGAACCTCAACCGCAGGGATCTCAAGAGGTTTTGACTCTCAGCAGCAGATGATCGTAGATTTATTTGACCTCTTGACAAGTTTGTTCAACAGTGTTTGTATTTATTTTGGGTTTAAGTTCCAGCCTCGGCAGGAAAAGCTTCGCGCTTCACAGCGATTCAAACACGAGCTGTGCAGAAGCCCTTGTATTGACAGTTATTGCCATAACTAGATGAGTAAAGTTTTATGATAAGTTTTTATGATTTTGGTTTGATAAGCCAATGCTTGAAGTCTGAAAAGCATGAAAGATTTTACTATGAAATCTTACGAAATGATTAAACACGTTGCTAGCATGATCTATCATGATTTAGCATGTTTTAATGTTGCTAACCTTTTTTTTAGCATGTTGCTAGCTTGATTTAACACATTGGCAGCATGTTTACCATGTTCTAACATGTTTCTAGCTTTAGCACATTGCTAACATGTTTTATTATAATTATAAAATGATTTAACACACTGATAGCATATTTAACATGTTAGCATGATTTAACACATTTCTACTGTTTTAGCATGCTGCCAGCATCATTTAGAACATTGTTAAAGGGATAGTTCACCCAAAACTTTTACTCACCCTCAAGCCATCCTAGGTGTATATGATTTTATTATTTCAGACAAATGCAATTATTATTATATAATCGTTACATATGCTACATGTTCTACTTCATCCGCTGGAATGCCACTCTCATGAACATGAGTATGACAGTTAGAGGAAGCTAGAGATAACCCTAACCCTAACAGTTTATAAAGTTTAAAATATGGATATGTTTCTTACACAAACGCATCGATTTTCTTCAGAAGGCCTTTATTTATCCCTTGGAGCCGTGTGGAGCACTTTTATAATGGATGGATGCACTTTTTTGGGCTTCAAAATCTCAACCCACATTCACTGCCATTATGAAGCTTGGAAGAGCCAGGACATTTTCTTAAATAACTCAAACTGTATTTATCTGAACGAAGAAAGCCATATACTACAATGGCTTGAAGGTGAGTAAATCATGGGATAATTTTCATTTTTACATTTAGTCATTTAGCAGACGCTTTTATCCAAATTTTTGGGTAAACTATCCCTTTAACATGACTTAGTGTAACAGACGTACGCAAGTAAGTGCTGGTGCGTGTAAACCTCGCTCCCCTGATCTCAAAAAGAGGCGCTCTGGCGACTGACGCTAGAGGCCATGGCCTTTAGCCTCCTCGTTAGAGCGCCCGCCTCCCGCGCCGGAGACCGCGGTTCGAATCCCGCTCGGAGCGAGGCGAAGTAGAACCTGTTACATTAGCATGTTACTAGAATGATTAAAAACACCATTAGAATGCTGCTAGCATTAATTAGCACATTGCTAACATTATTTCACATGTTACTAGGATGATTTTACATTTTACAAGTAGCTGTTTATAGCATCATTTAGCCTAACATATTGATAACATGTTGTTAGCATGATTTAGCACATTGCTAGTATGAATTAGCATGTCCTAAGATAGTTGTCAACCTTTGTTAGTGATAGACAGCATTAATAAACCATGTGTGTTAATTATTTTGAGTTTTGAGTCCCTCAAAGTTTCAAAGGGACTTTTCATAGATTTGATCATTTAACAAAATGTCTGATCAGGTAGAAAAGATACAGCATACCGAGTCAGAAAAGTTTTGTTGATATATATATATATATATATATATACAGTATACACACACACACACACACACACACACACGCTTTACCTACTTAAAAGTTTTAATAGCCTGTAACTTGACAAGACACAGTTTTGTATTTTAAACAGCAATGGATGGGAAAAACCTTCCTTTGGGGTTTCCATTCATACACGATTTAGCTATCCAGCTAATCATCTCTCCTCATGTTCAGGTCTTTGAAAACATCATGCAGAGGTGGATTACACTGTAAAACACTGTTTAATGTGTCATTGCCCTCTGATTTCCTTCAAATGTTCACACACATCGCTGAAGCCCAAACTCTCATGTTGCTTTATATGGCAGCTTAATTCATCCAATCTCTCCCCTGAAATTCTTTCCTGGGCCCGGCACAAATCAAAGCTCCTCTCGGTCAGTACTCTAAACGACATGGGTTGTAATTCTGTTTAATGGTTCAGAGAATTTGACGCAACCTTTCATCGGCTTACGTGGTTGTGGGGCCGCCGTGTGCATCGCTCTGACATGCTAAGTGACACAGATCTGCCAGGCTCTGTCACCAACCAATCACAGCGCACTCCGGTCTCGTTCATGCGAAGAGGACTGCAATAGCTATCACAGCTCTATGCCTACTACTTACCTCCTTGTATACTTACCTGCAGTGTCTCCTTCCGAGTGTGTTCTCCAGTGATCCCCAGTCAGTCTGCACCTGTGTTCTGTCCCTGTCTGCCATCTGGGTGAGGTGTGTGTCCAGTTCTTGTTCCAAGTTCCCTGTCAAAAGAAGATACTCAAGTTAACACTTCTCCAGATTACCGAAGACCTCCAGGATCACCACTCACCTGTCTCACTCCTTGTTGCTTAGCTTTTGTCAATAAATAGCTGTCAATTCACCCATCACTCTGTCCGAGTCCTATTTCTGTAACAGAAGACCGGACCTACACCGACAGACAACAGCATGAGCACTCCCGATCCCTGCAAGAGCTTGTGGATATACTCCGACGAGCTCTCACACCGGCACCATCGCCTGCACCTCCCGTCATTTCCGTCATCAGTTCCACCAGTTCTTCCACTACCGTGATCTCCAGTCCCATGGCCAGGCCAGCGCCCTACTCTGGCGTGGCGGAGGAGTGCAACGGATTTTTATTGCAATGTTCCCTAGCTTTTGAAATGAAACCTCAATTGTACCCCAATGAAAAGGCGAAGATCGCTTTTATCATTTCTCTTCTGAAGGGCAATGCGTTACAATGGGCAGAAACTATCTGGGCACAAGAAGGTATTGTTACTCAATCCCTACAAAATTTTGTACTTCACTTCCGAGAAGTTTTTGGCAAACCTGCACACGACAATTCAGTAAGTGACCAATTATATCATTTACGTCAAGATACCATGTCCATTAATGATTATGCCCTTCAGTTCCGCACCCTTGCCGCTGCCAGCGGATGGAACGAACGTGCCCTTTTAACTGCCTACTGTCAAGGGCTGGAGCCCAGACTCCGCTTACAGCTTACAGCTTGCTGCCTACGATGATTCCCATGGATTGGAAGGTCTCATCCAACATTCCATTCGATGTGCTACACGAATGATATCCTGTCTAGAAAAACTAACTACCATTTCAGGTTGCAATTCACTCCTCCGCCACCAAAAAGGCCAGCACCCTCCAGAACCAGTCAATGAACCCATGCAAGTAGACCATTCACGACTGTCAGATCAGGAATGACAAAGATTTACTCTTGGTTTGTGTCTGTATTGTGGAGAGAAGGGGCATCTTCGAGCGGCATGCCCCGTGCGACCCCCTCACCTCTTGGTGAGTACCATTCACCCGGTTGTACACAACTTAAAACCGCTGGCGATAGAAGGTCTGCTTACTGCCTCCGAATTCTCTCTTCCAGTCTATGCCCTCCTCGATTCCGGGTCAGCCGGGAACTTCATCTCGGGAAGCCTCTGTCGGCGGCTCAACCTCTCAAGCACAGCCACTCAGAAGAGTTACCAAATTAAATCGGTAACTGGCACCCCACTCAGTCGTAAATGTGTTAATCACAGTGCTGGGCCTGTACATCTGAAAATTGGATTGCTGCATGAGGAGAACATCCATTTACAGGTTCTGGAGCGTTCCAATGCCGATATTATCCTCGGACAGCCTTGATTTGTTCAACATGAGCCCAAAATTTCATGGCATACTGATGAGGTCCTGAAATGGGGTAACCAATGCTTTTCCAACTGTTTTCCTAATGCACCTAAACCTGTCTCTACTTCAGTCAATTCCATCGCCTTGAACTCCACGTCCATTGAAAGCCCTCCAGAGAAGTTATCAGTAGACATTCCTGCCTGTTACTCCCATTTCAGTGATGTTTTCTGTCCCCAGAAAGCCTCCCAGTTGCCTCCACACCAGCCATGGGACTGTGCAATAGACCTCTTACCAGGTGAGCCAGTGCCCCGTGGGAAAAGCTATCCACTCTCCATACCCGAGCAGAAGGCCATGGAGGAGTATATTGAGGAGGCACTCAAGCAAGGTTATATCCGCCCCTCCACATCCCCTGCTTTGCCAAGCTTCTTTTTTGTGGCCAAAAAAGACGGAGGATTATGACCTTGCATCGATTATCGAGCCCTGAACAAGATAACGGTCAAATTCCCATATCCCCTTCCTCTCGTCTCAGCGGCATTAGAACATCTTCGCGGAACCACTGTGTTCACCAAGTTGGACCTCCGCAGCGCCTACAACCTCATCAGAATACGTGAGGGGGACAAGTGGAAGATGGCCTTTGTGACTCCTACTGGCCACTATGAATATCTGGTTATGCCCTATGGTCTTGTCAACGCCGCCTCCGTATTTCAAGATTTCATGCATGAGGTGCTCCGGGAGTATCTCCACACATTCGTGTTGGTCTACATAGATGACATCCTCATCTACTCCCGGAGCATGGCCGAACATCGCCGGCAGGTCCTGCAATGCCTGAGAGACTTCCACCTATTCCTCAAGGCAGAGAAGTGGTTCTTCCATCAGTCCTCAGTGCAGTTCCTTGGATATATCATCGACAGCGGTGGCATCCAGATGGACGAGGGGAAGGCGGACGCCATCCGTAAATGGCCCACTCCTGACACCATTAAAGAATTTCAGCGTTTCCTGGGGTTCGCCAACATTTACCGCCGCTTCATCCATAATTACAGCTCCATCCCCAGCCCACTGACCAACCTGCTCCGCAGCAAACTCAAAGCTCTATCCTGGACCCCAGCAGCCACCGAAGCCTTTGAAAGGCTCAAGGAAGCGTATACTAACGCCCCAGTCCTTGGACACCCAGACCCCAGGAAACCATGCATTGTGGAGGTCGATGCATCCACCTCAGGAGTTGGTGCCATACTCTCCCAGCAGCAGGGGACACCAGCTAAACTCCATCCATGTGCCTTCTTCTCTCGCAAGCTCAGCCCGACGGAAAGAAACTACGACATAGGTAACAGAGAACTAATCGCCATTAAACTGGCCCTAGAAGAGTGGAGGCATTGGTTGGAGGGTGCACAACATTCCTTCACAGTTCTCACCGATCACAAGAGCCTGCAGTATCTGAGAGAGGCCAAGACACTGAACCCTCGTCAAGCCTGATGGGCCCTCCTTTTCACACGCTTTAACTTCACGATTTTTTACCGTCCAGGTCCCAAGAAAGTCAAAGCCGACGCCCTGCCTCTCCTCTATGACTCCAAGGAAGAAACTAGTGAAGAACCTGAATCCATCATCCCCGAGAAGATCATCGTAAGTTCCATTCAGTGGAATTCAAGTCCGTTCACCCCCACCAATGCTTCCACGGCCACTCCGCCGGGCTTGCAATATGTTCCCAGGGCTCAACGCACACCCCTCATTCAGTCTGTACATTCATCTCTGGGCACTGACCACCCAGGGGCCAACAACACCCTCTCGCTGCTAAGAGATCGCTTCTGGTGGCCCAATATGGCCGGAGATGTTAGAAGGTTTGTCCAAGGCTGTGTAGACTGTGCCATGTCCAAGAGTCCACGCCACTTACCAGCAGGCAAGCTGCTTCCTCTGCCTGTTCCCAATCGGCCCTGGTCACACCTAGGAGTCGACTTCATTACGGACCTTCCTGCCTCCGATGGTAACACATGCATTCTGGTGGTGGTTGATCGATTTTCTAAGTCATTTCGTCTCCTTCCTCTCAAAGGCTTACCCACAGCAATGGAGACTGCTGAGTTGATGTTCAACCACGTCTTCCAATACTTTGGTATCCCTGAGGATATCGTCTCTGAACGTGGACCCCAATTCATATCAAGGGTATGGAAAGCTTTCTTCAAGCTCCTAGGTGTGACCATCAGTCTGTTCTACGGATACCATCCCCAGACGAACGGGCAGACCAAAAGAAAGATCCAGGAAGTAGCACGATTCCCTCGAACATTCTGCCATGGCCACCAGGACTCTTGGAACCAGTTCATTGGCTGGGCCGAGTACGCCCAGAATTCTCTGCGCCAACCAGCCACTGGTATGACTCCGTTTTATATATATATATATATATATTTCGGAATAATCTCTGAATGCTTAAATTATTTAAATGTTTAAAATTTGTATTTTATTTTATTATTATTATTGGTTATGAGAACATTAATCATTTCATTCATTTTGCAAACATTGTGAGAACCATCTGAATCTAGCATTCATGTTTAAACTAAAACAAAAATTTTAGAAAAACATTTTGTGACTGATATGAATAACCTTTCTGTGCTGATACTGTAAGAACATTATTAAAGAACAGATAACTTTGAACAAGCATTCTATTAATGTTACTGAAAGAATGTTTTTTTTAGAACATTGCCAAAATGTTTTGAGAATGTTTCCTGTTAGCTATTTTCTTGTAAAGAACAGCTATAACAAAATTTGTTTTTCTAGAAAATTTAAATACTGAATAAAAAAAAAAACTTATAGTTTGAACTGGAAGAATGTTTGTTCATAACTTGACAGAATTTTAGTCAAAGTTCTGAGAACACTTCTTGTTAGCAGGGAGGAACTGATGACATAAAAAGGAAGGTTGTTTCAGAAGCAGAGCATGTTGTTGCAATTTGATATATATTTTATATTTTATTTAAGAAAATTATAATTCATAATTTTTATTATTTTAATTTTGGGTTTAAATACAACCTTGAACATGTTCCTGACAGGCTTCGTGAGACTGTATTAACACAACATCATCATTACACCTAGATTCATTCCCTGGTAAACTGATGTTTCATTTTTGACTTTGGACATGATGTTGGACACTGAAACTGTATAATAAGTCAAATCTCTCTAAGTCTGTAGGGGACGTTTCTCTCTGAGGAGGTTTGGGCCGATCCAGATGCTTGTTTGAAGTTCAGATGCAGTGAATGGCTCCGTGGGACACTGTCAATTCCTAGTCAGTTTTACAAGTTTTAGCTTGTTTCCATCTGTTGAGCATATTTTCATCCATTTGCGTGTCCTGCTCATGTGATGGCTCCTCTTTTATGTTCCTTTCCATGTGGAAATGGTGAACACTTCTCCCATGAGTTTTGCATCCATGAGAGTGTAATGTCAGGTCATATTAATGATATTTTGCAAATATAAACACTATCGTGGTTTTAATCCAGCCACATATTGAGTGGTGACACAGGTCTAAATTCTAGCTATTATCATGTCCTGGTCCCCTAATAATTTTGCCTTATAAAAAGGTAGTTTTTCATTTAATTGGCTGCAGATACTTTCCCAGAATGCATTTTTGCATGGTTACACAATCAAACCAGTATTATTGGTTATTATCTGATGTCAAGCCTCACTACTTACTACTATATGGGGCAAAAAATGGGCAAACAGATAAAAAAATAATCCATTAAAGTCTTAATGGATAAGATACTCAGAACACCCTAGCAACTGCACAGCAACACATTAATAAATCTCAGAACAGCATAGCAACTGCACAGCAACACTAAAAACAATCGGGGTACGTTTCCCAAAAACAACTACGGTCGCAAGTTCCGTCGTTACCAATAGAGTTCAATGGAACTAAAAGCTAATGGTGCTTTTGGGAAATGCACCCCTGAGCAGCATAGCAACATTAAAAACACTTAGAACAGGGGTGTTTCCCAAAAGCATCGTTAGCTAACCAAGGTCGTTAGTGTCATGGTTTCTAAACATAACACAAATGTATATGCCAGGGGAGATTGAAAAAGGATATGTATTAACAAAAATAAGGAATAACACAAAACTGGACCTAATAAAGCCTAGAATACAGCCAACATGGCGAAAAAACTAAAGACCCGTGGTAGGGTTAAACAAAAAAGACAAAACAGAACAGAGCAAATAAGCAGAAGGCTATAACTTGACTAGACTGAAAGCAACCAGGGAAACAGTGAAGGACAACGAACCAGCACAGGGCAGAAAACACAAGGGGAATAAACAGGGAGCAAACAACACTAGACACTAGACAGAAGAGCACATGGCACAAACAAATACATGACAAGCCATGTGCTCCAATAAAGACACAGGAGTGTCCGCTGGTGGCTATCTAAGCCACACCAGCTGATGACTGTTACAGTTAGTTCAATTGAACTCTATTGGTAACGAACTTGCAACCATAATTGCTTTTGGGAAACGCACCCCAGAACAGCATAGCAACACACACACACAAAAAAATAGAACAGCTTAGCAACAGCATAGCAACACAACAAGCACTCAGAACAGCATAGCAACAGCATAGCAACGCATTAAAAACACTCAGAAGAGCAAAGCAACACCATAAAGACACTCCAAACAGCATAGAAACAGCACTAAAACACTTGAAACAACATAGTAATGCACTAAAACAGCAAAGCAACATAACAACAGCATAACAACACCATAAAGACACTATGAACAGCAGCATAACAACATCATAAAGACACTCTGAACAGCATAACAACAGCATAACACCATAAAGACACTCTGAACAGCAGCATAACAACACCATAAAGACACTCTGAACAGCATAGCAGCAGCATAACAACACTGTAAAAACACTCCAAACAGCATAGTGTAACGGAGGCCAGCGAGTAGATGCTGTGCAAGTAAATCTCTCACCTGATCTCAAGAGACGCACTAGTGACTGACACTAGTGGCTGCAACCTTTAGCCTCCTTGTTAGTGCGCCCGCCTCCCACGCCGGAGACCAGGGTTCGAGCAGGCGAGTGGGACACATTACAATGGTGCCGTGACCAGGATGGGAGTGAGGTTTAGGGAGGTGAGTGTAACGGAGGCCAGCAAGTAGGTGCTGTGCAAGTAAACCTCACTCACCTGATCTCAAGAGACGCACTAGTGGCTGATGCTAGTGGCTGCAATCTTCAGCGTCCTTGTTAGTGCGCCCGCCTCCCACGCCAGAGGCCCGCTCAGAACAGGCGAGTGGGACCCGTTGCAATAGCAACAGCATAACACCACCGTAAAAACACTTAGAACAGCATAGCAACACACTAAAACACACCGAAGAGCATAGGAACAGGATGGTCTTTTGATTTTTTCACTTAATGTTCCTGACAGTTCACTCCCGTATGGAGTGTTGTTCTTACTTTCTGTCAGTCATTAGCCATCTGCTATGGATTTGTTTTGGTGATGATAGAGCTCAGATCTCCTGAGGAGAACAATTTATTCCGTACATCTTCATCTGCCCGCACGCTATCAGCACTAAATGTTCAACCATTAGCTGCATGTGAAGGACACTGATTGCAAACATTCTCAGATGACGTTTGTTTGTTTTAGTCGCAAACTTAGTAAAAGTAAAAGTGTATTAATAAGTGTAAAATTGTATTTATGTGTGCAATTTTACATTATGATGTGAGTAATTCTATAGAAACATTATGTAAATCACATGTTATTTTTGCTAATTTAGAAAATTTAGTTAAAAAATTTGCTAAAATTTTGCAAATTTAGTTAACATTTAGCTCATTTTGATATTTTTCTTAATTTCATTGTTTATTTATTTTTAGCATTTTGTATTATATTTTTTATTATTATTTAATTTGTTTCATTTTCTATATATATGTGTGTGTATATATATATATACATTTTTTTTTTTTTAAGGACGCATAATTTCAGGGCGTATCACTGCAGCATTGAAGTTGATCAAGCAAACCAAAAAAAAAAAAAAAAAAAAATATATATATATATATATATATATTCAGAATTTACCAATAATTTTTTATTAGAATTTTTTTTTTTTTTTTTGGAATATGTTAGATTCTTATTAAAAATCACATTAATCATAAATTAATCATATTGATGTTGGTAAGATAAAATCAAGCTACTGAGGAGGTCACTGTGTTCAGGCATTTTCTTCAGTGTTGCATCATATTGTCAAGTTTGTTCTCAGAGATCTGAGAGAGAAGTCCTTCAAAACATAAGCAATCAAATCAGGCAAAAATGAACAAGCTAATGCACAAATCCTCAAAACTTCATTGAGACAGGTCAAACAGACGGCTGGGATTTCTGAAGAACGGAAAACTATTACCTGACTGATTATCTGTGAGCAATACTCGCTCTCAACAGCGTGCTACTGACTCAGCGGAAGCACTAGTGGTCATGTGGATTGCCTTCAGGGGTGATTTGATTTCCGTTTTCCTCAGATAGCCCTCGTTTATCACAGCCTGTCTCATAAAGCAATCGGTGAAAGCTCATGATGAAGTCCACCTTGAGGCAAAGTTGGGGAAAACTCAGTTATACTTACACGCTAATGCTCAAAGAAACGCACACACATATTTCTCACAGTATAATATATTTTGTCCTCTCACTACCCTGACAAACAAACCTAGACTCTGTGTTGAAAAATGACCCTGCGCTACATTTCCCAGAGAACATGAGCAGCTGTATAAGAACTGTATGATTAATGAGTCGACATGCTGCACATTTCATTCAGCTTGTGCGAGAACATCTGCACAACTGTTGATGTAAAGTCTGTCATGGTCTTTACTGCGGAGCAACGGCCGCCTGATTTATTCACCAACTCCATCTGCTAACTAAAATGTACTTTTGTAATTAACAGACCAATCACAACAGATTATGCAAATGACTGCAAAACAGAAGGCTAATCACAGTTCCCTATGCAATTATGTGACCCAGGACCACAAAACCAGTCATAAGGGTAAATTTTCTGAAATTTATACAATAAATAATAAATAAGCTTTCCATTGATGTATGGTTTGTTAGGACAATACTGAGCTGAGATACAACTATTTGAAAATCTGGAATCCGAGGGTGCAAAAAAATCTAATTATTGAGAAAATTGCCTTTAAAGTTGTCCAAATTAAGTTCTTAGCAATGCATATTATCAAAAATTGAGTTTTATATATTTACAGTAGGAAATTTGCAAAACATCTTCATGGAACATGACCTTTACTTAATATGCTTATGATTTTTGGCATAAAAGAAAAATCAATCATTTTGACCCACAATATATTGTTGGCTACTGCTACAAATATACCTGTGCTACTTAAGACAGGTTTTGTGCTCTAGGGTCACATATAACAATAGCATCATCAGCACTGTATTTTGATAAACAACAATGCAAGTCAATGGGAGATTAGTACTAATAAAAAAATATATATATTATTAAACCTTATTTTACTAGAAACTTTACTTTTTCTAGAAACATACCATCATAATGCAAGAGTGTTTAGGATGGGTGCCAAGGTGTTGCTATAATGTTCTGTGTGGTTGGCCTTGTTCTTTCATTGTCTTTGGCCGTCTCACTTTGCTGTCGTCCTGTCAGTCACATGGTTTGCGATTACTCATCTGCGGCCGGTTACCAGATTTCTACTCGTCTGCAGATGTTGGCGTACACAACTACAGCCTGTTGACCTCGATTCTAAGAACTCCACATGACCGGCAGACACGGTCGTTAATATTCACTGCACACCTACAGTATCCCAGCATGCCGCAGCCACTAAGTGCTTCTCTGAGGAGCATTGACCTTACGCTGGATTGAGGGTTCGTGCTTAGCATGGCCATTACGAGGCCAGCCAAGAAAAACAAGACGATAGTGAGGATAAACCAGCGTTTATTGTCTGATTTCATGGTTGACTGAGAGAGACACATGACATCAGCTTTCTGTCGCTCTCAGTTTGTCAGTGTTTATAACTCTTGTCTTGTTTTTAAGGTTTTCATCAACCTTAAAGATATTAAATCACCTAAAAATGAAAAGTATATTAGCATTTAGTCATACTTATGTCCTTTCGAACCCACAAGTAATTAAGTAATTAACTATTTTGTCAATCTTAAAAGGAGAATTTCTGAAGAATCTTTAAACAGATTTTTTTTTGTAATTTTCCACAAAACAAAAGTTCAAAGTGAATTCATATATTCAGAGTCATATGAACCCAGATCCATATGAAACCGCAATTTTCCCTCAATTGAAGCTCATACATGTAAAAAGAAATGCTGTGTTTATATATCGTTAAAACATATAAAACATTTTTTTTTTGCATATGTAACATATAAGTGAAGGCATAAATCCTCACACAAAGCTTTCATATGACTTCAGATGAGGATTAAAACTGAATATGGATATATGTTTGGTCATAATGCTCCCATCCATTATTTTATGCTGTGAACATTACAAATTATACAGTCATGGCCAAAAATATCGGCACCCTTGGTAAATATGATCAAAGAAGGCTGTGAAAATTAGTCTGCATTGTTAATCCTTTTGATCTTTTATAAAAATTCACAAAAATCTAACCTTTGATTGGAGAATAAGAATTTAAAATGAGTGGAAATATGATTATGAAATAAATGTTTTTCTCTAATACACATTGGCCACAATTAACGCCCCCCATTTATTCAATACTTGTTGAAACCTCCATTTGTCAGTTTAACAGCTCTAAATGTTCTCCTATAATGCCTGATGAGGTTAGAGAACACCTGACAAGAGATCAGAGACCATTCCTTCATCCAGAATCTCTCCAGATCCTTTAGATTCACAGCTCCATGACAGTGCTTCTTCTCTTCAGTTCACCTCACTCATCTTCTACAGGGTTCAGGTCAGAGGACTGGAATGGCCAGCAGAAGCTTGGTTTTGTGCTCAGTGACCCATTTTTGTGTTGATTTTGAGGTTTGTGTTTGGATTATTGTACGGTTGGAAGATCCAAACATGGCCCATTATAAGATTTCTAACAGAGTCAGTCACTTATTGATTTTTTATCTGTTGGTATTTGATAGAATCCATGATGCCATGTGTCTAAACAAGATGTCCAGGACCTCCAGCAGAAATATAGTGAAGTGAAGGGACATACTGCCAAGTATGGTGACCCATACTCGGAATTCGTGCTTTGCATTTAACCCATCCAACGTGCACACACACAGCAGTGAACACACACACACCGTGAACACACACCCGGAGCAGTGGGTAGCCATTTATGCTGCGGCGCCCGGGGAGACTTGGGGGTTCGGTACCTTGCTCAAGGGCACCTCAGTCGTGGTATTGAGGGTGGAGAGAGCACTGTACATTCACTTCCCCCACCTACAATCCCTGCCTGCCCGGGACTCGAACCCGCAACCTTTGGATTACGAGTCCGACTTTCTAACCATTAGGCCACAACTGCCCCTATAGGCCCACAACATCACAAATACAGCAGTATATTTCATTGTACACATGGGGTACTTTTTATCCCTGTGTTCACCAAACCCATCTTGAGTGTTTGCTGCTAAAAAGCTCAATTTTTAGTGTCATCTGACCATAGAAGCCAGTCCCATTTGAAGTTCCAGTCATGTCTGATAACTGAATATGCTGGAGTTTGTTTTTGGATGAGCTAGGAGAATCTTTCTTGAAACCCTCCCAAACAACATGTGCTGATGTAGGGGCTGTTTTACTATTTTATTTTATTTTTTTTAAGGTTTTCTGACCCCGAGACTCAACTATTTTCTGGAGTTCTCCAGCTGTGGTCCTTGGAGAGTCTTTAGCCACTCAAACTCTCCTCCTCACCGTGCATTAGGACGATATAGACACACGTCCTCTTCCAGGCAGATCATAACATTTTCTGTTGATTGGAAATTCTTAATTATTGCCCTGATGGTGGAAATGGGAATTTTCACTGCTCTAGCTCTTTTCTTAAAGCCACTTCACTAATTTGTGAAGCTCAATTATCTTTTGCTGCACAGCAGAAATATATTCTTTGTTTTTTCTCATTGTGATGGATTAGTAAGGGAATTTGGGCTTTGGTTTCCCTCCTATTTATATTTCTGTGAAACAGGAAGCCATGGCTGGATAATTTCATGATCATAATCACCCTGGAGTGCTCAAAATTGTGAATATGAATGGGAATATACTTCAGAGATATGTAACTTTTTTCTAGGGGTGCCAATAATTGTGTCCAATGCGTATTTGAGAAAAACATTTATTTCATAATGATATTTCCCCCCATTTTAAATTCTTATTATCTAATGAAAGGTGAATGTTTTGTGATTTTTTAAAATAAAAGATCAAAAGGATTAACAATGCAGATTAATTTTCACAGCCTTCTTTGATCATATTTACCAAGGGTGCCATGACTGTATAACAACATCCCCTGAAAATATAATAAATATCAATCAGTTTCTTCCTTCGTCCTCTACATTGCATGGGTTTTGTATTTTATTTAGTTTTTTCATATAACGAGGACTCAGATATTCTGTACTTTAATTATTTAACTATACTATATAATTATTTTAGCCCCAAATCTTGAAAATGTAAATAAATTAAACAATAAATAAATACAATATTACTGCTTTGAATGAATGTAATATTTTAGTATTTAATTTAATTATGCATTTAATAAATTTTCTAAACCTAATGATATAAATAATAATGAAACAATAAATATTTAAAAAGGCATGAAAATTACAATATGACTGCTTTATTGTTGCAAAATAGCTTTGGGTGATTTAGTGCCACAATGCATTACTGTTTATACCCATAGTGGCACCAGAGAACTCAAATCATATTGTCCAGCATGTTTATTTAAAATATAATAAATATCAATCAGTTTCTAGCTCCGTCCTCCACATTGCATGGCTTTGTATTTTTTTCATATAATGAAGAATCAAATTTTCTACGAAAACATACAAGTTTTAGAACTGCAAACACCCCAAAGTCTTGAAAATTTAAATAAATTAAACAATAAACAAATACAATATTACTGCTTTGAATTAATTAAATATTTTAGTATTTAATTTAATTATGCATTTAATACATTTTATAAGCCTAATAATAGAAATAATAATAAAACCATAAAAATGCATTAAAATCCATTAAAATAATATTTAAAAAATACAATATGACTGCTTTATTGTTGCAAAAGAACTCAAATCATATTGACCAGCATGCTTTTGGGGTCATATGATGCGATTTGAAGTTTTCCTGTTTTTCCTGTTCGTGCATATATAAGATCCGTAAAGTTAAGACTCGTCCACGCCTTCCTAAAACGCCTCATTCAAACGCCCCCACATATCTACGTCACTGTGTTGGAAGATCTGCATAACACCACCCAAATGTTTATGTAAAAAAAAAAACACTTATATTTGCTGTAGTATTGTTGCTTCCTCCACCACCATGTCGTGGAGACGTGTTTCCAAATACGGTGAGGGGCGTAACATTTCCATCACACGCTTGAGGTATTCGGCCAATCACAACGCACTAGATAGCTGGCCAATCAGAGCACAACACGCTTTTCAGAATTACAAGATTTGTAAAAATCGACACGTTTCAGAAAGACAGGGCAGAGAGGAGCAACAATAATGTATGGTATGTGGAAAATAATGTTTTTTTAACCTTAAACCATGTAAACACATTACATTACACCAAAAACACAAAATAATGTTCTTTTTACCATCGTCATATGACTCCTTTAGTTATTGCTTCTGACAGCTTGCTGCAGGGATATTAGACCTCTTTCATTTAAATACACTTTACTAACACTGACGAAGTTGTTGTTGAAATCACTTCTGTCACCATTAAAAGTATCAAAATGATCAAAGTTTTAATCCGTTCTTCAAAACAAGTTGAATAATTCCTGTGTTTGTTTATTCACCAGGGAGCAAGTTTCAACTCAGGAGCACCGCTGATTCTGTATTATAATGCATACAGGGTATTTTGCAGTAACAGGTGTTTCTGTGGACACTTCAGACTCAATCTCATCTGTTTTGGCACAGCGGTGATGGATAGACCCATCTGAGACGCCCAGCGTAATTTTCCTCCCCTGCAAAACAGCATCAGCATGTGTTCTCCTCCATAATATATCACAGACCCCCTCGCCTCCATAAATCACAGCTAGAGCTGCAGGCTACGTTTATTTCATTCTGGAAGAATAAACTGCACCTGATCATATAATGTCGTTCTGTTTTAGTTTGATATATAAATCAGTCTGATGTAAAACCAAAGTGTGAACTTTACTGTTACTAATCCACAGTGATTTTCAGAGGCAGTTACGTAAGTTAACATGTTTTGAGCTTTTCAGAATTTATTTCCCATTAACTTAAGACTGTTTTTGACCCAAGATATTCAAAATAAAATATATTTAATTATACATTTAATATATTAACCCTAATAAAATAAATATTTTATAAATAAAAAAAAATTAAACATTCATTTTAATCAATAAAAATGAAAACCATATTGGCTGGCATGTTTTTAATTATTGAATTACGGAAAGTCTAGTCCAACTCGTCCCTGGTACAGTAGGAACATGAACATCAAAATGGAAAGAAATGACGCTTGGGTAAAATTAACTGGCACCGGCAGCAGCCAAACCCTCTTTCTTATTAAATATTAGTATTTAATTACAGACATAAAACAGATTATTAGAGACATTTTGAAATGTTCCCACAAAACCTCCACAGCTCATGACCCAATATTACGTTGAGATCATAAAATATACCGTTTCCCATCACATTTGAGTCTTGCCATTTTATACTTTGGACATCGAATCAATGGCACATCAGGAACGAGATACCAGCCGCGAAAGAGATGTAAAAAAGTAGTCTGAATGATCCACCTAATAAAGTTCAGAGAGGTTAGTTAGGACAGACAATATCGATTCAGCTGGGTAAATTGTAGAAGACACAATAGCGGCTACCGGTCAACAATGCCAGTCCTCGTCTGAACCTTGAATGTATATTGGTGGTTAAAGGTACATCCTTCCACACATTCTTTAATTCAAAGTGAATGCCGTCAAGTACAATGCCTGGAAAAGGATATTTTAGGCCTCACGTCCTGTTCATCCGATGTCATCACGGTGAGGTCAACGCCGTGACATTTAATCCAGAACTGAAGATGGTGACCTTCAAGAATTCCATTAGAACCTGATTTCCTGTTGGGTAGAGATTTAAAAGAGATTGAATTCCATTGAGAGAATTCACTTCTGTACATAAAACCAAACCAGTGATGTTTGCATGATAATTCATACAGTTGAATGACTTTGTAAAACATAAACATGTGATGGATTTTTGAAATGCACAGTTTAAAAACGGCCAAATAAACAGGAAAACTGGAGTAGTTCTTAGAGGAAATGTTGTCCTATATGCTTTATCACATGAAGTGCTCACTTCCCTTTAGGATTTGTGTGTAAAATGCATGCATCACATTCTTACGGCTTTTGTAACTTGGTTTTTCAACTCTTTAAGCATTAAAAAAACATAAAGCTCACCAAACGTTGCCAAGAAACACAAACTTAAAAACATTTCTATAGTCATAGGGTATCAACCTACTGAGAAATTCCTCAAATGCTCCCGTTGAACTCGTCATGCCCTCTCATTCTTCCTCGGCTGTTGAAAATATTCCCAGTAAAACCTTTTTGCACCTCATAAACTGTTTTATGCTGTGTTGAGCACCTCATATTCACTTTTGAGACAGGTCTGCTACATGGTCTTCAAATAAACCTACAAATGGTTTGTCAATAATACGAGAACGTATATAAGACATGCTAAAATTGAAACACTTCACCTTTAAACTCAAACTGAACAAATGCAAGATATGTAATTTGGTTTTATAATTCAAAGTCTCAGCTCGTACGTATCAGAAATGGCACCGCAAATCAAATCAGACTGCGCTGAGAACATCTGAATCCATCCACAATCAAATTAAATGCTGTGCAACTGTTATTATTTCATCAGCTTGTAATTTGAAGGCAGTTAGATGATCTCGATAGGCTCATATGTAAATTTGCATATTCTTAGGATGCACGTGAGATGCATCAGCAATCAGAAGCACAAACTATCATGGTTAACTTGCAAACAAATGCTAAAAAAATAGTTCTTTAATACAACTTAAAGAAGAAGAAAAGAATACTTAATTATGCTTCATACATTGTTTTTGCATCAGATAGGCGAGACACTTTATTTTTTCAAGGCTGAAATGACATTAATCTTTCCTCCAGCGCCTTCTACAGTCGCTATGATTGATGTTTGCTAAGCTTATTACTTCAATTATGCCGTCTGGGGCTGAACAATTTCCCACGATGCAATGTATCAGTCACTCTGGTCATTATTTCTGCCATTTCCAAGACGTCTAATGACATTGATAACATTTTAATCACCAAACTGGCCAAATGAAAGCGGATCATGTCACTGACGATCGCATTTCCATTAGGCGTAACCCAGCAGTCGTGCCTTCTCAATCCATTTTTGACATTTATGCATTAACTGTATAGCTTGATTTTGTCCCTCAGATCAGATGAGGCCATAATCCAGCACATCTCATAACTAAAAGCTCACAAAATCATTCTGAAGGCATCACGACATCGTTTGCAGTTGTGAGGATTGATTACATCGTAATTGTCTTCTTCTTGGCAGACAGTGAACATATTAGCTCTGGAAAGCAGAACAATGTGCACCGAGTGTGTCTGAGGGACATTAGAGCAGGCAAGACACTTAAAGTCAAATGTTTCTAGCCTTTCAGCCTTTCTTACTAGACCACAGATACTCGTTATGGATATTAATTGTCTTAACCTGCAGTACAGTTCACGAGGATGAATAATGAATGAAATATTATGAGAGAAAATTATTATCATGTCGTTATATGGTAATTTCCACCACGAGACAAGACAATATTTTACGGAGGCACATCAGTATTTCACTTACATGCTAGAAAAAAACACCAAAATTAAAAGAAATAGTTCACCCAGAAACCACTAGATCTTCAGGAAATTACCAGTTATTTCGGCCTGTTTATCATGCAAAAGTTCCTTTTTGTGTTCTAAAGGAAAAAAAATGGTTTGGGGAAAAAAGTGGTTATAAAAATAGAAAATAAATAATTAATATTTAGGGTGAACTATTTGTTTTACATTTTATTTTGTATCCCAAGGCATTCTCTTTTCGTAATTGCCCTACATCATGGTAGCTCTGAGTAAAAGATATTGCTGAAGTTCATCTTCTGATATTGGATTCCAGCCTCAAATATTCAGCTGGAGGTAATTTCATTCTGGCCACGACTGGACAAATGACAGAAATTCTTCTTTCTTTGTGAAACCGGAGCATTATCGTTGACATTTTGCTCAAGTCTTTTGCTGTTGCTGCGTTCCAGGACACATACTGTGGGAGGTTGCGTGTGTGGCACAGACCTTGAATGACTGTTTACACCAATCTGTCATTCATTCTAAATGAGGTGAGAGATCCACATTCAAGCCACGAATCCTGAAGGTAAAAAAGAGTGTCTTGGATCTTCTTAACCTTTCTTCTGAACCCCTCTCCATTCACACCTAGAACGTGTAATATAAAACTAATTATTTTAGCGTCCTCACCAATGCACCATTATGTTCTGCTCTGTTGTTTTATCATCTGAAAAAAAAAATTTCTGAAAGTTATTCCAAAGATATCTTCTCTGTGTTGTTATCGTTATAATTAACTACATAAATATATAGTATCATTACAGAATTTCATAGAATGAGAACAATTGTTAATACTTACCAAGGGCATAGAATTTCGAGGCGAGGGACATATTCCTACAAATATCTAGCAAGTAAATTGTCTCTAGCAATAATTTTGATCAAACAATTAAATATATGTATATGTAACCACTGTTGTTATAATTTTGCTTTCAAAGACAGACATTTAATACAGACAAGGTATATACGTGCACAGTTCAGTTGAATGATAAAGTTGATCCTGTTTAACTTTATGTTGTTAAACATGATGAACCGATGTACAAGGCAAACAGTTAGCTGAAATATCCACGAAATAAAAAACAACACTGAAATGCTCGCCATATTAATGGAGTGTTCCAATAGTTAGCAGGAAACCGGTTACCTCATCTGTTCATAGATGTGTGTTTAATGTTATCTTTGGAATGGAAAAATATTGATATCTTATTCGAAAACAACATACTTTTCTCTTCTTATTTCAGTTAATGTCATAAAACTAGCGATCTAAGACATGAGTAGGCTACTGACGGTGTTGTAAAAACATGGCTGAAGAAGACGTGAAAAGAGACAAACTGATTCAACTGAGTGAGTCATTTACGCTGGAACCGTTCTGATGATTCAAACTCGTTATTCGATCATTCAGTTCGAGCGATTCACTTGCAAAAACCAGATCAAATCCATTCATTTTCGAATTTCAACATCGCTTGGGATGATTTTTAAAAAGCACGTATAGTGATTTGTGAAACTGAGCTTTTCGAAACTCTGAATTAAACCATGCATCGCAAAATGATTAACTGTTTCGAAGAGGTCCAGTCGGATCACAAATAATTTGATTCATAGCGGAACTTCAAATTGTGTATCGCAAATCATTTAGATCAGGACTTCGATCGGAGCTGGTTCGTGAATCATTGGATTTAGATCGGAAGGCAATGACTTTGCAGGCAGCGTTTTTGCACGAAGGCACCACACAAAACTGATTTCGGACAGGCTTCTGAGGCAGTGTAACGGTTAAATGATCTACAACAAAATAGAACGAGTTTTGGTGATAACGAAACAAATATTTAATTACTATAATACTAATTTCTCGCAAGAAATAACATCAAAAGTGCATAAAGTTAACCAAATGCAACTTTCAGCTCAACCGTCACGGAATGGAACGCACAGGATTGTGGGATATCAGAGGCTGTGAAGGATACATCTATGCTGCCTTCAAAAATCGATCAGATGAAGGTATCTCATGAGAAAGGAAGTGAAGCTAACTTTGGATTCAGACAACGTCTTTCAACTGAAAGTAGCTAAAGCCTGCTTGAAAAGTCGCTAAATGTCGCTAGATGATGTCATATGCTAATTAGCATATTCATGACGTCAGTGCGTCGTATTGTCTTGACTCTCTGTGCTCACGTACTGTATTTTAATGCAGCCAAATTCTCAACAGAACTGTTTTCATTTATATGTTACTGTTTCTGTTGTCAGAAAACGGGATGAATATGAAATAGTGACTGGAACGCGGTCCATTAAAACTAACCAGCTCTCCCTTACAAAATGTTAATCTGCACTAAAGTCCTGATTCATAATCGAGCCGTCGTCTATTGAAATCAAATACACATAAGATAAAGACATTGGCTTTGCTGTTATTTTGGCTATATTTGCATGTAAAATAGAGTTAGAAGCTACAGAATATCTATTTTAACTGAAAGCACTGCTCCTCTCTGCCGCTTGCTGAACAGATCAGACGCAAAGAGAGGTGCGTGCGCACTGGGAAAGAGAGACCTTGTGCTCGCATGACAGGTCCGGCGGGTCTCAGAAACTAAACAAGGTTTGTCCAAGAAGTCGCTAGATTTGTCGGTAGGCGCTTTTTTGGAAAAAAGTTGCTAAGGGGTCTGAAAAGTCGCTAAATCTAGCAACAAAGTTGCTAACTTGGTAACACTGGCCTTGATGCCTTCCTGCCTTGGAATTTGTCCTCCGAAGGCAGCATTTTTCAGTTTCAGGATGCAGCCCCTAGTATCGCAAATCATTTGATCTTCGGAGCGCATAAAGCGAATCATTTGATTTAGATCGGAAATTCTGAGCGAGTTTGTGAATCTATTGATTCAGATCGGAACCTTGGAGCAAGTTCGCGAATCATCCGCGCTCAAAGTCCTGATCTGAAATGATGGTTTGCAAATCATTATTCAAGGATGCGTTTCCCAAAAGCCAAGTATGGTCGTTAGTTCCATTGATCTCTATTGGTAATGACGGAACTTGTGACCGTAGTTGCTTTTGGGAAACCAACCCGGTCTCATCCCAACTCGTCACATATTGACGCTTTGGTTTTGGCGTCGCTTTTTGACGCTCAAGGTACCCCTTTAGCGTCATTTTTCGACGTGAAGGGAAGGTACCCCTTTAGCGTAAGTTTTCTGCGTCGATATGCTAACGCGATACTGGGAATTTTATCGTCATAATAAGGTTGCCATTATTGCATATATGTAGGGGTGTGATTTTTCAATGTAAACAGTCACAATAGTTTTATTTATATGACTTACCCAACCCCTGCCCCTAAACCTACCATCTGTGAAGAAAACGCAAGATATAGGAGGCAGATGCAAGTACTGGCATAATTTATTTAAAAATTATTAATATACGCTAAGTGTTTCCTATTTAAAAAAATTACCTTCCCTTCATGTCGAAAAGTGACGCTAAAGGGGTACCTTCAGCATCAAAAAGCGACGCAAAAACCAAGCATCAATATGTGACGAGTTGGGATGAGACTATGTTAGGGAAACACACTCCAGATGAGGACTTTAGAGCGCGGATCGTGAATAATTTGTTTTAAATCAGAACTTCAGGTTTGCATCTTTTGCTTCAGATCGGAACCCTCGGAGCACGGATCGTAAATCATTTGATTTCAGGAATTGGGTGTGTTTGCTAATCATTTGATTCGGACTTCAGCGCACATAGCAGATTAATATGCAATTTTCTCTGATTTAGGATTAACAGAGTTTTGGAGTATCCATATACTTGTATAGATCAACTTTGAGTAAAAAAAAGAGTGGGTTAGAGCTAGATTTGTTGTTTAAGTTTGAATTTAAATGGAAATTTAGCTAGCAAGAAACACAAATAAAGTAAGTTATAACTATTTTCTCTTTGGAGTAGTGAAAGAATCCAAAGAAAACATCTTTAAAACAGAAAGAAATAGGTGAGATTAGATGAGAAAAAAAAATTACATTGGAAAAACAAGTGAATGACAGCTTCCTCAAAATTACAAATTAACTTCAATGTCTGCCTTCTATTATAAATACATCCGTAAACTTTTTTGACATTTGGATTAACTGATTAATTTGTTGTTTGTATTTAAGGAGAGAACTGTAGTTTCCAAAGTCGGACATCGTTTGTTATGATTAAGCCTTTTTACAGTTATTGACAACATCAGCCTTAAGAACTCTCTCCTCAGCTTTAGCAATCAGGTTGATTTACGAACTCTAAACCTACACAGATCATTTTAAAAAGTTCAAAACCTTATAATATCCACAACTGCTGCACAAATGCTCCTGAACTCATTTGTAGGAAGAATTGTATAAACTTGTTAAATGATCTAAACCAACAACGTGTATGTTAGACCCTATTCCATCTAAACTACTAAAAGAGCTGCTTCCAGAAGTCATAGATCCTCTTTTGGCTATTATTAATTCGTCATTGTCATTAGGATATGTCCCCAAAACCTTTAAATTGGCTGTTATTAAAAAAACACAACTTGACCCCAAATATCTAGTTAATTACAGACCGATCTCAAATCTCCCTTTTCTGTCAAAGATACTAGAAAAGGTAGTATCCTCACAATTATATTCCTTCTTAGAGAAAAATGGTATATGTGAGGAATTCCAGTCAGTATTTAGACCGTATCATAGTACTGAGACTGCTCTCATTAGAGTTACAAATGACCTGCTCTTATCATCTGATCGTGGTTGTATCTCTTTATTAGTTCTACTGGATCTTAGCGCTGCGTTCGACACTATCGACCACAACATTCTTTTGAATAGTCTAGAACACTTTGTTGGCATTAGTGGAAGTGCCTTAGCATGGTTCAAATCGTACTTATCTGACCGCCATCAATTCGTAGCAGTGAATGAAGAGGTATCATATCGATCACAAGTGCAGTATGGAGTACCTCAAGGCTCAGTACTAGGGCCGTTACTGTTCATGCTTTACATGTTACCCTTGGGAGATATTATCAGGAGACATGGTGTTAGTTTCCACTGTTATGCTGATGATACTCAGCTCTATATTTCTTTGCGGCCCGGTGAAACACACCAAATTGAGAAACTAACGGAATACATAGTCGATATAAAAAACTGGATAACGAGTTATTTCTTACTACTAAATTCTGAAAAAACAGATGTGTTAATTATCGGACCTAAAAACCCCTCATGTAATAACCTAGAACACTATCTAACACTTGATGGCTGCTCTGTCGATTCTTCGTCATCAGTTAGGAACCTAGGTGTGCTGTTTGATAGCTATCTTTCATTTGAAAGCCATGTTTCTAGCATCTGTAAAACTGCGTTTTTCCATCTCAAAAACATATCTAAATTGCGACCTATGCTCTCAACATCAAATGCAGAAATACTAATTCATGCGTTTATGACCTCAAGGTTAGATTACTGTAATGCTTTATTGGGTGGTTGTTCTGCACGCCTGATCAACAAACTACAGCTGGTCCAAAATCAGCAGCTAGAGTCCTTACTTAGAACCAGGAAGTGTGACAATATTAGCCCGGTTCTGTCAACACTGCATTGGCTCCCCATCAAACATCGTATAGATTTTAAAATCTGGATAACTACTTATAAAGCACTGAATGGCTTAGCTCCTCAGTACTTGAGCGAGCTCTTATCACATTATAGTCCTCCACGTCTGCTGCGTTCTCAAATCTCTGGCTGTTTGATAATACCTAGAATATCAAAACCGACTGCGGGCGGGAGATCCTTTTCCTATTTAGCACCCAAACTCTGGAACAATCTACCTAACGCTGTTTGGGAGGCAGACACACTCTGTCAGTTTAAATCTAGATTAAAGACACATTTCTTTAACCTGGCTTACACATAACACACTAATACGCTTCTATTATTCAAATCCGTTAAAGGATTGTTAGGCTGCATTAATTAGATCAACCGTAACCGGGAACACTTCCCATAACACATGATGCACTCGTTACATCGTAAGAAGAATGGCATCTATTCTGTTTCTCAGTCCGTGTCCAGATCAGATGGTGGATCGGCTCCGAGAGATGATGTCTCCCTGATCGTCGGCGGAGGCCGGGACACCTGAATGAGATAAATGCAATAAAACTAAAAATAAAAAGAAAAGAAAATAACTAAAAATATAATAAAATACCTAACTACATAATACTATTATTGTTAGAAATTGCAACAATACAAAATAGAAATAAATACATTTATTAATACATTTAATTAAAACAATAAGTAAACAAAAAATACACAATTATCTCCTGGCCAGAGGAGAGCTGGCCCCCCGACTGAGCCTGGTTTCTCCTAAGGTTTTTTCTTCTCCATTCTGTCTCAGAGGGAGTTTTGGTTCCTTGCTGCTGTCGCCTCTGGTTTGCTCAGTTGGGGACAATTAATTTCTAGCGATTATCGTCAATTTGATTTAGCAGATACTATTTAAACTAAACTGAGCTAGACAATGACATCTCTGAACTCAATAATGAAATGCCTTAACTGAAAATTGAGTGTTTAATCTTATTTTTATACATTACTGACACTCTATCCTCCAATTTGATACTGTTAAGTGCTTTGACACAATCTGTATTGTTAAAAGCGCTATATAAATAAAGGTGACTTGACTTATCATTATAATTCTATGATAATAGGGAAGTCCAAACTACAACTATAACGATATTGTTGGAAACAATTTCAGAACGATTTTATTACAGCTGATGAACCATAAAAACTGACAGCCAATCAGCATTGGTGTGGATGCTATTTATAGCGTTAAAGCCGCCATTCTTGCTGTGAATGGAAATCAAAACTGTTCATATAAAGAAGACTCTTGTGGAACATAAAACAGCTTCACAGTGGTTGAGCAATATTTTATTTGTAGAGTGCTTGTCATGTCCTACGTACAATATGCACATCAAGCCAGCATAAATAACGAATACAATCACTGATTTTGAACATATATATATATATATATATATATATATATATATATATATATATATATATATATATATATATACATATACATAGAGAGAGAGAGAGAGAGAGAGAGAGAGAGAGAGCAGACTAAGGCTTTGAGATGAGTTTGCTCTCTCCTCTGGCTCCATCTGCTGGAAAACAACCTGAAGAACTTCATATGCTTCAAATGAAGAAGCACTTCTGTCTGAACCATAATCACTTGTAAACATCAAGACTTCATTTGTACATCAGTATCTTAAAGAAAGAGTTCACCAAAACATGAAAATTCATCCAAATACTTACCAAATATGTCATCTTAAACCGGTATGACCATATTGAAAAATATCAGCATATGGGTTTGAAGAACATGAGGGTGAGTAAATAATGCATGAATTAAATTTTGGGGTGAACTGTCCCTTTAAAACCACAACTGACAGCATACATCCATCTTCAATAATGTTATTCAATTCCATAAAATCCTAAAACAACTCTTTTTTTAGGCGGCACTTTTTTAAGTGTAACCTTAACAACTCGAACAAGCAGCTCTGTTTTGCTGTTTTTCACGTGTTTCTCAGGTTCTTGAGCTCCAGCTCCAATTGTTGGATTCTCTTGTCCTTTTCTCCGAGTTCATCTTTGAGTTTCCCAATTTCATCCTGCTGCTTGTAGACCATCTTCAGGAGCTGCATATGAGACCGAAAAATCTCCTTAATATCTCACTTTATTTTCATCAAATAATTATGTAGAGAGCAAATGGAGTCTTCTGGATCAGATGTTGCTTCTTAGAAAAACTCCCTCTTATGGGCAATTTAAAGTTAAAATCCCATATTAAAAGAATAAATCAACAAACTTAAACTCAAGGCAGCTGGTCAAAGAATCAAATCAAAAGCAGACAAAACAGATGAAATATTATTTCTAGTGTGACGCTACCAAAGTTTGTGATGAGAAACACACTGAAGTGCTGCATCAAAGCTGGATTTGTTTTGCTAAAAATACCTCATTTATAATGTCTGATCTGAAGACCCCAAAATAGTCACAAAAACACATTCATTCTCTATTAATAACACATTATTCATCTATAAAAGCACATTTACTTTATGTTTGAATATCAGTTACAGTTTTTGCATAAGCCCGCATGAGACTTGCTTATTTACTTGGTTAATTTAAAAATACTTCAGTGAAAAATGCACAGAACAAAAGCTTTATCAAATAACATGTTGTCCAAGCACAGAAACCAGACGGGAAAGCAGCTAATGAGGCACATCTGTAGATGCGCTTCATCTGTTTCATCATCAGATGGCAGTATAATATATATTAAGATGGCAATAAATATATATTAATGGGTTTTATCACATGGAAGAAAAAAGTAACAGTAAATCAGCATATTAGAATGATTTCTGAAGATCATGTGACACTGAAGACTGAAGTAATGATGCTGAAAATTCAGCTTTGCATCACAGAAATAAATTACATTTTAAAATATATTCAAATAGAAAACATGTATTTTAAATTATAATAATATTTCACAATTTTACTGTTTTTACTGTATTTTTGATCAAATAAATGCAGCCTTGGTGAGCCAGAGAGACTTCTTTCATAGAAGTGCAACAAATCTCCAACAGTAACACACACACACACACACACCCACACCTCTTTGTCTGTGTTTGGTGAAATGCTCTCCAGCAGATCAATGCCCTTCACTGTCCGTCTGTCCCGTTTAGATGCTCTGAGACCTGCTGGATTTGGATATTTATATGCTTCTTTAAGAGAAATCAGCAGCGGCCCTGTATAAATACACACACACAGATGACATTACACACATCTGTCCAGATCAGACATATTAATGAATTCAGATCATGTTCATTTATCCATTTATTTTTTAAAATACTGTACATGAAGATTGTCACCTCTGTCAATCCCACTGAGCCACTCAGCGGCCGACAGGGCCGATTCTGTGCCCGCCGTCATGGGGAAAATATCCTCCTGGTACGTCTCAGACTGCAGCGCACACAGATAAAACATGCAAAACTGCTGAAAACATTACTTAAGGTTTGATTTTTTTTAGTGCATAATGGCATGGTTTCAGTCTGTTCCTCACATAATGACGACTGATTTGGTTGTTTTGCTCACCCTGCGTGGGACGATCATGGAAATGGGCTCCACCAGACCTTTCAGAGTCACCAGCTTATAAAACCTGAAGATCTCACACTCGCTCACATCCACGCCGCGTTTAGCCATCACTCCTGCACACCATCAGCAATGTTTGAATAATTGGAAAACACCTTATCATATAAGTTTATTCATATATTCTAATATTTCGGTATTAAATAAACTAATTCAAATATAAAATAAAATAATAAAACAAAAAATCTGTATTTATTTTATTTTACATTTTATGGTTCCCATTTTTTCGATTTATTGTCAAAATGACTTCCATTGTTCTATTTCTTTAAAATTTTATTTTATTTGAATAATAACCTGAAGCAAAACACCATATCATTTAATTTAGTTTAATTATATTATATTATACATTCATTAATTTCTTAATTTCTTTCTTCATTGTCCCCATAAGGAGAAATTTGTCTTGAGCAGTCAAGAGAGCAGATTACACACAAAATTAAAGTAAGATATTTTACTATATATATTATACTATATTAGTGCTATCAAACAATTAATTGTGATTAAGCACATCCAAAATATAATACGTTTTTGTTTACATAATATGTGTGTGCACTGTGTATATTTATTATATATATATAAATACACACACATACACGTATATATTTCAGAAAAAACATGTTATGTTTATATGTTTTTATATATTATAAATTATATGAATATAAATATATACATGTAAATATTTTCTAAATATGTACTGTATGTGTGTGTTTATATATACATTATAAATATACACAGTACACACACAAGTATTATGTAAACAAAAACTTATCGTGATTGTTTGACAGCACTATACTATATATATTTTACTTCATTTATTTTATTTAATTATTCATGTATTTTATTTTCAGTTTGATTGTTTTTTTTAAATAAAAAAATATTTATGTTTTTGTTTTTTATAGATTTTATTTTACTTAATAATAACTGAAGCAATGCTTGAAAAATTGGGAAACACCATACAATTTATTTATTAATATTTATACTAATATTTTAATACTAAACCAATTCGATGATAAAATAAATGAAATGTGTTCATTAGCATTAAATTTTTTGCCTTGATATTGAACTTTGCATCAAGAATATTTAATTTAACTGGTAATTTGTTTATGTTTTTGGTGACAGGAACTCACCCAGACCCTTCTGCGGAGCCGGCGATCTGAACTCCATCAAGAACTGCAGGAAGGGTTTCTCAGCACTCACCTCATAATACCTGATGTTTCCGTCTCCCTGTGGATGTGAGACGATCTCGACAGTAAGATGACCCACAGTTCTGCACGATTCAGATTATCTTAATGGAGAGTCGCTCACCTTCCCGGCCAGATAAAGCATGTGTGTGTCAGCATCATAGAAGGGGAAGAGGACACCGGACAGCCCGTCGATCTCCTCCTCTGTGATGGGAGCGGACAGATCCTCCTGCATGTTTACACACATGTCTTAAGGAATTTGTTGACTTATTCTAGTCGGCCTAGTGGCATTAAACAGTTTAGACCCTACCTGATCCCACAATGCAATCTGTCTAGTGTTCCACCTGGAGAAGCCCGTGGAGAGGACACGCTTCAGATTACCCAGAAACACCACGCGGTTCACTCTGCTGCTTTTACAGTCTGCTTCCTGTTCGGATGAACACATTATACAGAATTAAACAAGCAGGCTCAGTTAAAATATCACGTACAGTTAAAATATACATTTAAAAATAAATATATATTTTTTAATTAATATTTATTTTAGTTAAAATATACAGATATTTTGGTATTTATCATAAAAATATACAAATATAAAAAAATTACAATTTAGTGGCACCAAACTGGAATGATGCAAAGATAACATTTATTTCCAACAAAATATATTGAATTATACACACATGCACAGCTAAATATAATGTATAGTTAAAATTTAAAAATAAAATACAGAATATCTAATGAACTCAAATTAATTGAAATACAACATTTTTATGTTTATTATAAAAATAACATTTAGCAACACCAAATTAGAATAATGCAAAAATGACATTTATTTCCAATAAAATAGAATTAGTTAAACAAACATGTTCAGTTAAAATATTATGTTGTTAATATAAAAATCTAAATAATATCAAATAAAAATATAAAATAGAACTGTTTATTTAAATAATATATATTTTATTAATATATAATAATATAAATGTTTATGTTTATATACTAACTACATTATATAATAGAACTGTTTATTTTAAAACGCATTAAAATATGTTTTATTGTTTATATTTATTATAAACAAAAATAAAAATAAAATTATAATTCTGTGACACCAAATTGGCATAACGCAAAAATATAATTTATTTACAACATAATATATTTAATTAAACAGACATGTACAGTTAAATATAATGTGTAGCTAAAATATAAATAAAAAATTAAAATATCATTTTTTATTTTAAATTAAAATATAGATATATTTTAATTCCATGACACCAAATTAGATTAATGACAATTAAAATATAATGAATTAATTAAATATATATTTTTTAATTTATTATAAAAATAATATTTTTAATAAATATAATATTGCAACACCAATCAGAATAACGCACAAATATAATTTATTTTCAACATAATATATGTAATTAAGCACTTGTGGTTAAAATATAATCTAAATATAACATAAAAAAATATCAAATATTATTTATTTATTTTAAAATACAAATATTTATTTATAAAAACTATAAAAATTATAATTCAAAAACATTTATTCTATTTTTTATTATTATAATCAGAATTATACAAAAACAACACTGATTTCCAAATACATATGGTTTGCGGTATATGACGTCTGCTCTCACCTGAAGAACTTTCCCTGAACGTGGATCAATAATGCGCAGTTTTTTATCCTTACAGCTGGTGGCCAGTAAACTTCCATCAGTGTTGAAGGACATACAGAGGATGACGTCTGGATGGCTGTCAATCATCTTCCCAGCCACGCCCTCCTCCAGGTTCCAGATCAGAATCTGTAACATCATGGGTTTGTCATTCAGGTCACTTCGGGTTAGTTAGAGCTAGTTCTGGTTGTCGTGGTTACCTTGCAGTCGTATCCGGCGCTGAGCAGGATGCCGCTGCAAGTGGGATGCCACTCGATAAGCCCCGCCCCCCGGCTATGACCAATCAGGATCATCAGAGCTTCGGTCATATTCCTCCTCAGACCGCCGTCAGGAATCTGCCAGATTCTCACCTGGAGGTCAAAGGTCACGGCTGCATTGGCATAAATGTCGTTGCCATAATCATCACAGTTAACCGGTTAGATTCTCACCGTACAGTCCTCGGAGCTGGATGCGATGATGTTGTCCATGAACGGACTCCATTTGATGTCCATCACGCTGCCCTGGTGGCCGCAGACCTTTGGGTGATGAGGGTCTATTCTCCCTGGCTGAGAGACAATGAGCTCATATTTAGACCGGGGCTAGTTGTCACACGGGAAAGTTGTCTAAATCTCAGTAGTCAAACGTTTTCTCTAGCAGTGGTGTTGTATGTTGGTAACATCTAGTTAATTTTATCTGACAAAAAATTCCATTCTCATATGCTATTATTACCATCGGTGAGGTAAAAGTGAACATAATAACACAACACTGACATATATTAAGACATGAGTCACTTTATAACAGTGTTCGTTCATTAATGTGAGGTCGGGGCAAGTTGTCACATAGGTTTTATATGCTGTAAAATTAAACTTTATATATTAGTTAAAGTGAGATTAAACATATTTACATAGTTTTCATTGATTTAAATAAAGATAAAATAAAATATAAATATTAGATGAACAATTCATTTTAAAAATGTAATAAAAAATTATGAAAACATAAAATGGTTTTATTTAAAATTATTAAAAATTAATGAAAAAGAAACTTTTAAAATATCGCCTTAGAAACTTATTGAAATAAAATATATGTAGGTAGGTTGAAATACTAAAGTTACTAAAACTGAAAAATAAATTACAGCTAAATAATATTTAGAATAATTTTACATTCAAATAAATATTAAATAGAAATATGTACTTTATTCATTAGTTAAAGTGAGAAATCAGTGTTTCCATTATTTCATTTTTGTTTGATCTAAACAATGGTTTTATTTTTATTTTTTTATTTATTGCATGTCATATTTTTCATTTTTAAATGCATTTCAAGCTGTATTTCATGTTTCATAATTGTTTTTACGGTTTAAATTGGGTTGAAAAAACAAATAGGCAATAAAATGTCTAAATTAAAATAGCCAATTAAATAGCAATATTTAAATACAAATTTTAATACGCATATGCTGGAGAAGATGGTATTGCATTTTTAAGGTATTCTTCTCAACTTTTATGAGAATACTGTGCAACTGTGACAACTTACCCCATATGTGTTAACTAAACTGTATTTTTTTGTCACCCTGCAATCATTGTTTTATAGTCTTTTTATTTCTCTCTCTTTATATTTAAATTCTTTTTCTACATTTAAGTTCTTATTTCTAGAAGGTGGCATTACAAACTATCCTTTCTGGCTTCACAGAAATCTAAGCAGCCACATTAACTTAACTAGCATTCAGTTGCTAACAGTAAATCATTTGATTCACTACATTCTCTTAAGTTTCATAAAACACATTTCTGATGTGGTTTTGCCTCAGTAGAGTGTGTGCACTTGAGGACTGAACTAACTAGTATCAGAAGTCTAACAGAGGGCTGATTGAGCATCTGTACCAGCCGCAACCATCTCTCATTCCCAGAGAGACTCTGACATCAATACATCCTCCAAACGCTGTAAACACACGCTTATGAAAGTGAAAGTGAAGTGGCATACGGCCAAGTATGGTGACCCATACTCGGAATTCATGCTCTGCATTTAACCCATCCAACGTGCACACACACAGCAGTGAACACACACACACACACACAGCAGTGAACACACACACACACACACACACACACACGGAGCAGTGGGCAGTCATTTATGCTGCGGCGCCCGGGGAGCAGTTGGGGGTTCGGTGTCTTGCTCAAGGGCACCTCAGTCGTGGTATTGAGGGTGGAGAGAGCGCTGGACATTCACTCCCCCCACCTACAATCCCTGCCGGCCCGAGACTCGAACCCACAACCTTTGGATTACGAGTCTGACTCTCTAACCATTAGGCCACGACTTTATGGATTACTACTGTCTCTAATGGCATTTGCACATGATCACTGGTTAAACAACTTTACTGTGATAGTACTGAGACCAAAACCTTACACCAGTTTGTTCTACTGTGCGTTGTACAGATATGCTTTCATTGGATGGATGGATAAACTAGTACTTTTGCCTAGTGAATGGTTATGCTCCCACTGGTTGATTAAACAAGTTTGTTTCAGTATATACAGAGTGGTTATTCTATAGTTAATCGGATAGTTAAACCAGTTTGTTGTAATAGGGGCAAAATGATTATGCTCCAGTTGGTTGGTTAAATTACCATATTTAATTTTAGCATTTACAGTATGGTTATGCTGCATTAGGTTGGTTGGTCATACTAGTTTAAGTATGCACAGTAAGATTTGGCTTCACTTATTGGGTTAAATTAGTTTGTTTTATGGGCGGTATGACTATGATTATATGATTATGTTTCACTTGGTAAACTAGTCTTTTGTGGAAGACGTTTTTTTTACTGTGAACAGTATGATTACACCACTTGGTTGGTTAAATTAGTTTTAGTATGCAGACTACAACTACATTTTAACTGATAGGATGATTAAACTAATTTGTTTTAGTACACACAGTATAGTTATGAGTCAGTTGAATAGTTAAACTAGTTTGTGTCAGTATGCACAGTATGACTTTGCTTTGATTGGTTGGTTAAGCTAGTTTCAGTTTTGCACAGTATGCTGAAGCTTTGGTTGAAAAGTTGGTTAAACTAGATTGTTTTAGTATGCTGTACGCAGTATGGTTATGCTTCATTTGGAAAGTTAGTTTGTTTCATTTGGAAACTAGCTGTGCACAGTACATTTTTGCTTCAGTTGAAAAGTTAGTTAAACTTGCTTGTTTTAGTATGCACACTATGGTTATGCTTCAGTTGGATAGTTGATTAAACTAGTTTGTTTTCATGGACAGTATGATTAAGTGTTAACTGATTGGTTAGACTAGATTGTTTTAGTATGCACAGTATGACTATGCTATAGTTGGTTAACCTAGTTTTATTATGCACAGTACAGTTGTGCTTCAAGTGGTGAGTTGATTAAACTAGTTAGTTTTAGTATGCACAGTATGACAATACTTTGGTTGGTTAAACTAGTTTTAGTACAGTTATGCTTCATTTGGAAAGTTGTTTAAGTAGTTTGTTTTCATATGCACAGTATGACAATGATTTGGTTGTTTAAAATGTTGTAGTATGCACAATACATTTGGATAGTTGGTTAAACTAGTTTGTTTCAGTATGCACAGTACAGTTATGCGTCATTTGGAAAATTGGTTTAACTAGTTTGTTTTCAAATGTACAGTATGACTATGTTTTATTAATGGGATGGTTAAACTATTTTTGGTATGCTCCGTATGTTTCAGATGAATAGTTGTTTAAACTAGTTTATATTAGTATGCACATAATGGTTATGCTTCAGTTGAAAAGTTGGCTAAACTTTTGATTTCATTTTGTATGGTTGGTTACACTGGTTACACTTGGTTACATTTTTGATTGGTTACACTAGTTTCTTTTAGTATGAACAGTATGAATATATTTTAATTGATTGGATGGTTGAACTAGATTTAATATGCACAGTACAGTTAAATTGAATTTGAATATTTGGTTAAATTTGTATGTTTGCAAATACACAGTATGATTTTAATTTAACTGATTGGCTAAACTAGTTACTTTTAGTATAATATGCTTTAATTGGTTGGATGGTTAAACTAGATTGTTTTAATATGCACAGTATGGTTATGCTTCAGTTGCATAGTGGGTTAATCTAGTTAAACTAGTTTGTTTGAGGATGTATTGTACATTATGGTTATGCTTTAGTCCCATAACTAGTTAAACAAGTTTATTTTAGTGTGCACATGCACTGTATGGTTATGCTTCAGCTGAAAAGTTGGCTAAACTAGTTTGTTTTAGTATGCACATTATGATTTCACCTTGATTGGTTACACTAGTTTATTTTAGTATGAACAGTATGAATATGGTTTAATTGATTGAATGGTTGAAATCATTTTAGTATGCACAGTATGGTTATGTTTCAGATAAATAGTTGGTATAACTAGTTTAATATGGACAAAACAGCTACACTTTAATTGATCGTATGGTTAAAATAATTTTAGTTTGAACAGAATTGTTATTGTGCTTTAATTGCATAGTTGTTAGACTAGTCAGTCTAGTTTATTTTAGTATGTACAGTATGGCTATGCTTAGTTGAGTATACACAGTAGGATTATGCTTCAGCTGTTTTGGTAAGCAGAGTATGGTTAGGTGTTATTAACTCTACCTTATTAAGCGGGATAACGAGGAACGCTCCTCCTCCCGCGCTCTCGGTGACCACGGCGAGGAATTTGGGGTTGACGGCACAGAAGTGGTTGTCATGGACGCTGTGAGTGATGGGAATTCCCTCGTAACACTGTTCCCTGCTTCCCGTTTTTCCATAAACATGCCGGAACTTGGAGCTTCTGTACATGGAGTGCCACGACATCTACAAACACAGTGAGAAATCACTGGTTACACAGACTAAACCAGCAGCACCAATAACACACATAACCCATGATGAGCACTCAGGTTAGCAGCTCTTGCAGGTTTCTGTTTAATGAATGCGTCTGAGGTTTATAGCAGGATGCAGAGTTTGACAGCTGCCACATCCCACATGTTCTAACGTCAGCGATCAAACAGAGAACATGACCCATTTTCCCTCGTGTTGCTCTCTCTCTCTCTCAAGAGGGTGACGTTGCATTCGGGCGGACAACTCCAATTAATGAGTTGGAGGATTTGCAGAAGAAAGATCTGCTACATATAATCTTCTTCAGTCTCATGCACCCTATATAGCAGATGAAGAGAAACACAGAGTGAATGTTTCTCGCTCCTTTATAAGTCTAACCTGACTAACAGTCACTAAAAAGTGTGATATAATCACATGGAAATGCAAAAATGACACATTTAATATTGACTCTGACTCTTGTGTGATTCTCTCATCCTGTGGTTTTTGTTTGAGTCAGTTGCTTTTCATTGTTTGCTATTGTTTCAGCTCAATTCCTGCTTTGCCCCCATGTGTTTCCTTCTTTTGCTCTCAAACACAAACACACTCCGACTCGAACCGAATCTTCAGGGATTCAAACACAATGGGAATCCATCCGCACCCTCTGCTCAAGAAGGGAAGTGAATTATATTCATATCTTCATATAAAGACAACATGAGCAACACAGAATGCACAACCGTCACTATTTAACTCACTTATGTGCTTGTAATAGACTAGATTGGAAAGAGAAAAGATTTCACACACATTCCCAGTTGTTTGTTTTCACATTTTAATACCTGCAAAAAAAAAAAACTTTTTAATCAGTATTTTTCGTCTTTAAAACAAGATGCATTTGCTATGCAAAACAACTTGAATTCAGATTGTTATTATTATTATTTTTACCCCATTAATAAATATTTTATTATAGTTATATATTTAAAACAAGAAAAATGTTGGTGGTTAAATATTTTTCACTACAAATCAAGACAAGAATATTATTTTGCATTATATATAACAAAATAAAGTCAAATATTGAAGCTTTGGTCATCTTTCTAATAATATTGTGTATAACTTATCAATAATAAGGATTTAATTGGTGATACTGTGCAGTAAATAAAAAATATGCATTTCTAGCTAATTTCTTTATCCATAATATACTGTAATCTCATAATATATTTATATTAGATCATACTATATTCTTTTTACTCACGAAAAAGAAAACATGCTATTAATATGAGACTTAAAAATTATAAAATATATTAATTATAAAAATAAGATAATAAAAACATTAGCTTTTCATATTATAAACTAGTTGTATTTTGAAATTATAATATAATCGTTTCATTAATAAAAGAATTGTGCAAAAAAATATATTCATTATAAAAGTAAAAAATAAAAATGTTATTCATTTCCATGATTTTCTTTACATTTTCTCTGGGAATCCTGCTCTCAGCCATTGACTCAACTAGATCCTGACCATTTCTATGCAGCATCTTCATTCAAACTCTCATGTCAGTCGTCTTACCTGAACTTTGGTCATGAAGATCTGCTCTTTTTGAGCTCCAAATGATCTTCTGCTGCTGAACTAATGAAGAGAAAGACAGAGAGAGTAAATGACACACATCTGCTGCTGCTGTTGAGTGTGTGAGTCAAACACAAACACACATGCTGGAAACACGACTCCTCCCTCCATCTCTCTCTCTCTCTCTCTCTCTCTCTCTCTCTCTCCATCTCTCTCTCTCTCTCTCTCTCTCTCTCTCTGGTGATTATATAACAAATGCAGGGTTTGACTGTCGCGCTGAAATAAACTCTGATCCGCTTTAACATGTGCTGGATACATCTGCATGTTCAGTTCACAGGTGCATCTCGCAGAAAAAGGGTCAAAATATAGATTTTTTACTTCATTAATTTCATGACAGTAGAATGTAAAATGCCGCGTTAAATATGGGGTGAATTATGAAGAATGACTCCAAACATTGATTTGTACTTAAGTAACCTTGATGTTTAAGAGATGAAAGCTTCATTTAGAAATGCATTCAGCTGATGTTTTGGGCGTACTGTTCATAACCCAGAGAGTTTTCATTATAGTTTTTATAATGTTTAAAGTATGTCCTTCTGACAATATCTAATCAAGGACTGAATTAAAGCTCTGCTAAATGACTAAATGTCATCAGGACACAAATCAAAACTGATCTGATGCCCTCATCTGGCCCGTGAGATAAAACACCAGCCACTGGAAACAATCAATCATTTGTGGAATTAAACGTATTTTGTGAATAAAATTGAATGTTTTAGATTTTTGGAAAGTAAACGAAGGGCTAGTTGTCACAAAGTGCAATTATATAAATCTCCAGCAGTGTTGCCAATAGTTGCAAATCACATCTTTGCTGGTGAATTTTTTTTAATGAAAACTCCTCATGACTAAGTTTGAGAAGAGTAATAAATAAACAAATTAAAAAATATTATTAAAATAAAAATCTCTTATCAACAATATAAATTAATTTTATATTTTTATTCATAATATAATCAAATAATCTGTATATTAAATCATGATATAATATTTTTACAAATAAAATACATTTGAAGTTGTATTAATTATTTCATAATGAGTTGTATGCTCATGTCAGACCGAATTAATTTGATATAAAAAAACAACAAACACTGGCAAAATGATGAGAAAAAATATAACAGAGACACAAGGATGCCAAACGTAATGAAAACACCTAGCAACCACCCAGACTATCCTAGCATCTGCCATGCTGAAAACTACTAAAAATATATTATATATATACATATTCCACACAAACACACACGTCTGTAAAACACATGCATTCATAAACACACACACACATGCATTTCCAGGGTTAATCGTGAAACAGACCTGATCTGGCAAAGACATCTCTGTCTGGTCTTCATGCCGTCTGGCCCAGATGAACGAAATCCACGCCAAACTTTGCGTAGCTTTGCTCCATGACACCCTTCCTGTCCCAGGATTTACTGTAATAAAGACACCGATGACCTCATGTTTCAGACTGACTTCACTTCTGTTTGATGTTATTTTAGCACATCTGATTCATTTGAGTTAATTTAACGCAGGTTTAATTGCAGCAGTTTTTGGCTGTGAACATTATTAACTGAATCACACCCACAAAATCTATATTTAAAACTTTATAGTGGCCTGACGTCTGCTAATCCATATTCCAGATATTTTCATGGCTTTCCAGTTCCTTAATCACTTCTTGTTTTGGCAAAAATTATTAGTCTTTTTTTTTTTTTTTTTTACCTGTCCAATTAAAATATCTAAAAATCTTTAAAACAAGACAACAACATTAAGATATTTACATGTTTCCATTACATCTTTTTTATTATATCTTGAATTTAAGTGTTTTTGCCTACTTTGAAAACAATATCCTATTAAAGATGCATTAAAGTTTTAATATCTTATGCAGCGTTTTCTTCATGCAATTAAAGATTTTTAACTTTTGAACTAGTTTATACTTAAAACAAGTGATAAAATATCATATTTAAGATAGATTATTTGAAAGTCATAATGTTTTATGCAGTGTTGTCTTACTGCAATCATATATCTTTAAATTATTGTATTTAAAAATGGGGGGGGGGGGGGGCATAATAAATATGCAATATAATTAAAACATTATAAATCAGAATATTACATTTACATTTGAAAGTATGTTATAATAGAAAAATGTTATCTCAAACTGTATTTCACAATATTATTGTTTTTACTGTATGATGAGCAGAAGAGACTTCTTTAAAAAACATAAAAAATCTTTTGAATGGAAGTTTAGATGACAGGAAAAGAAGAATAAGATACAAAATATAGAGTTTAATACAATTATTTAACATACTGTATACAATTAAAGAACAAAAAACACAATAAAAACCTTGAATTCTGATATAAATTTGTGTCTGTTCCTCAGATTAAACTATCAGATGACTTCAGGAGATTCCTGAATACTTTCATTTATGTCCTTTCAGGACTACATCTTTTGTATTCCACAGAAGAAACTCATAAAGTTTGAAAATGACACAAGTGTGAGTAAATGATGATTGCACTTCAGTTGTCCTGTGCACTGGAAGTTAATTCCTCTAAGAATTACAGCAAAGACCTTGTCTGCAGTTAATCAGCTCCTGCTTTGTTATTCTGGCGTATCAAACATCCCGTCACGTCTGGAGTCTCTTAAGCGCACTGAGTCACAGCATGAAGGTGAACGGCTAATCAGCAGCATCTTTGGTGTGGTGGCTGTTTTATATCCCCTCACCATCTGTTTACTTCGGTTTCCCACGTTTGACAAACCATACCAGAAACTAGCCATTGCACTGTTTTGGTTCAAAGGTTTTAGCTTGAAGCAAGACACTTTTAGGGAAAAACATTGCTTTTGCATGCACCGTTCACTTTTAAGTGCATGTTTGCACTTTAATCTTGTGTCTGTAGATTTCAATTACAATACATATCTTTAAAAGTTGTTTTGTCAAAATGAGTTTGTTTCTCCACTTCAGCTGCACTTACATCACAAGTTACAGTTTTATTCCTATCTATATTCTGAAGGTTTTTATGGAGGGGTTTGTTCATATATCATTTGTTTGATTTTGTTATTGCAGTTTATTTTCAAATACAATGCATATTGTTAAAGGCAGCTTTCTCCAAATCAGTTTGTTTCTGCTCTTTAGCTGCACTTACATACACCAAACTTTGCCGTTTTATTCCTATCTATATCCTGAAGGTTTTTATAGAGGGGTTTGTTCATATATTATTCCCCTGATGTCTTTAACATTTTATTACTAATACATGGTGATTTTTTTTCTCTGGCTGATGACAGTGTTTGCTGATTTATTGTGTGATAAAAATAGATATCCAAAATGTTAACAAAATCAAACAAGTATTTCATCCAGTGTTCAGATTTATATTCTGGAAATGTAAGAAAATGAAAATAGATTATGCATCACTATTTAAACTTAAAGAATTATAAGTTTGCTTAAAATTAGCTTTTTTTTTACCCTACTCACCGGTGGTGCATTAATGCATGACGTGTATAGATTCAAAACTCCCCAAAGTATGTGTTTTAAAGCTTGATGCCACAAGAGAATAAACCTACAGCCACAATTTTGATTTCTTGGGGTTTTTAAAGAATGCATGGAGTGGAAATTCTGGAAGTTCTGGCAGCAACGTGTGTAGTGTTTTCCGACAGATGTGAAGTCCAGAGAGCTGGAGAACTTCATTTTCCACAGCTACACATCTGGAGAGAGAGATACAGCAGCTTTAAGAGCAGTTACGTATGTGGGAAACTACAAGAGAAGCATAGGTATCTGCCTCAAACTCTCTCTCTGTGTTTGAGGACGGTCGCACCGTTTTCCTCCTCCTCGAGACAGCTGTCAGCTCCTCCTTCTCAGATGTAGTTCTGCTGCGGTTCAGGACTCGATCAGACCCGACTATCTGCTCTTGCTGTGATGACCTGATGCACACAAACACACTGACCTATTCATGTATGAACGTATGGAGTACACTTGCATCTTTCTGCTGTGCGTCGCCGCTCTGATGCCAGGTGAGTGTGTGTGAGTGTGTGTCAGTGTTAAGGGGGGATGTGAGTTTACGCAAGCATGTTTGTCAGTGCACTTAGAGTCTGAGGACAAAACAGTCTTCACACGTGAGATAAATCTGATTAAATCTCAAATAAGTAAATTAATTTTGGTTCCAGGTTTTCTTTCAGGGTTCCTCATGAGAAACAGTTCCAAATGAGTCACTAATTGTCATCCAGTAAGAATAGAGAGCTGTAAAATGAATGTGAAGGTGCTCAGATTATTTCATGAGAAATATAGAAGCTTATATTGAGATCTTGGTGCAGTTTGAGATATTCTTGAGATCTGAAACTCTTGAGGAGACTGATGTGAGATTACTGGGATCTTTCTCAGGAAAAAACTGTGGATATTTAGGCAAAAGTCTTGATTTGCTCTTTATTTTAATCTTACTCTGTCTAGAATATTATTTTGAGATATTCTATAGGTTATTTTTTATTTAACAAGCATGATGAAACTCAAAAATTCTATGCTTTATAAGTTCTGAAATATGCTGCATTGTATTTATATTTATACTTTAGGTAGCCTATTTTTGCAAAAGTTGCTTGCGGTTTGGGGCTTATAATATGAGTTGATATGAAGTTCAATAAATTGAATCGCAAATAACAGGGAACGTTCTGGCAAGGTTCTCTCAAAGTTATGAACAAACATTCTTACATAAACAGAACGTTCGTTCAAAGATAATTGGTCTTTAATAATGTTTTCAAAACTTTAGCACAAAAACATTATTTATACATTGTTCATGGAACGTTTTTTTTTTTCTGAAACGTTTTAGTTGGTTGTTCGTCTAATCTTTTTTAAAATGCTACTTTTTGTTTCAGAACATTCAAAAGTAACACCAAACGTAACGTTGTAACGTGATAAAATGTAACGCTCCATAATGCTTGCATAATCAAGCAAAAACGTTTTAAAACATCTAAAACGTTCCAAAATAACGTTTTCAAAACTTAAATGGAACGTTAACAAAACGTTCTAAGAACACATTTTTGTTACCGCTCTGGGAACGTCAGGTTGATAATGGAGGAACTCTAGAGAAACTGTGACCTTCATCCAGATGGACTTTTACGGGAAGGATCTAGTTCCTGGATCAAACACACAATCTGGATCCACTTATGCACTTGCTCTTCTAATGGACCTACACAGGAGGGCACATGTCATACATGGGTTGGGTTACAATAAATGTATGCAGAGAAGATCAATTCTGGCGAACCGAATCCCCAGAAATATCTATATGCCGTTAGGGATTTTTAAAGAGCTGAGAAGTGGTTACCTCAAGTCTTAGCTCATAAATACAGATCTATCCAAACTAGACCTGCCAGAACTTCAGCTAGACGGATTTCCAAGAGCAGTGGCTCCCAAAAGGGTTCCAAGACAATATTCATAATCTTTAAAAAATAAATGTAACATTTTAAATAGTTGCAATTGGTAACAATGCAGTCAAACCTATGTAGCTACAAGCCTTAATTAGCTTAATTAGCATACATAGCGAGTCAGAAAGAATAAAACTGTGATTGTGTCCTGTAAAAGGAGCCATTCGGTAATGCATGATTTGATTTGCAGTAACATACATGCGTTTGCGTGTGGTGCCCAGCAGAGGACGCAGATTTATTACATTGTTTACGTGCATCTCTGAGTAACATGAACTCTTAAAATACTGTCATTTAAAAACAATAGACTGCTCAATGTGGAAAAAGTACGTCTGAGGCAAGATATTTTTAAGGAATGCGTTGGAAAAAGGACCCAGCTTTTGTAATCCTTAGTTCAAAACACATGTGACAGAAGGAGCATATTTCATAATGTCACTGTGATGCATTAATGCTTACAGAGATGTTTCTCTTCGTTTTCGTCAACACGTGATCAGCGATCTGATTGGCTGATGACACCGGAAGTGTCTGAGCCTGTTTATATCATGATATGAACAATGAGGAGAAAATAATATCCATCTGACAGATTTTAACCTACTTTCAGCTTAATCAAAACCAGAGTTTTTTTTCCAATATTTAGTTTTGAGATGCTGACCTAATTATGCCCTCTTGTGTGCTTGGATGTCACAGTCTGGAGTGTTTTTTTGAGGAGAGGTGTGCTGTTACTTTATTAAGCGATTAGACTTGCGATTTTCACCTGCTGGATCATAAAACAGGTGAAAAAAAAAACTAGAAAAATTAGATTTAAAGAGGGACCTGGGCCATATCTATCAGACTTGGATGAGTCAGAAGAGCCACCTGTCCAATAATTCAAATTTAAGAGCGCTTTCCCAGAAACCTTCGACGACTTTACCATGCTGGAATCTTACACAGTCACTTGCCATGTGAGTGTAATGTCTGGTTCATTTCTGGCCCGAAGTGTTGGTCGTGGATTCATTTCTCATCCAAGCCAGAGCCGGTCTGAAAGAACTGAGATAAATCCACATCTTTTCTTTAACACAGATACAAAAAATGTCTAACCAAACTGGCTTTAGCTGGTCTGCCAGTCTAGTCATGCTGGTTTTGCAAAAAATTTAACTTAAGTTCAATATGAAGTTTGGTTTTCAGTAGCTTTTTTTAAAGCTTCATAAGTGCAGTCTTTATGCAAAGGATTTTTTGTCCATTTTTAAGGCAACATTGCAGGTATCCTTCATGGAAAGACAATCCCATTATGCAGTGCAACAATCTGGTAGATGAAGCTGGAGAAAATAGGTTGTACTTTCATTATTAAAATTATTCAATGATTTTAAATTGGATTTTTTTTTGTGTGTGTGATTTTTTTAACATAACAGAAAAACTACTGATAAAAATTGTTCAATGCAATTAAAAAGTATGTATTTTACCCAAAATATATGTATTTTGCTGGGCTAAAAACAACCCAACTTGGGCTATTTGGCAACCCAGCGCTGGGTAAATATTGGGCAGAACACATGCTGACCCAGCAGGTTGGGTTAAATGTTTTTACCCAACATGCTGGGTTGTTCTATTTAAGTCAACTATTGTTTAAAAATGATTGTATTGCTGGCTTAAAATGGACTGGTAATTACATTTTTTCATTATTAAGCAAGAACACATGGACAAAATACAAGACAAATTGAATTTATTTGGGTGAATACAGCATAGTTTACAATATTACATAAATTTATTTAACAAACATTTTAGACATAAAATATCATTTTAATTTAAGTGTATTCAACCGTTCTCTCTAATCGCTTTTTACCGAAATAGTGCTAATTCTCGTGCCGGTGTGTCGCCGAAATCTGAGCCGGTGAAGGGCTCAAGACTCCAAAACCTGGCCAAAAACAGAGATTAGAGAACATATTTAAACCGCTTTCTCCTGAAGAGGACTCAAATAGCCCACGCTTTGACTTTAACTCAGCAGCGTTAAAATCTACCCAGCAATTTAGTTACAGAAAATCTACCCAGCACCTGGGTAAAAATAGCCCAATAAAATGACCCAACAAGCTGAACCCGGCATTTGGGTAAATAACCCAGCATTTTTTAGAGTGTTGCTAAACCAACCAGCTTTATCCAGACAGAATAATTAATTGAAATGCTGGGGCTTCTGTTTGAATTTTACATTGCATTTACATTTAATCATTTAGCAGACACATTTATCCAAAGCGACTTACAAAAGAGGACAATAAAGCAATCAAATTCAACAATAGAGCAATGATATGCAAGTGCTATGACAGTTAGCTTAACGCAGTACACGTAGCAAGGTTTTTTTTGGATTATATAATGAATAAAAAGAAAACAGAATACAAAAAGAATAAAGATAGTTTTAGTTAGTTTATTTAAGAAAATGAGCAGCTAGTAAATGAATTGAGTGCAAGTCTAAAAGGGGCAATTTATTTTTATTTTTTTTAAGTATTAAATTAAAATGGAATTAAAACACATGTGAACTGTGAATCACACATGAAAAATGACTCTAATGTCACCAGATCTTCTCAAGAATCCAGAGCATCTGAGCACATAACATTCTCTATATTCATTACTATTGTAAACTGGGTTAATTTAGCCACAGATCTTGGCTGACTTCACTACCGCTTCACCTCACTTTCCCCAAGTTAGGAGTCTGCTTTCAATACAACCAGTGTTGTTACTGTTTACTAAAACTACTAAAAATATTTTTTGTTAACTGTAATAAAGCTTAAATAAAATAAAATATAAATATTAGATGAAAAATGTATAAAAAAAAATGTAAATGCGAAATGTTGCCTTAACTAGCTGAAAAATATTGAAGGTGAAGTACTAAAAGTGAAATAAAAAAAAAAACTAAAGTGCATTAAAAATCACTAAAACTTTAATGAAATTTGTATGTAAAAATAAAAGCTAATTCAAATGAGTAATAAACACTATTACAGCATGCAAATACTACCTGGATAAAACTTAAAGGGACAGTTCACACACAAATCATTTACTCCCTCACTGAATGATCTGCTGTCTTTGACGTCACAGAATAGTCGCTAGTTTGCGATTACGTGTGTTCACGTGGTGCCGATGTCCTTTTCCTGTGGCTCTAAAATTTTTAGGTCACATGACATTTACGACTGATTGGCTCAAAAATATCCGTCTAGAACTGAGTGGTCACCAGCAAAAATGTTCAGCATGTTCTTGGCACTTCCATGCTAAAATGAGCAGAGATGTTAATAGCCAATGGGCCAACTAGACCTACAAATAGCTAATTTGAATGGCCTAGATCAGTTGTCAAAAAGTATGCTTCAGAGTTCAAATAGCATTTTTGTCTGGAAGAACTCATTCAAGCATTAAAAAAAGAGCTTCACGTCAAAACCTCAAAGTGCATGACCCCATATTCGTGATTTGCAAATCTGATGGATAAGTGAATATTATTTTCTGTGGTAGCACATTACACCACAAATACCACCATTATATCTTGTATTGAAGCCAGAACATTCTTGTCTATAAAGAGACAAAACGACGCTCTCCAAAACGCATTCCACAATCAATGAGCCTGTGAATGTGAGAAACATATTTTCATTTTTTGTTGGCTTCACAACAGGCCACTGCATCTTTTTAAGTGTGATGACTTTTCATCCTGGGCTTCTTTCTTTTTGGGACTTTTCATCCTGCTGAGAAAAAGAGAAGAATATGGAGGAAATGTGACTGAGCCTTTTTCCAGTTTTTTCCTGTCAAACTCGAGAGGCGATGTGACATCACTTCTATGATCCCATATTCTTGCTTCCCATCCAAGTGATCTTTCCCGATAAACATTTAAATGAAATCCAGAGTCTGGGAATGTCCATCCAGAAGTGAATAGACCATCACAGGACGCAGCATTCCCTCTGATATGTGCTGCCGATGGCGTTTAGCTTCAATCTTTCCCTCCTGTTCTTTCATGGTCTCACTGACTGTTTATCATCTTTGTGCACTATGTGAGATAAATTCTGCCTCTTTTAGAATCGCACAAGAATAGAATATGCGTCCCTTAGACATATTGTAGCATTTAGAATGAGCTTTATTGGCCAAGTATGTTTACACATACAAGGAATTTGTTGTAGTGACAGAAGCTCCACAGTGCAACAGAAGGACAGTAACAGGACAGGACACAGGTAATGAAACAAAATAACAAGAAATAGCCAATGACCAATGTACAAGCAGCAAAAAAAAAAAAAAAGAAATACACAATATATAATATATAATATATAATATAGGCGACTATGTATGTACAGGTCAAGTATGTGCAAATTAGAAATGAGAAAATAAAATCAGTGAGTGTGGTGAATGGATAATGTATTAGTTGTGTGTTTTACGTTTATTTATTGAGTGTTCATGAGATGTATTGACTGAGGGAAGAAACTGTTCCTGTGTCTGGTCGTTCTGGTGCTCAGAGCTCTGTAGCGTCGACCAGATGGTAACAGTTCAAAGAGGTTGTGTGCTGGATGTGAGGGGTCCAGAGTGATTTTGCCAGCCCTTTTGCTCACTCTGGATAAGTACAGTTCTTGGAGAGTGGGGAGGGTTGTACCAATGATTCGCTCAGCAGTCCGGACTACCCTCCGTAGTCTTCTGAGGTCAGATTTGGTAGCTGAGCTGAACCAGACAGTTATTGAGGTGCAGAGGATGGATTCAATGATGGCAGAGTAGAACTGTTTCAGTAAGTCCTGTGGCAGGTTGAACTTCCTCAGCTGGCGAAGAAAGTACAACCTCTGCTGGGCCTTCCTGACAATGGAGTCAATGTGAATATCCCACTTCAGGTCCTGAGAGATGGTGGTGCCCAGGAATCTGAATGACTCCACTGCAGTCACGGTGCTGTTCATGATGGTGAGTGGGGGAAGAGCGGGGGGGTTTCTCCTGAAGTCCACGATCATCTCCACCGTTTTGAGTGTGTTAAGCTCCAGGTTGTTGAGACTGCACCAGACAGCCAGCTCCTTAACCTCCTGTCTGTAAGCAGACTCGTCACCGTCCTGGATGAGGCCGATCAGTGTGGTGTCGTCTGCGAACTTCAGGAGCTTGACAGAGGGGACTTTAGAGGTGCAGTCGTTGGTGTAGAGGGAGAAGAGCAGTGGGGAGAGTACGCAGCCCTGAGGAGCTCCAGTGCTGATGGTTCGAGTGCTGGATGTGAATTTGCCAAGCTTTACTAACTGCTGTCTGTCTGTCAGGAAGCTGTTGATCCACTGGCAGACGGAGGTGGGGACGGAGAGCTGAGTTAGTTTATTTTGAAGGGTTTCCGGGATAATGGTGTTAAAAGCAGAGCTGAAGTCCACAAACAGGATCCTCACATAAGTCCCTGGTCTGTCCAGATGCTGCAGGGTGAAGTGTAGTCCCATGTTGACTGCATCATCCACAGACCTGTTTGCTCTGTAGGCAAACTGCAGGGGGTCCAGTAAGGGTCCAGTGATGTCCTTCAGATGAGCCAGCACCAGTCTTTCGAATGATTTCATGGCTACAGACGTTAGTGCCACAGGTCTGTAGTCATTAAGTCCAGTAATTTTGTGTTTCTTTGGGACGGGGATGATGGTGGAGCGTTTGAAGCATGAGGGGACTTCACACAGCTCCAGTGATCTATTGAAGATCTGTGTGAAGATGGGGGCCAGCTGCTCAGCACAGATTTTTAGGCTGGCTGGTGACACACCATCTGGACCAGGTGCTTTCCTTCTTTTGTTTTTCCTGAAGACCTGGCACACATCGTCTTCGCTGATTTGAATTGTAGGTGTGGGGGAGAGAGGGGTTGCTGGAGGTGTGAATGGTTGTGTGAAGAGGTGTTCTGGGCGGGTGTGGGGTGATCGTTCAAAATGACAAAAGAACTCGTTTAAGTCGTCTGCCAGGTGTTGATTCTCCAGAGTGCTGGGGGGTGGTGTTTTGTAGCTGGTGATGTCCTTTAATCCTAGCCACACTGAAGCCGGATCGCTGGAAGAGAATTTGTTCCTGAGCTTGTCAGAATAATTCCTCTTTGCCACTCTGATCTCCTTTTCCAGTGTGTATTTGGCCTGTTTGTACAAGACTTTATCCCCCTTTCTGTGAACATCTTCTGTGAGCATTTAGACCTTTTATCAGTGACTCTCAATGTGAGCGCTGCGGTTTCACAGTATTTATGCCAAAAAAAGCATCACTATAGTGCTCACATTAGAAGGCAAGATCAATTTTGTTTAATGTTGTTGAACTTTTAGAGGTAAAGGTTTGTATGGGGATTTTGGATATCTCTTCTTATCACTCCATATATCAGAAAATACAGACAAAAAAAAGTGTAATGGCAAAATCAATGTTTGGAAATGTACACTGATATTACCAACTGACACACTACAGTAAAATATAGAAATAACTGACTTAAACTCATTTTTAGCTGCTGAAAATACCATTTTGGCCACCACTGTAGATGGGGGAGAACAAAACAAACAAAACACAGTTACGTTTGGTGTATCTAAGTACAGCTGAAGTGAAAAGGTCTGATTTGTAATTGAAATCTACATACGCAAGTAAATAAAGTCTAATAAAATAAACACTTAAATGTGTATTTTAGATATTTTCTTTCCACTAGCTTAAAAGAAGTCAATTTACCTGAAAAAAAAAAAAAAACTCAAAACTGATGCATGAAAAAACAATGGTTTTGCATAGAAGCATATAACAGTCTACAAATGGTAAAGTATTTACCATGAATTTAATCCATTTACAGCCAAATGAATTAAATTGAAAAGCTATTTGGGTTTATTTCAGGGCGGCGGACCTGCTTTAATATTGACACCAGACATGCAAAAATCATCAAGGGTTCGAAGGAGGCTCAGTTTGGATATACTGTTCAACAACACGAGGCAGACGGGCAGAAATGGTAAGACCGCATCTTCAGAAACTGATCTGTAAAGATCTTCCAGACCATAGAAAGTAGAGTAGAAACCAGTTCTGTATGGTAACTTTAAAATTATATTCCCAGTTTGAGTTTCATAGAGTTGAACATTTTCACAGATATTTCTTTTAAAATATCTGAGTAATTAAACAAAGATACAAATGAGTCATTAGTTGTCACACAGTATGAGTACAGAACTATAACATGAATGTGGAGCTGCTCAGACCATTTGATGAGAAATGTTTGAGTTCATATTGAGATATCTGACTTTCATATCTAAGCACAGTTTGACTTTTTCCTTAAGCGGAAACTTCTTTATTTGCTCGCTCTCATGGCTGCCTAGAAGAAACAATCAAGACATTTTAGAGAAAAGTAGAAGTTCAGCAATAATTTTATCCTTGCATAGTTTCATCCATCATATTTTTCCAATGAAATGCTGTTGTGAAATGCGTTCTGGTTCTGCTGTCTGCTGGCAAACACAGTCTCAGAATCGACCTTGAAACGCTCCCAGCAGGAAGACGTATCGCTCTCACTGAAGTAAATCAAACTGCGGTTCTCCCCGATGCAACGTACTTCACTTGCATCTGCACAAAGTCATGGGAAATTAAATAAGCAGTAAACAAAACCATTCACAATGACAACCAACAACAACATATGTTCATAGTAGCGAGTGAGTCAATAACAAACCATATTTTCCATTATTAAAAATACGATCCGCTGCAAAAAGGTAACCAGTAGTTTATATTTCACTATGTTTATATTTGCCAATATTTCTTAATCATTGTTATTTTAAAATGTTTATTCTACAGCACAAAAGTGTGTAGCTTCAAATTTTATTGCAATCATTTTCCAATATTTCCAACCAATTTATTATTGGAAACAGTCATGCAAACAGACAAGTCCCGCCCCCAAATCACATGATTGGTTGACTACGAAGTTGACGGATCAATGTTTTGAAAGTTTCAGTTTTTCACTCTTAATGAAGCCTAACTGAGTATGTGACTCTGTGAGAAACTGCATATACTAATATACATAAAATTAAATCAGATTTAGGTAGACCCCAATGTTAAACATACATTTTAAGACCAGGTGCATGTATAATTGCTGCTATGCAGAATGTGACATCATAAGCTAGTAATGGCATTACTGTAACCCAGCCAGTCTTTACCGTAAAGTATGTTAAAGCTAATCAATTAGTCCTAAACATTACATGCTCACAGTTTTTACAGCCTTTAAAACACAGGGTATTGTTTTTGACTCATAAAAGCCCAGGTACACAAAAGAATACACATCGTTAACCAAACTCCCACGGCACCAAAACCACCGAATCCGGACGTCAGCTTCCTGTTGTTTAATCCTGAGGTTTGTCATCACTGATGGAGAACTGATGGAGCATTGAGAAACCTGGGGGCCTTTGATGTGCACAGGTAAATAAGTGAAAAGTATTTGCACTTGTCTCGACCCGTCTGCGAGCGCAAGCTCTGGAAAGTATGTGTTTTGTGGCTTGTAATTCTCAAACTCCCTCCTGTGCATCCCATCGCAAGACAAACCGCGTGGCGCGCGCTTCCCTCTGGAATGCAATTTACTGCGCAGAACCAAGAGGAATGCAGATTTTTCATTTCTGTAGAATGTCACTTCAAATCAAGGGACTATTTTACTTCATGCACTAATGCATAAAATATTTTAGTTCTTAAAAACACATGCATCTCTAAAATGATTATGTTAAGTTATGCACACTATTCAAAAAATTGCCCCCTGTTGATTTAGTCAAGACCTAAGTGCATCCTGTTTACATGCAAGGATGACTGGATGTTTTGTTAAATTCCACCAAATAAAAAGCACCTCTTTTACATAAATGAATAGTTCACCCAAAAATGAACATTTGCTGAACATGTACTCACTCTCAGGGCATCTAAGATGTAGATGAGTTTGTTTCTTCATCAGATTTGTAGAAATGTAGCATTGCATCACTTGCTCACCAATGGATGTGAATGGGTGCCGTCAGAATGAGATTCCAAACTGATAAAAGCATAACAATCATCCACAAGTAATCCACACCACTCCAGTCCATCAGTTAACATCTTGAGAAGTGAAAATCCGTGTGTTTGTAAGAAAAAAAAGGGGGGTCAGCGAAATAAACTTGATTTAAATGTATTTTTCCAACCCCATTGGCAGATTATTTTTTCTTATTTTAAGCATAAACGCACTTTTGTTTTTTTTTGGTTTTTTACAGAAAACAAAACTTAATAATTTAGTCATTTTAAAAACTTAAAACTTAGTAATTTTTATTTTCAAGTATATGAATCTTGATTTAAGAATGTTGAAATATTTGTACCGGAAAACAAGACAAATACACAAAGTAAGAAATTTTATTTTTTTTTTTTTTTTTTTTTTGAAGAGTCTCCTGTTTCATATAAAAATACATCACATTACGGTCATAAACTGGGTTGACATTAATGGTAAACACTAAAAAAGTACTAGTGAAGAATGAAGAATTTGCAGTACTTTAGGGATATTGGTATCTACATGTCAACATATGCAAGATTAAGAACAACATCGGTCAATATTTCAGCTGGGTTTCTAGCTAATGTCATCAGCAGATGTTTTTATCAGAAGTGGCACACAGTACAATTATTTCAGCTCCTGAAAGAACTCGAAGTGGCTTTGCACCCAATTCCGATTAGTTTTTCAAATCCAATATTTAAGGCTGACCGTCTGCACCGTCACTGTGCAAGTGCTGAAACTGGATCCGTTTGTTCAGACAGCGAAGTCAATATCCAGGATATTACAACTAATACTAATCTGATTGTACTGTTTAGACTGAAATGCATTTCTAAAATTCCAATTTTAATCAGATTTCAGACCACATACAAATACGGTTTGGATTGGGTTTGTAAGAACTATGGATTTTGCACAGTTTTGCGGTTCAGACAACAAAGAACTAAACAGATTTGAGTCGGGCATGGGAAAATTCACTTAAAATTAATTGAACATGCTGTTAGCCTTCATTTGCATATACCGTCTGCATTGTTTTAGCACACAAAATAATTCAGATCAGGCAGTGTTGCAAAACACAACCAAATGCAACTGGCTGTTTTAACAGAAAATATATATATAAACAACTCATTTAAACAAAAAATGTAAATCTAGTAAATGCAATGTAATTTGCTTTGGAAAAAATGCATACATCTAAATGCAAAATAGTGCAAACTTTAGTGAACAAGGTGCATACTATAATGAACCTCATTTGCATTGCAAGTTCATGTGTTTGTGCTAGAAAAAAAAGAGAATGACTTAAGTACAATGTACAGTAGATACTAGTGTAGCATACTTGGAAAAGTTGACATGAAAATTAGTAAACAAATTCTAAACTATTCATTTAAGAGTGTGCTGGGATACATTAGCCCCCGGTTTCACAGACAAGGCTTAAGCTAGTCCCAGACTAAAATGCTTGTTTGAGCTGTCTCAATTGAAAATATCTTGCTCTGACATATCTTAAAATATGTCAGTGCCATTGTTCCGTCTCTAGATGCACACCTGTAAGGTTCTCTTCTAAAGCATTTTCATAAAAGCTGCTTAAATATCTTAATTTAACTAAGGCCTAGTCCTGGCTTAAGCTAAGCCCCGTCTGTGAAACTGGGCCTACAGTAGGTTACTCAGGGTGAGAAAGAGATGGTCTGTCATCCTTTAAGATGTTGAGCTCCAATTTATTCTGAAGGCCCTGGCATGTTGCATTAGCATCGGATGGCTTGGAAAAACAACTGGGTTTAACTTGACATTCCTCAAATAACTTTGCTTCAGGATAGACTAAACCTTCACTACGGGTGCCAAAGAGTAACAGTAGATTCCAATAATGACTGACGTTCAGAAAGTGGTGCATTGTGGGAACTAAGAGTGCTGCACATCACAAAAACAAATGCAATCCATCATGTGATTTAAAGCAAAAACTAATTCTACTATGGTACACCGAGAAAAAAAACGGGTAATTTTCACTCAGAATTTGCTAGTAAATTTCACAAACAATTACAAAGAAATGGCAAGAAACACACTAAATTAATTTTTAACAGTGACATTTTTAAGTAATAGTATTTTCTTGTAAAACGTACTCCAATAATCTGTTTTATTTTGAAAACTCATCTTTACTGTGTACTTTATACAGCATTGTACTAAAAAATTACCAGATTCATTTTCCAAGGGATACAGCAAATTAATTAGCATGCTTAATAAATGACTAGTTTTAACCAGCATAAGATGGTTTGCTTAATAGAGTTAGTTGGTTTCTCAGCCTGGTGAACCTGGTTTTCAGCTGGTTTAGTGTCCAAAAAAATCTAAAACCATCAAACTAGAGCATATTGATTAGCTGAACCCATTCAGTTAAAACCAGCAAACCACCTTAGACTGATTTATGCTGTTTTATGAAGTAACAACAATATGACAAGTTTGCCAGTTGACTGACGGTAAAGTTTCTGTGATACAAAACACATGGATGTAGATAAAACCATCAAACTAGACCATACTGGCTAATGAAAAACACACCAGTGGCCAGATAAAACCAACTAACCACCTTTACACCAGCATAAGATAGTTTGCTGGTCTTTGTAGGTTTAGCTGTTTTTAAGCTCACTTAGCTGGTTTAGGTGCCCAAAACCTCCATAAAACCATCAAACTAGAGCATCCTGACTAGTGAAAACCACCCTGGTGTCCAGTTAAAACCACCAAACCACTTTAGCCTGGTTTATGCTGGGGGTTTTTTCGTACTGACAATATGACAAGAGCACAAATTGACTGACAGCAATGTTTTTGATTCAAGACTGTAGGTAAAAACCATCAAACTACACCATCCTGATTACTGAAAAGCACTTTGTTGGCCAGTTAAGACCAACAAACCACCTTAGACTAGTTTATGCTGGTTTTATTCCATATTGACAATATGACGAGATGTGATTCAAAACCCACGGCTGTAGGTCGCAGTGGCAGTGGAGGAATGTAAACATTGCCATGGATGGATTTCACAGGCCAAACTCTGGGATGCGGTTTGTCGTCGCAGTTCTAAACGTCTTGATCTTAACGTGAACAGCATTACCGAGTTTGCTGTTGGTTTCTGGTATTGGCTCCGTCTCAGATGTACGAAGCTGGAAAAATCTGCTTAGCCGTTCCCTGCTGCTGGGCTCGTGTTGCGTTTTCCTCCTCTCCTATCAGGGAGTGAATGACTTCGACTGGAGCTCTGGAACGCAGCTGGAATGTTGAACTTGTGATCCCATTTGTGTTTCTCATAAAATGGCTGTTTGGAGTCATCTGCTACTGTTCACCAATTTATTCCCAATGTTTTTCTCAAATAAAAACAACAATTAAAGCTGTAATAGTGCATTAGAAAACCCAAATATGCCAAACTAGATTTTAATTAAGCATGATGCAAAATTGAAGATTACATCAAACAATTAACCCTGATCAAATAATGCATGTTGTATAAGAATTTGAGGATGAATATTCTTGTATTTCAGGCTCCTGGTCGGAGCTCCCTTTGAGAGCAGCGGTGAACACCAGACAGGTGACGTCTACAGATGTCCACTAGACGGCAAACCCACCACAAACTGCACACGACTGCACTTAGGTATCATACCACCCGCCTGACACCTCAATATTAACTCTTTCATCGCCAGCATTAAAAAAAAAAAAAAAAGTCAGTCGCTGTCAGCATTTTTAATAATTTTCACAAAAATTTCTATTATGTTTTATGAAAATCTGAATATGCAATATGTCAAAAGAAAGAACAGAGCCTCTGCTTTCAAACTATTTTATTCTAGCTTTATGCATTCTTTTTTATAAATAGTTGAATGTGAATGTTTTTAAAGTTTCATTAAAAAAGCAAACATTTTGAACAAAAATCATGTTTTGTCAAAGAGTACATCTGGATCAGATTCAGAATGATGATAAAAATAATAGATAAATAAAAAAAGATAATTTCCATCAAAACTTCCTGGATTGACATTTAATTTGGTAACAATAGGCAGTTTTAATATGTATGCTGTTTAATGTTTGATGATCACATTATTTTACATATGCAATTAATTATTTCTGCTCCAGAGATTCAGTGTAGTGCTGCCAAACAATTAATCGCAATTAATCGCATCCAAAATAAAAGTTTCTGTTTACATAATATATGTGTGTGTACTGTGTATACTTATTATGTATATATAGACACACACACACATGTGCATGTATATATTTAAGAAAAATGTTATATTTCTATATTAAATATATTTATATACTGTATATATACTATATTTATATTTATATACTGTATGTGTGTGTATATACATACACACACACACATACAGAATATATTTAGAAAATATTTACATGTACATATTTATTTTTGTATAATTTATATTATACACAGTACACACACATATATTACATAAACAAAACAAAACTTTATTTTGGATGCGATTAATCACGATTAATCGTTTGACAGCACTCTTTCTGAAGATGTGTAATAGCGCCTCCTACCGTATATCAGTGAAAACACGGAAAGCTGAAAAATTCTTTCAATGGCAGGGAAAGACTTAAGCTTAAAAAAGGTGTAATGTAACAAAACATTTTGTAATTTTTCTCTCAATCTTCTCTTGCTGTTTGGCTGTTTTTAAGAAAAGGTATCCCTGAACAACGTGTTTGAACGCAAAGAGAAAATGAGGCTGGGAATGACTCTCGCCTCCAACCCAAAAGACAACAGCTTTGTGGTAATATGCTTAATGCAACAAAAAAAAATCATAATTTTGCATCAAAATGCGGATGTAAAATGGCTCATGAATGCTGTTTCATGCTGACGGTGTTTTAGGCGTGTGGGCCGCTGTGGTCGTACGAGTGTGGAAGTTCCTACTACAGCACAGGCATCTGTTCAAGAGTCAACAGCAGCTTCGACTTCACACACAGCATCGCTCCAGCCTTTCAAAGTAAAGCCAAACTCTTCACTGATCAAGCTTCTTCTCATTAAGGATTGCAGATCACATGCATATTGACAGCAGCAGTTTCTCCACAGGATGCGAGACCTACATGGACATAGTGATTGTGTTAGATGGATCCAACTCCATCTACCCCTGGTATGAGGTTCAAGATTTCCTGATTAATGTGCTACAGAAGTTTTACGTCGGTCCAGGACAGATCCAGGTGCGTCTGAATTATGACCTGGAAAATCAGTTTTGGACTGTTCTAACATTGATTTATGCACCGTTTGGACTGTACAATAACAGCACTTACTACTGTACTCCTGGGGCTCAGGAACTCGTCAAACAGTGCAAACTAATCTGATCATTCAAGAAAATATACAGAATTATTCATTGAATATTAATCACTCAGAACACCCTGCCTGCCATGTTGCATTGTAGAAATACCTAAATATATTTTGAATATTTTCTAGCAATTTTTTTTTTTTGGTTTGATGCATTACAGTTACTAACAACAGAATTTGACAAGAATATGACATGTAAAAGCATATAGAAATTATCTCACCAGGTGTTGTGTCCTGTTGTCCAGGTTGGGGTGGTCCAGTACGGTGCGAGAGTGGTGAACGAGTTTCAGCTGGATGATTTCCATACGGTTGAGGAGGTTGTAGCGGCAGCTAAGAATATCGACCAGCGAGGCGGAGAGGAAACACGCACGGCTCTCGCGATCAGTCAGGCTCGGTACAGTGGCGTGCTTGTCTGCTATTCACTAACTTTCACTAACTGTGCATCATTATTTACAATAGAATATATGGAAGCTTATTTACGCCATGGAATAAAAATGTATACAATTATTTATATATATATATATATATATATATATATATATATATATATATATATATATATATATATATATATAATTGTGACTTTTATCTCATTATTTTTTTTCTCAGAATTGCAAGTTCGTAGACCACAACTGCAAGATATAAACTCTCAATTGCGAATTTGCATCTAGATTAAACCTCAGTTTACAACACGCAATTCTGGTTTTTCCCCAAAACAATTTTAGACACCTGACCTGAGCACTTTCAGATAACTTCTTTCTGAGAAAAAAAGTCCAAATTGTGAGATGTAAAGTCTTAATTCAGAAATAAAGTCAGAATTGTGAGATAAAGCGTCACAATTGCATTTTTTATATGTTTGTATTCCGGCAGAAATAGACTTTCATTCAACTCAAATTGGAACTGGAGTCAAGATGTTTTGCAAATGCATAAATCACACAAAAATTTATGGGGGAAGTTGGGGAAGTCGTGGCCTAATGGTTAGAGAGTCGGACTTGTGTGTGTGTGTGTGTGTGTGTGTGTGTGTGTGTGTGTGTGTGTGTGTGTGTGTTGTACGTACGTTGGATGGCTTAAATGCAGAGCATGAATTCCGAGTATGGGTCACCATACTTGGCTGAATGTCACTTCACTTATAAATGGAGATTAATTTTGGATAAACTCATAAGATACACAAATCATGTTAAACAGACAAATTAATTTAAAAATGGAATCTCATTGAATTGAAACTCAACTGGAGTAAAAACAGAGCTGAAACAGTGGGATTCACTCGTTTTCACTGTTTGACTTTCAACAAAATGCACATGTTCCCATTGCTGGGTCGTAACTGATTACATGTAATCTGGATTACATTATCAGATTCCAAAAATTATGTACGTGTAATTAGATTATATTACATTTTAAAACACTCTTTGGAAGGCTTCCATCTTTCATACACATTGCACATTCAAGTTATTTCTTACTGCCAACATTATTGTTTGTCAGCCGAACCTCTTTCACCTAATATATTTAATGTCCCCTGAGATTTTAAATAATACGTTCATGATTAAGTAACACATTTGCATGTTCAAGGTTCTCTGATGTTGGTTAATCGTAAAATATTTATTCTTTTTACTTTTGTCTTTTTACAACTATTGACTTTAATTTGACAGTTTTATGATTTAATTATTTATTAGCTTTTCGTTAAACTCACAAACCCCAGTTGTGGAAACTTTTTAATGCACTTCATGCTGTTAATAACAAGGAATTTAATATTTTATATCAATATAGTACAAGATTATCCTATTTAAATCAATGTGGAAAATGAGAAAGGTCAAAAGTGATCTAATAGTAGTTTGATTTTAATACCTTAAATATTAAATGTAATGGATTGTTACTAACTTCAATTTTTTTTATATATATAATTTGGAATCAGTAACGGATTACAATTTGTAAGTAATCTACCCAGCTCTGCATGTACATGTCTTTGTATATGTATTTATAACAGAACACAAGCATTCAAACACGGAGGTCGCCCAGACGCCAAGAAAGTCATGATTGTCATCACTGATGGAGAATCCCACGACAGCCCAAACCTACGGAAAGTCGTGGAGGAAAGCGAGAAGGATAATATTACCTTGTACGGTATTGCGGTGAGTTAATGCCTCTTTCCAGTAGAATCCTCCAGATTCTGTGTTCTTCAGGTTTACTCTTCTCCGTCAGATTCTTGAGTAGTGTTCAAACAGGTGCACAGGTCGAACAGGTGAATATAGTTCAGATATTCCAATTCCGTTCCAGGTTCTTGGCTACTATAATCGGCGAGGGATCAATCCTGAAGCTTTTCTGAGGGAAATCAAGTTCATCGCCACCGATCCTGAGGAGCACTTCTTCAGCGTCACTGATGAGTCTGCTCTCAAGGATATCGTCGATGCTCTGGGAGAGAAGATCTTCAGCTTGGAAGGTAGAACTCAACGAATACATGTTACACATAATCATAATCTCAAATTTAAACCATATTCCACACAGCAACATGCTAAAAAACATTCAGAACACCCTAGCAACCACATAACAACATAAGAACCACTCAGAACACCCTAGCAACCACATAACAACATAAGAACCACTCAGAACACCCTAGCAACCACATAACAACATAAGAACTGCTCAGAACACCCTAGCAACATAAGAACCACTCAGAACACCTTAGCAACTGCATAACAACATAAGAATCACTCGGAACAAACACCATAGCAACCACAGAGCAACATAAGAACCACTCAGAACACCATAGCAACCACATAGCAGCAACCACATAGCAACAAAAGAAGCACTCAGAACCCTGTAGCAACCACATAGCAACATAAGAACCCCTTAGTAACCGCATAGCAACATAAAAACCACTCAGAACACCATAGCAACCACATAGCAAAATAAGAACCACTCAGAAAACCTTAGCAACCACATACTGTAGAAACATAAAAACAACTCAGAACACCTTAGCAACCACATAGCAACATAAGAACCCCTTAGCAACCGCATAGCAACATAAGAACCACTCAGAACACCTTAGCAACCACATACTGCAGCAACATACAAACAACTCAGAACACCTTAGCAACCACATAGCAACATAAGAACCCCTTAGCAACTGCATAGCAACATAAGAACCACTCTGAACACCCTAGCATCCGCATAACAACATAAAAAACAACTCAGAACATCTTAACAACTGCGTAGCAACATAAGAACCACTCAGAACACCTTTGCCGCCACATAGAAACATAAAAACATCCAAACACTTTAGTGAAAGTGACGTACGGTCAAGTATGGTATCCCATACTCAGAATTTGTGCTCTGCATTTAACCCATCCAAAATGCACACACACAGCAGTGAACACACACACACCGTGAACACACACCCGGAGCAGTGGGCAGCTATTTATGCTGCGGCTCCCGGGGAGCAGTTGGGGGTTCGGTGCCTTGCTCAAGGGCACCTCAGTCAGGTGGAGAGAGCGCTGGACATTCACTCCCCCCACCAACAATTCCTGCCGGACCTGAGATTCAAACTCGCAACCTTTGGATTACGAGTCCGACTCTCTAACCATTAGGCCCCGACTTCCCGAACTCTTGATATGTGTTTTTTAGAAACCACATATCAAAATCTAAAACCAGAAAGAACACCCTAGCAACCGCATAGCTGTATAAAAAATACGCAACACTCTGGCAACCAAATAGGAATGTGCTTAAAAAAAAAAACTCAGAACCACATAGCAACATCTAAAACTACTCAGAATACCCTAGCAACCACATAGCAACATAAACCCTAGCAACTGCATAGCATTAGCACATTAGCATCACTGCAGTGATGTTTGCACAGCAAAACACCGGTTACCACCACAGTCTAGTTTTCTTAGTATTTTTTTACTTTTCTGCAGGCACCAACCAGAACGGTACGGCCTTTGGTCTGCAGATGTCTCAAGCTGGATTCTCCGCACACATCATAGAGGTGAGTGCATCTCCATCCGTTCCAAACAGAAGAAATATAAATATTGACAACAGCGCTAATGTGCAGAGAATTATATTACGTCCTCAGCGAGGTGCATGAAATGCTGTTATTTTGCTCTTTGCACTCTGTGATTGAGTTTGACGCTCTTCCATTAGCCTGGAGCAGAAGCTACGGAATCAGTCAAAATAAAGAGCCATTGAAAGAATGATTCGTTTACCGCTCAGTGCCCATGGGAAAACAAACCTGAGGCACGTCCTTTTAGGGCCTGACAGAAGCATGAAACGCCACTCTTTCAATTAAAATAAGGCTTGTTTATGTTTGAAGCCGTTCCACATGCTGTGAGCGGCATTAAAACCATTTAGACCGTCTTCTGAGGGAAGACTATTTTTCATGCCTTCCCTCTCGGTTTGAGTAATCCCATGCAGGAGAGGAGTTTGAAGGTCTGGGGCTCCTTTTGTGTTAGATGAAGTGTTAGACAATTTACCCAAAGACAAATAAAACATTTTTCATAACTTTTACTGTTGGATTCCAGGAACCGCTCTTGACAGTGACCATTTGAGATGGGAGATAACGTCTCAGAAAGTTTTTTTATTTTTTTATTCTTGACTTCTCCGAGGGAACAAGGTCCAGAGAACACATATGGTTTTGTTGAATTAGGCTCCTCGAGTGAGGAACCCTCAACACAAACACTCTCACACACGTGCCCTTGTGTTTTATGTGCACACTTGTACATGTGACTGTATTTGTAAAGGTCTTATTTGCTTGTGGCTGCAAATGTTTTTAAAGGAATGACTTTGTTTTGTTTTATAAGGAAACGAGTTGGGCATCCATCAAGACTGCAGTAAATAAAACCTAATCAGATGGAAATAAAACGTTTGGAAGTTGGTTTATTAGCTTGGACCGCTGACATGGACATGGCATACTAGATTTCACTGCTTTTGTTAAAGAGCTGCCAGGCCTAGAAAAACTAATACACTCTGTTCCAAAACCTTGCTGTCAAATGTCTACATTAGTGAAATAGATGAAACTGAGTAGAATCAAAAACGAAAATGAAATCAAATCTCGTAAGTGACTGATTTGGATCACTCAAAAGGCCTAGTGTATCATTCAAATAGCGATTACAATTGATTCCAATAGAGTGTGACATTAGCACACAACGTGGTACTTCAGCAAGCATTAAAATCCAAAGAAAATACAAATATTGAGTTAATTTAGAATGAACATTTACCTCACATCGTCTGTATCTCTGATCCTGCAATGCATTCTGGGATTGCCTTCGCCACAAAGCATGTTGCAGCTTGAGACTTTTGATAAAAGAAGGATCTTAAGGCGGCATAATTGTGCTACATTAATGTAAAATTTATAGAAAGGCGAGCACCTTATATATATATATATATATATATATATATATATATATATATATATAAAGTGCCCTCCAAAAATATTGGAACAGTAAAGACAAAATTGCTCTGTTGGCTGTGGAGTCAAGACATTTACAAACATGATTAAAATATGAATATGAGACAAAACTACAGAATGTCACATTTTATTATTGGGTGATTCAACACATAGATGTTTTACCAGCTAAGAAGTTCAGCACTTTTAGAGTTCATCCCTCTATCTGATGTGAGCATAAGTATTGGAGCAGTTGCCTCTCAGGTCTTTCTAAGTGATCAGCTGTGTCCTGCTGCATTAATTCTTCAGATATTAAAGCAGGGAATGTGTCGTATCAGTTATATCCATTACTTCTGTATTCTGAATCCTGTATTCGATGATGACACACACAGACCAGGATGAAGATGAGGGAGCGGACTTTGAGAGAAAAGCAAGCAATTTGGATGCTAAAAGAAAAGAGGAAGTCAGTTAGACCTCTAACAAAAACAAAGGGCATGGAGAAATCAAGAGTTTGGAAACCACCAGCGACACCAGCAACCAACAACGACCTGATCGGCTGAGAAAACAACAGTAGTTGATGACAGACAAATCATAAAAGCTGTGAAAATGAATCCTAAAAGACGTGTCTGTAAAATCACCAACAACTTCCAGAAAGCTGGGGTGATGCTCTGACAATCTACTGTCCTCAGGAGACTTTGACACAGAATTACAGATGCTACACAGCAAGATGCAAACCTCTGACCAGCACCAAACATAGAAAGACAAGATTAGAGTTTGCAAAAAAGCACAAAGGTGAGCCAGAAGAGTTTTGGATCTGTGTTTATGGACCGATGAGACAAAGATGAACCTTTATCTAAGTGATGGGAAAGCAAACATGTGGAGAAAAAAAGGGAACTGCAAATGATCCCAAACATACAGCCTCATCTGTAAAGCATGGTGGAGGTGGTGTCATGGCATGGGCATGCATGGCTGTCTCTGGAACAGGCCCTCTCAACTTTACTGATGACTTGATGTATGATGACAGTAGCAGAATGAATTTGGAAGAGTACAAAACCATCTTACCTACCAATATTCAAGAAAATGCCACCAGATTCATTGGGAATTGCTTCATATTGCATCAGAACAATGACCCAAAACACCCTGCCAGTTCAGTCAAGGAATTTATAAGAGCAAAGAAATGGAAAGTCTTAGATTGCCCAAGTCAGTCTCCAGATTTAAATCTGATTGAACATGAATTTTACCAGCTGGAGAGGAGAGTAAAGGCAGAAACTCCCCAAAACAAGCAACAATTGGGATTGGCTGCATTAAAGGCTGGGAAAAGCATTTCAAAGGATGAGAGCAAGAGTCTGGTGATGTCTATGGGTCACAGACTCACTGCTGTGATTGTGTGCAAGTGATCTGCAACTAAATAATAGCTTTTAATCTTTTATATCTGCCTTATGTTCAACTGTCCCTATACTTCTGCTCACATCAATGAGTGGGATGAACTCTAAAAGTGCTGTTCTTTTTATTTGGTAAAACATGTATGTGTTTGGCCAATAATAAAATGTGACATTCTGTAGTTTTGTCTCATATTCAATCATATTTGCAAATGTCTTGACTCCACAGCCAACAGAGCAATTTTGTCTTTACTTTTCCAATATTTTTGGAGGGCACTGTATATGTGTGTGTGTGTGTGTGTGTGTGTGTGCGCGCAACATTTCTCAGTACTAAAATAACTAAAACTAAAAACCGAAATACATATTAAGATAAAAAGGACAAAAACACAACAAAATGATTTTAAAATTAAGAGAAAATACAAAAATATAAAAATATGAATATCTACTTTTAATTGATTTTAAATAGTTTAATACTAAAAGAACAGTATTATTTAAATATATGGGCACATTTGTTTTTACCCAAATTCCTTTAATGAACTACTTATTTATTAGAATACATCTAAATATTTCAATGTAATAGTACAATAATATATATTTTTTGGTTTGTTTTACCTTTAATCTACTCCAAGCTGTCTCAGAAATTATTAGTTATTAGTGCTCAAAATGCTGAAATGGATCCATGTCTGTGTTCATGTTGATGACAATAAAACATAGTCACTACATTAATTATCCTCTTTATGTGCCTGCAAAATATTAAAGAGCAAAGTGCATAGCCACAATAACATTACATTTTAAATGGTAAAATGTTACATAACTACATTTAACTATTGAAACCACTGCCAATTGTTAAGACATGAATGGTTTTTACTCGTCAGAAACTCAAAATGATGTTATTTCTGACTTTGCATCACTACAGGTTGGTAGGTGTTCTGGGTGGATGCTAGTGTTTTCCTCAATAATCCACACAATTTGAGGCATTATTTCTTTCTTTCTTTAGCACAAAAGTTGCATACTGAAGTTTAATACTCCGGACTAAGGGTTTGTTCAGGGGTTTGCCTTTGCAAGCACCACTAATAAAAAGCGAATGGAACAACGCACAGAGTGTATTGGAGAGAGTTTATTGTGCAAATGTGCCATGGAACTCTGTCAAAGTGTCCACGTCGACATTGCATGAGGAAAACATTGGCAGTGAACGCAGCGAGTTTTAGGCTTCCAGTCAGACTCACAGATGACTGCTGCTCTCGCTCGCATGCATCCAGGATATCAAAGCCAGAGACTTTTCTGTCCGCTTCATCCCAAAGGGTGGTCCAGATCCCTGACATGACCATCGTTTGTATGGAAAATATATCTCCGTCCTCTTGGAGAATATGGTTTGTGTAGTATTTTATTAGTGGTGTTTACTAAGCCAATTGTCACTACGAAGCTGTTCAGTTTATAGTCCAAACAGCAGAAGAGAACTGTTTTTTTCAAGCCAGAGTTTCCCTTTGGGAATATCTAATACATGTTTAGAATAGTGGTTTTCTGTGCTCATTTAAAATATGAATAAATCCTGTAATATTAAATGAATTATACTAAAATAACACAATGCAGCTGTGTAGAAACCCATTAAACCAACACTTTAGCAACTGCTTGCAATTCCCTTAACCTCTTTCTAGCATTGTGTCATTGAGTTGTGCACGGGTCATTCATTTAGTTAGTTAGTACTGGACATTGAGTCTGACTGTGAATCAGAACTGGAGTAGGACTATACAGTATGACCAGCGTATTTGAGTGTAATGGTGGTATTGGTTGGGAATGGGCAGTTCCTTACGGATCTGAATACTAAAGTTAATGTTAATGCAGTGCAGAATTTTGGCAGGAGCTCTAGGATCGGCGCAGGAGAGGTTTGGCAAAGCTCTCTGTTTGCATTCTCTTTACTGCTGAAGTCACTGCCAGGCTATTAGTCATCATCCCATAACACTCACTGAGTTCTCACTGCAGGTACATGAACCCAGATCTCTGGTTCAACACTCTGTGTTTTATATGTGTCTTTCATAAAAGTGCAATGGTTTATGATAAAAGTAAATGTATGCAACTGAAGATGCAAACCATTCTCTTAAAGGATGGGATTCTGGTTGGCGCCGTTGGGGCGTATGACTGGAACGGAGCTGTTCTGAAAGAGACCCGTCATGGTAAAGTCATCCCACCCAAGTCCTCGTACATGAAAGAGTTCCCTGAGGAACTGAAGAACCATGGAGCATATTTGGGTAAGAAACATTTTTGGTTAATACCAAATGAGGATCTGATTCCATGACTGACAAAAATGAATATATACTCACCCTCAAGTTCAAAAACGACGGACTTTCTTGTGTAGAACATAAAAGGAATGTTTAAGAATGTTCACTCTATTCTTTACCAGTTTAATTTATGCATGCACATATTAAAATGAACCAAATTAAGATGTGTTGCACCAGATTGGATGTTGATGACTCTAAACGGCATTGGTTTTTGCATGCATTGCAATCAAAAATGACCCGCCAAGATTGAAAGGAAGGAATCATTAGGGTACGGAAAGAAACATGTTCAATGAATAAAGACATAAATTTCAATCTGTTCCCCATGCAAGCTATCGTAGGTCTTACATATGTAGCATGGACTAATTTTAAGACATTTAAAGCTACTTAACTAACCAGCACCAAACTAGGAAGAAAATACATGCAAGTTTCATAACTAGTCTCAAAAAAATTGTATTAATGCTTTTTAAAATTGTTTATTTTTTCCAAGCCAGTAGGCAATGTTTTTATCATATTTACTGTGTGTATAAGGTATAAAATTGACACTTGTTTCTAGGGTACATGGTGTCATCTGTCGTCTCGGCTCAACACGGTCAGCTGTATGTTGCTGGAGCTCCTCGATTCAACCACACGGGGAAAGTAGTCATCTTCACACTGACCAACAGCGGCAACCTGACCATACTGTACTCACTCTACGGACAGCAAGTAAAGCCGAGTACACACTACACTTCTAAGTTTTTAAAGACATGCTCTACGTGGTACTTCCACGAATACCATGGTATCAAACATGGCAGGGCTCAACAATAAGGCTTACTGCAAATTAAAAACTGATATATACTTTAAAGATACTTGATATTAAATGAAGAAATAAATATCTGTTTTGGCATATAAACATTTAAAAAAAAAAAAAAAAAAAAAAAATTTGGGCCAGTGAAAATATTGGCAGACTAAGTAAAAATCCTTATTTTTGTGCCATGCATGTCAATACCATAATACTTTTTGGTACTTTATGTAAGTGCCAAATTGTAGCCACCTGCCTGTTGCCAAGGTTTCTAGTGTGCACACTTGAGATATACACTCAGAGTACTTATAGTTACACTACGATAAATTGGCAACGGCACAAAAAAGTGATTTTCCTCCACAGCAATTTAGTCATTGTCCAGTGCAAATATCTAAAATATCCTTAAATCAAGATATATTTACTTAAGAAGCAAAATGACATAAGATAAAAAAGTAAACAATAAAGTGATGTTATATATACAGGTACATCTAAAAAAACTTGAATATCATGAAAAGGTCAATATTTTTTGTTACTCATTTCAGAAAGTGAAACCCATATATTATATAGATTCATTACACATAGAGTGAAATATTTCAAGCCTTTATTTCTTGAAATTTTGATTATCATGGCTTACAGATAATGAAAACCCAACATTCAGTGTCTCAGAAATTTAGAATATTACATAAGATCAATAAAAAAAGGATATTTTAAACAGAAATGTCAGGCTTCTGAAAAGTATGTTCATTTCTATGCACTCAATACTTGGTTGGGCCTCCTTTTGCATGAATTACTGAATCAATGCAGCGTGGCATGGACGCAATCAGCCTGTGGCACTGCTCAGGTGTAATGGAAGCCCAGGTTACTTTGATAGCGGCCTTCAGGTCATCTGCATTGTTGGGTCTGGTGTCTCTCTTCTTCCTCTTGACAATACCTCATAGATTCAGGTCAGGCGAGTTTGCTGGCCAATCAAGCACAGTAACACCATGGTCATTGAACCAGCTTTTGGTACCTTTGGCAGTGTGGGCATGTGCCAAGTCCTGCTGGAAAATGAAATCAGCATCTCCATAAAGCTTGTCAGCAGAAGGAAGCATGAAGTGCTCTAAAATTTCCTGGTAGATGGCTGCGTTGACTGTGGACTTGATAAAACACAGTGGACCAACACCAGCAGATGACATGGCAGCCCAAATCATCACTGACTGTGGAAACTTCACACTGGACTTCAAGCAACATGGATTCTGTGCCTCTCCACTCTTCCTCCAGACTCTGGGACCTTGATTTCCAAATGACATGTAAAATTTACTTTCATCTGAACCACTTTGGACCACTGAGCAACAGTCCAGTTCTTTTTCTCCACAGCCCAGGTGAGACGCTTCTGATGTTGTCTCTGGTTCAGAAGTGGCTTGGTAGCTCTTTTCCTGAAGACGTCTGAGCGTGGAGACTCTTGATGCACTGACTCCAGCTTCAGTCCACTCCTTGTGAAGCTCTCCCAAGTGTTTGAATCAGCTTTGCTTGACAGTATTCTCAAGCTTGCAGTCATCCCTGTTGCTTGTGCACCTTTTCCTCCCCAAATTCTTCCTTCCAGTCAACTTTGCATTTAATATGCTTTGATACAGCACTCTGTGAACAGCCACAGCTTTCAGTAATGACCCTCTGTGACTTACTCTCTTTGTGGAGGGCATCAATGTTCGTCTTCTGGATCATTGCCAAGTCAGCAGTCTTCTCCATTATTGTGGTTTCAAAGAACAAGAGATACCCAGAATTTATACTGTAGGGATGGTCATTAATTGAAACTCAAATGTAAATATTCTAATATTTTGAGATACTGATTTTTGACTTTCATGAGCTGTAAGCTCTAATCATCAAAATTAAAACAAAAAAACTTTTGAAATGTTTTACTTTACACGTAATGAATCTAAAATATATGAAAGTTTCACTTTCTGAAATGTTACAAGAAAAAAATGAACTTTTTCACCATATTCTAATTTTTTTAGATATACCTGTATATATATATATATATATAGAGAGAGAGAGAGAGAGAGAGAGAGAGAGAGAGTGCAAATAAAGTGTCTACTTTAATGTTTCTAATAACTTCTGTGAAAATGTCAAAAATTATACATTTTACTACTAAATACAAAATACTTATACTAAATTGTATTATATTTTAAATGATTAAAAACGTATTACTGACAAATGGGTAAAATAGTGGGTTGAAGGATAGTGGCAAAGATTGGTAAAGATTTAAAATGATCCTTAAATAGTCTTAATTCAAAGACTAATTTAAATGATATTAAAACACTCTTTAAATTAAGACTATCTAATAATCCTTGTTATATACCTAAAAAGATTTGTTGGCATACAAACTATTATTCATTTTCACATTTCATATAAGATAAAATGCCATGACAATAAATGTAAGACTTTCTACACCTATGTAATACAACTATGCCTTGGCAACAACCCTCAGAAACCCATGAAAGTGCAAGAATGAAAAAGCACAATCAGTGCAAAAATAGCCTTGTTATAATGTTCTTTTCCATCTGTTGATAAATGACTCCTGCCATTATCAGAACAAATCTTCCACAATCGCCTCTTTTAAACAACATTCCATTTATGGTCTGCTTTCCACAGATGGTTAATTGTTCCATGGAAATATTGCTGTCTTGTCAATAATCTAGGGCTAATCTGCATGAAATAGTGCATGTAAAAGTGCCGCAACTGTTTAGTGAGTGTAGTAGTGTGCACTTGGTCTAAATGGTGCACATTTACCCTGACTGCTTCTTTAATCCATCTGTCTGTATTTTTCCATCATACCTTCTCTCTCTCAAACGGTGGCGTGTTTCATTGGAGAGGCACATCAGTAGATTAATGCGGGCCATGTGTGCGGACAGGAGACAGCGTGTGAAGGTCTAGACTCAGTCACCCGCTCCAGATGGGCAGGCGTCTCTGCAGCCCATGTGCATCTCATCTGCACGTGTGTGTGTGTGTGTGTGTGTTTGTGTACGCATGGCCTGCAGTGAATGCACACAATAAACGCTTACTGTTTCAAACGCTGCCGGTCGCCGATCACAACATTCATTTAGCCATCAACCTGTTATGCACTAGACCGTGTGTGTGTGTGTGTGTGTGTGAGCCCTCAGGAAAGCACTTAGACGGGAATGTGATAAAGTGTGTCTCCTGTTTTCTGGTGTTTGTAAAGCTGGCAGGAACTTTCAGGGTTGAAATGCAAGTTCAGAAGAACCTGCCGCACAATGTGTCTTCATCACTGATGCAATAGAAAAACAGGCTATAGATTAAAATTAAAATGTTACATTTTAGTAAACTTAGAAACTAAAGTACCAGTAAATGTTTTTATTAATTTGTCCATCTGACAGTAAAATGCATAGTTCTGATTGATCTTAATATACCCTAGTGAAAAATAAATATACTTGAATGTATTTCAAATACATTTATTTCATGCTAAGTATACTATAAATACATTTTCATATTTATGTACTTAATAAAATGCCATGCGATTGTACTTTTAGTATAGGCCACTAAACTGGTGTACTTAAAGTCTGCTAAATTGTAACAAGTAATTTTGTACTTAATGCACATTAATTGTGCTGAAATAGTGCTGAAGTACAATTAAACTTAGTATATATAATTGTGCCAAAGTGGAACTATTGCAAGTACACTTTAAATATTTTGCATATTTTGATATTATTCAAAGATCAAATCCTCATCAAAAGTGACATTAAAACACATTTTAAACTTACGCCAAATAAAGTTTAATTATAATTTTTATATCATTAAGTATTGAGTTATCTGTCAGTAAATATATTAGATTTGAACTATACTTAGTAAGAAATACATATATTTTAAATATAGGTTATTACTTTTTTACTAGGGTACATACAATTTATTCTTAATCATAATATGTTTACTTTCTATTAATATTGAAGGCTATATGCTTTATATGTAGCTCTGCTTGACACATTTTGTATGGGGGGTCTCTGCTCCATGTCTCTATTGTCTAAGGGGTTCTTGTCCTAAAAAACTTAATTTTTAACAACTTAATTAACTGCTGTTAACTTAATATTTATATTTTCCATAATTGTACAATACTATGTATTGTAAATGAAAAATAATAATTTTATGAAGCATTTCATTCATTCTCGAATCATTGAAACCTTACTGATTCTTTTGCTTCGAATCAAGTCATGTATTTATCATCAAACGAGGCTTCCTAACATCATAACGCTTTGAAAGTCAAGTCAAGTCAGTATTATTTGTATAGAGCTTTTAACAATGCAAATTGTGTCAAAGCAGCTTTACATCGGCTTGATATAGAGCTGGGTGGCTTTACGGTATTTAGACGGGGAAATAGTTTGTCGAAGTATAATTGTAGACTTCGCCCCCTCGTCCTCTTCCACCAATCACTCATTCCTGACAGCTGCAGTGTTGTTTCACACATTCTTCTCTTTCTCTCTTATCTATCTTTCCTCCCTGCACTATTGTAATCATGAAGGACTACATATTGTACATACATTAAACAATACATTATGGTCGAAAACACTTGCAATTGTTTTGTAGAGCACATCATTGGAGAACACAGGGAAAGTCTCATTGGGGAAAGTCGTGGCCTAATGGTTAGAGAGTCGGACTCGTAATCCAAAGGTTGTGGGTTCGAGTCTCGGGCCGGCAGGGACTGTAGGTGGGGGGAGTGAATGTACAGCGCTCTCTCCACCCTCAATACCACGACTGAGGTGCCATTGAGCAAAGTCGTATTGTCAAGTATGGTGACCCATAATCGAAATTGGTGCTCTGCGTTTAACCCATCCAAGTGCACACACACAGCAGTGAGTAGTGAACAAATGCACACACACACACACACACACACACACACACACACCGTGAACACACACCTGGAGCAGTGGGCAGCCATGCTGCGGCGCCCGGGGAGCAATTGGGGGTTCGGTGCCTTGCTCAAGGGCACCTCAGTCGTGGTATTGAGGGTGGAGAGAGCGCTGGACATTCACTCCCCCCACCTACAATCCCTGCCGGCCGGGGACTCGAACCCACAACCTTTCGATTACAAGACACCGAACCCCCAAATGCAGAGCACGAATTCCGAGTATGGGTCACCATACTTGGCAGTATGTCACTTCACTTCACTTCACTTCATTGCATTACTGTGCAAATTTCCTCATTGTGCTCATTGTCCGAAACAGTGAATCTTTTTGCCAAGAAATTGATTCAAATGATTTGATGGTTTGAAAAGCATTGCTTCTCCAATCATACCACATAGTTTTGTGCTACAGACATGAATGATTCCTCAAACCATCAGTCTTGTGATTGATCACGCTAATGATTCTCATACGGTGAATTGATAAAATGGGTGAAAATCCCTCAAATTTACAATGGAGGAACTCACATAGAGTTGAAATGGGACAAAAAACAACTGCTTAGCAATCATTAATAATCAGGGCTGCCAACTCTCATGCATTTAGCGTCAGATTCATGCAATTGACACTTTTCTCACACTCTCACGCCACAGATCCATTTTCTCATGCAGTCAAAAGCACCTTCAGTTAAAACTATATATATATATATATATATATATATATATATATATATATATATCCCCAAATAGCACCCCACCCAACCTGCTGTGGGAATTCTCACTCCAAGTTGAACTCAAAAGTTGGCAGCCCTATTAATACAATCAAGAAAATCTAGAAACTACCCAAAACAGATACATAGACTATGGCCTAACGTATATGCATGTCAAATGCTCACAGAGTGTGTTTTGGTGAATTATAGATCGGATCGTATTATGGAAGTGAGCTGGCACCGATCGATCTGGATGACGATGGATTGACGGATCTTTTACTCGTCGGAGCTCCCATGTACTTCTACAAAGGCTGGGAGAAAGGCAGAGTGAACATCTACACCATCAGCTTACAGGTGACAACCTCCTAAACACAACACCATAATGCTTTCTCAAAGAATAATTCTTCACAGAAAGACTTGGTTTATGTTCGAAGTAGGAAACTATTCACCGTATTCATTATACACCGCTTGTTTACACAACTCTCGCTGAATCTCCAGCCACAGCTGAATACATTTGATATATTTTACAGTGCAGGGCAACGATTAAACTCGATTAATCGCATCCAAAATAAAAGTTTTTGTGTACATAATATATGTTTGTGTACTATGTATATTTATTATGTTTATATAAATACACACACATGCATGTATATATTTAAGAAAAATGTTTATATATTGAATATATTTATATATAATATAAATTATATGAATATATATATGTAAATATTTTCAAAATCTATACTGTATGTGTGTCTTTATATATACAGTTGTGCTCATAAATTTACATAACCCTTACAGAATGTGTTAATAATTGAAACTAAATAAGAGGGATCATGAAAATTGTATGTTATTTTTTTATTTAGTAATGTCCTGAATAAGCTATTTCACATAACAGATGTTTACATATACTCCACAAGACAAAATAATAACTGAATTTATAAAAAATGACCCCATTCATACCCTTGAATCTTAATATGGACGCATCCGCATCAGGGTGGACCAGGCCTGTGTGTCAGCCCTGCCCCCCTGGAAGGACCTGCGGTGGTTCGAACAAGGCGTGACCATGGGTTTGGTTTATAGAAGGAAGGTTGTTACGACGGATGCCTCCAACACAGGTTGGGGGGCTCTGTGCAATGACAAACTGACCTTCGGCTCCTGGACGAACGCAGAAGGACAGATGCATATCAACTGCCACAAAATGATGGCAGTATGTCGAGCTCTTCCTGCCAGTCCTGAAGGGACACCACGTGCTAGTCCGCTCGGACAAGATGACGGTGGTGTCATACATAAATTGCCAGGGCGGGCTCACCTCGAAACGCCTTTTCGAGATGGCAGAGCACCACTTAGTATGGGCACATCTCAACCTGCGTTCACTGAGAGCAGCTCATGTGCCCGGCGTGCTGAACCAAGGAGCAGATATGCTCTCTCGGAACAACGTCCCCTCAGAGTGGATGCTCCACCCACAGACGGTTCAAGAAATCTGGCAAATCTTTGGAAGGGGAGAGGTCGACCTATTCGCCTCCAAAGACAACTCTCACTGCCAAATTTACTTTTCGAAGAGCGAGGACGCGTTGGCCCACGAATGGCCCAACCTCCTTCTATACGCTTTTCTCCCGATTGCTCTGATTCCTCAAGTAATCAGGCGAATCAGGGAATGCAGGCACAAAGTGCTTCTAGTGGTCCCACTCTGGAAGAACCAGCATTGGATCCCGGAGTTATCTCAGCTGCTAATAGCGGCTCTGTGGCCCATTCCCCTGAGACGAGACCTCCTCTCTCAGGCGAACAGAACGAACTGGCACCCCCAGCTGAGCTGTGGGACCTGCATCTATGGGCACTCGATGGGACTCAATAGATCTCCCCGAGAATGCCCTGAATACCATTAAACAGGCTAGAGCCCTGTCCACGAGTCGCCTCTACGCCCTTAAGTGATCGGTTTTCTCCGCCTGGTGTCAAGTGAGGACCCGACAACATGTGACATATCAGTGATATTGTCATATCTACAAGAACTGTTGGATAAGGGCCACGCCCCTTCCACACTCAGAGTCTACGTGGCAGCTATAGCAGCTTCTCACGTTCCTATAGCCGGACAGTCAGTGGGCCGGAACAACCTGGTTGTCCGTTTCCTGAGGGGTTCTAGGAGGCTCCATCTGCCCCGACCCCTCAAAGTCCCTGCATGGGACCTGCCCACGGTCCTGAGAGCCCTTAAGGGCCCTCCTTTTGAGCCACTACAATCTGCAAACTTAAAAACACTGTTGCTCAAGACTGCTCTGCTACTAGCGCTAGCATCGGTGAAGCGAGTTGGTGACTTGCAGGCTCTCTCTGTAAACCCTCCCTGTCTTGAGTTTGGGCCTAACAACTCTAAGGTCGTCCTAAAGCCAAGACACAGCTATGTCCCTAAGGCGCTCTACACTCCGTTTAGGGCCCAGGTTATTACGCTCTCTGCGCTCCCCTCTTCTGAGGAGGACAGAGAGTTCAACCTTCTCTGCCCGGTCAGGGCATTGAAAACTTACATCGAGTGTTCCGCGCCCTTTAGGCAGACGGAACAACTCTTTGTCTGCTTTGGCGGCCGCACCAAGGGGTGTCCGGTCACAAACCACAGGATATCTCGATGGTTAGTTGACGCTATTGCACTAGCATACTCCTCCCTGGGCCTCCAGAGCCCCATTGGAGTGAGAGCCCATTCCACTAGAGGCGTGGCCTCTTCTTGGGCGTGGTCTAGTGGTGTGTCCATAGCAGACATTTGTGCGGCGGCCGGCTGGGCCTCGCCGTCCACATTTGCCAGGTTCTATAACTTGGATGTCCCAGCCTTACAGGCTCAGGTTCTCTCTGCTTAGAGGGTACACGCCTGTCTTAAGCGGTCCCCTCAGGCATTGCCTGATTCTCCAAGAACGCTCTTGGCCCCATTCCTGGTGCTGAGGCTGTACTTATGACCGTTGAAATGATCTCTAGGCTGGACTGACCTCTAAGAGTTCGGTCCTCATGCCTCCTGCAGGATTCTTCCTGCTCATAATTGGTCTCTCTGAGCCTTATTGCTCAAGGACAGTTTATGTTTGTCGTTTCTCTTCATGGCATGTATTTGTTGTATTGACATGTATTGACTGTATTTGTTCCCCATAGCGTCTAGCGACGCAGTACTCGTTCCCGTATCTAAGGGAACCGAGGTTACGTTAGTAACCGAGTACGTTTGACAGCACTAATTATATTATATTATATTATATTATAAATGGTTTAAATTTAAACCATTTATTATATATATAATATTATATTATATTATATCACTCACCTAAGGAGCCCCTTAGAGCTCATGGTGGTGGAAAGATTTCGGGGTGGGTGAAAAAAATATTTTTCAAATCTTTTGCATTCCCTCGAGAAACTTTTTCTCGCAAAGATGTTTGCGTTCCCTCGAGAGAACGCAAAGTTTTGCGAGGGAACGCAAACATCTTTGCGAGAGAACGCAAAGTTTCTCGAGGGAACACGAAAGTTTTGCGAGAGAACGCAAAAGATTTGAAAAATATTTTTTCCTCCCACCCCGAAACCTTTCCACCACCATGAGCTCTAAGGGGCTCCGTACTCACCAGCCAATTTGCCTGCTAAATTTTTAAGTTACCAGCCATTCATACCTTCTACTAGCTAAAACAATCAAACAAACAAAACATTTCCGAAATAAACCAACAGCTTGAGGCTGTCCACACTGGATGTGACAAAGTGGGTCTTGCAATTCATTTGAACTTTGTGTCAGTACGTCAGAAATACAACGAGGCAGTAGTTTACTGTCATGTCATGCCGCATCCAGTGTAGACAGCATCACTGATTATAATGGATCAACTGATTATTTTAACAAAAATATGAACTTCAAACAATCGTCTGAGATGGTTTGGATGCCACGAGGTCATGCGACAACATTGTTGCATGCTTAAGATTACTATACTAGTATTCGATTCTAAACACAGCTATTTTAATGAATATTTTCTTGTCTTTCTTTCTCTGTTTATTCCGCAGGGCTCTTTTATACCAGATGGGACTCTTGGACCATCAGAAAAGACCCATGATTCTCGGTTTGGCGCGGCCATGTCCGCTCTTCCGGACTTGAATGGCGACGGCTTCAGTGAGCTGGTGGTGGGTGCACCACTGGAAGACAATCACAAGGGAGCCATCTATCTCTTCTACGGCCAACAAAACAGCATCCAACCCAAATACAAACAGGTATTGTGAGTCACTGATATTTAATAAACATGATTAAACGGCATTCCAGTGAAGCCAAAATACAGAATATAATAACAGGTATAACCTTTTGCACCTTATTTGTTCATTTTTAATTCTTACCACTCATCTCAGAGAATAGCCGCTGGTGACATCTCTCCAGGTCTCCGTTATTTCGGCCGCAGTGTGCATGGGAAGATGGATGTGAATGGAGATGAGCTCATAGATCTGTCCGTGGGTGCTTTAGGCGCCGCAGTTCTGCTTTGGTGAGTTTACACATTTCACACGGGGCAGGTTAAGTTAAGAGTCATACTTACGAACCAATAGCTTAACCTAGCACCCATTTTCAGAGCTGTGTCTTACAGGGTTATCATAGTTAACTAAAACTAAAACAGTAAAAAAAAAAAAAAAAAAAAATTGAAATAAAATAATTTAAAAAGTTATTTAAAAAAAAAAAACTTATATTTCAGCTATTTGCCAAAGCAACATTTTTAATTTTCATTTAGTTTAACTTACAAAAATTTTACTAAAATAACTAAAACTGAAAAAAGTAATAAGGACTACACAGACACAACTAAATTACTTAAACTTAAAACGAAAACAGAAATTAATAAATTAATATTATTTTAAAATTAATATATATATATATATATATAAAAAAATCTAATTTAAAAATATAACTGGATCTCAAAGATCCTAAAATAAAACTGGTGGCTTGAGCCATCATCACGAAAATAAAAATATGAAAATAAAAATATATAAAATACTGTACGAAGTATTATTAAAATACACTATAATCCCATAAATATTCAAATTGACAGTTTTAATATGATGTAAATGGATGTGAACGTATAACACAGTGTTATTTTAGTATCATCGGTATACTAATTATAGTTTGTATTAATATTTTGAATTAATTATATATAATATACATATTTATTTATATATTTGCCATTTTAATTTTATTTAAAGTTTTAGTCATTTTGTTGTGTTTTTGTCTTTTTTTAAAGGTATGTTCATATAGATTTAATTAATTATTTCAGTTGTTATTTTATAACATCAAGTTAAATTAAATGAAAATGAAAAAGTTTGTTAAAAATTTGGGTTTTTAAAGATACTTCTTTATATCTGTGTTTCATTTAACTTTTTACTATTTATTTCAAGTAATAATTTTCTTAATGTTTAAGTTGTAGATAATGATAATAATCCTGGTATTACAAAGGGGGGGGGGGGGGGGGGGGGAATCCCAAATGAAGTATCTTTAATACTTTATCATAGTTGTTTCTCACAGACAGCAGTAAGATTAAATAAACAAAAATAAATGTCTCTTGCTTCCAAAAAAAGACCATTGTAGTCTCAACATGAATATTTCTCATCAAAAGATCTTTAGCTCTATAGTTTTAATATATGTTAACATTGTTTCATCTCTATCAGCTTGTATTTCTCCTCTGGGATTTATGGAGAAATGAAAATGATTGATAATTGAAATCTCCTGAATTCTCCCGAGGCAGTTTTATAACTTCATGTGTTTTCAAACAGGTCTCGCAGTGTCATCCGCGTGGGGATCAGCATTCATTTTGAGCCTTCGAAAATCAATGTTTTTAATAAAGACTGCATCCGAGGAGGTCGAGAGGTGTCGTGTATGTTGGCTACTGTTTGCCTGAACATCACATCGCAGACACCGATGACGGATCCAAAAACAGTCGGTATGTAACTGGACTCTATCTGCGAACCTGAAAATGACTGACCAATCAGATGGCTGAATGATAAATGCGCATTTGTTGTATTTTCCAGCGTCCTGTGCCTGTGAGTAATGTCTTTCAGATGTTTGCTCGAAAGGTCACTTCTTAATATTAGAGCAGTTTTTCCTAATGCATAAAGCCTCCGGCCAAAGAGAAAACACTTTAGTCCCAGTATTTAGAGCGAGAGGAGCTCTTGGAAACCATAATAAAACTGTGTCAGGCATCCCTTACATTTCCCATCTGGAACTTATAAGATCAGGACAGAGCATAAATGTGTCTGAGAGTCACAGACAGATAGCATTCACCCTTTTATCAAATACTGGCCATATTTTTAGTCCGAATTGAAGTCTAGTTCCTCCAAAAATTTAAAGTCTGTCATTTATTCTTCCGATTTCTTCAGCAGAACACAAAAGGAGATGCTTAGCAGAATGTCGCTTAAAAATATCCAAATAAGAATACCCAAAAGTAGCCTAAAATGGCTTACATTTGAGTTTGTTCCCAAGGGCGTAGAATTTAGTGGTCAACTGTGGTCAAGAGTATGATAAATGTAAAAATGTTGGGGTAGTTGGATGGGGGTGTTGTGTCCCCACCAATGTCCAAATCAAACCTACATCCAGCTGTTTTGTGTTCATCTGCTCTTTTTACATTGACTATCACACTGTATAGACTCGTACAATCAGATACAACAATCAGTTCTCAAATATGTATTACAGTATATACTGATAAATTTAACATCCACTTCAGTGGTATGAGATGACTGGGTGCTTCCAACTGATTTATTGAACTGAATTGCAGCGGTCAAACTATTTAAAGTATAATAAATATAGCAAGCCAAGACAGTAGTAGTACTGATAGTATTAACATGGCTAAAGGCGCATTAGCGGAGGAACAAACACACTGATTCAAATGAGTGAGTTATTAGCGCTGGAACTGCTTCGATTGATTCAAATTCTAACTTTTGACTTCGATCATTCAGTTCAAGCAGTTCACTAGCGAAAAACAATTCAAAATTTCGACATCGCTTGTAATGATTTTAAAAAGCACATGGGTGAAATGGAGCTTTTCAAAATCCAAATCAGTTGAAACATTGCGTCACAAAATTATTCCCTATTTAGAAGCGCTCCAATAGGATCACGTATCGCAAATCTTTTGATTTAGATTGGGATTACAAAGCATGTATCGTGAATCATTTGATTCAGATCAGAACTTTGGAGTGAGTTTGTGAACCTTTTGATTCAGATCGGGAATTCGGAGCGTGGATCACGAATTATTTGATTCAGATCAGAACTTTGGAGCGGGTTTGTGAATCTTTTGATTCAGATCGGGAATTCGGAGCGTGGATCACAAATTATTTGATTCAGATCAGAACTTTGGAGCGGGTTTGTGAATCTTTTGATTCAGATCGGGACTTCGGAGCGTGGATCACGAATGATTTGATTCAGATCAGAACTTCGGAGCGGGTTTGTGAATCTTTTGATTCAGATCGGGACTTCGGCGCGTGGATCACGAATGATTTGATTCAGATCAGAACTTCGGAGCGGGTTTGTGAATCTTTTGATTCAGATCGGGAATTCGGAGCGTGGATCACGAATGATTTGATTCAGATCAGAACTTCGGAGCGGGTTTGTGAATCTTTTGATTCAGATCGGGACTTCGGAGCGTGGATCACGAATGATTTGATTCAGATCAGAACTTCGGAGCGGGTTTGTGAATCTTTTGATTCAGATCGGGACTTCGGAGCATGGATCACGAATGATTTGATTCAGATCAGAACTTTGGAGCGGGTTTGTGAATCTTTTGATTCAGATCGGGACTTCGGAGCGTGGATCACGAATGATTTGATTCAGATCAGAACTTCGGAGCGGGTTTGTGAATCTTTTGATTCAGATCGGGACTTCGGAGCGTGGATCACGAATGATTTGATTCAGATCAGAACTTCGGAGCGGGTTTGTGAATCTTTTGATTCAGATCGGGACTTCGGAGCGTGGATCACGAATGATTTGATTCAGATCAGAACTTTGGAGCGGGTTTGTGAATCTTTTGATTCAGATCGGGACTTCGGCGCGTGGATCACGAATGATTTGATTCAGATCAGAACTTCGGAGCGGGTTTGTGAATCTTTTGATTCAGATCGGGACTTCGGAGCGTGGATCACGAATGATTTGATTCAGATCAGAACTTCGGAGCGGGTTTGTGAATCTTTTGATTCAGATCGGGACTTCGGAGCGTGGATCACGAATGATTTGATTCAGATCAGAACTTCGGAGCGGGTTTGTGAATCTTTTGATTCAGATCAGGTCTTTGGAGCGTGGATCACAAATCATTTGAATTAGATCAGGACTTTGTGGGTTTGTGAATCATTTGATTCTGATTGGGACTTCAAAGCGTGATATTTTTTTTTAGTAAAACCTCTTTTGAGTTGTGAAGCAGTCCAAAGAAAACATATTTAAATGGAAAGGAAAGTCACTTACAAAATGAGTTTGGATGAACACAAAAAAATCTAACCAAAATTTCTCTGTGTGGGTACAGTGCCAAACAACTAAATGAATCTTCCTCAGAATTGTGACAAAAACAGCAAAAAGCATCATATGACTTCAAAAGTCATATAGACTATTATGAGACTCTTAAGGTGCTTTTTTGACTTTTTTTTTCTTTTCTTTTTTTAGTTTGAGTTGAAAGCCTCTGGTTGCTGTGTTTCATTGTACACTCTTAAAAATAAAGGTTCTTTATTGGCATTAATGGTTCATTGAAGAACCTTTAAAGTCCATGGAATCTGACAAGGCTTTTTATAGTGATTTTATATATATATATATAAAATGTTCTTCGAAAATAAGGAAAACCTTTTTTTCTTTTAGGGACAGTTCACTGAAAAGTTCTTTGGGGAACCAAAATTAGTTCTTCTATGACACTGCTGTGAAAAAAAAAAAAAAACCCTTTTGGAAGCTTTATTTTTAAGTGTAAGGTGCATTATGAACCGGATTTGCTTTTGTAAAATAACTATACATTTGGAAATGGGAACATAAACAGAGATGTTGCTATTGTTGACATTGAGATGTTGTATTTCTGTTCAGCGATGAAGTACAGCTTTGGTTTCGAGGAGAATGGCTATTTCCCCAGAGCCATGTTAGAAAGCACTGAAGAGCCGCAGCCCAGAGACGTCACCCTGAGGCCGGACTCAGAGTACTGCCAGCAAGTGTATTTCCATGTTCATGTGAGCCACTTTCTGTACATGTATCCTTTTATCCATGTCAGCTCTTTTTTTAATTAATCTAGCATCTACATTGAGGTATAAAAGTTTGGGGTCAGTAAGATTTTCTCTTTTTTTTTTTTTTGCGAAAAATTAATAATTTTTTCAGCAAGGATGAATTAAAGGTGGGGTAAGCGATTTCTGGTAGCCAATGTTGACATTTGAAATCACCAAAACAAACATGTCCCTACACCAAAAGGGTCTATTTTGCTAGCTCCGCATCACACATACATACGACAATGATAAGCTCTGTGAAACCAAGCAAAACCAATGTTACTCACCGATCGAGAAAAGCTGATCCGATATTTTTACGGGTCCTACTTCTTGCCTTATCCTAACACCGTGTCTACACCGGACGTGAGTGGCGCAGTGCGGCGCGACAAAATAGGCTACTATAGAACTCATTATAATCAGTGACGCTGTTTACATTGGATGCTGCACAGCAGCATGACAAATCCCCAACAGTAACTGCTGCCGCGTTCTATTAAAAAGTAAAAAAGTAAAAGTAAAGTCGTGACATATTGTCAAGTATGGTGACCCATACTCGAAATTGGTGCTCTGCGTTTAACCCATCCAAGTGCACACACACAGCAGTGAGTAGTGAACAAATGCACACACACACACACACACACACCGTGAACACACACCCGGAGCAGTGGGCAGCCATGCTGCAGCGCCCGGGGAGCAGTTGGGGGTTCGGTGCCTTGCTCAAGGGCACCTCAGTCGTGGTATTGAGGGTGGAGAGAGCGCTGGACATTCCCTCCCCCCACCTACAATCCCTGCCGGCCGGGGACTCGAACCCGCAACCTTTCGATTACGAGTCCGACTCGCCAACCATTAGGCCACGACTTCCTATTCATTACATATTGACACAAATTTCAAATGATTTTCAACGGTCGCTTTGTCGTGTCCAGTGTAGACAGACTTTAGCTGTTGTGGCGCCGCGTCCGGTGTAGACACGGTGTAAGCCGCCTTTTGTTCCCAGACGTTTTCCTCTTTTGTTATTTATCCGCCATCTCTATCTTTCTGTCGTCACTCAGCTCGGCTAATGTCCGTCCTGTGCACTGATGAGCGCCCTCTCTCTGTCAGCATCATGAGTAGACACGCCCCTTACTCCTGATTGGTTACAAGTTTGTTTTGGTACTCGGCCCCGACTCGTTTTCTAAAGCATTTTTGAAAGAATGCATACCCCACCTTTAAATTGATTAGAAGTGCCAGTAAAGACATTGATAATGTTACAAAAGATTTCTCTTTTAAATAAATGTTGTTATTTTGAACTTTCAATTAATCAAAGAATCCTGAAAGAAAATGTATTACAGTTTCCACAAAAATATTAACTGTTTACAACACTGAAAATAATCAGTTTTTTTGAGCAGAAAACCAGCAAATTAGAATGATTTATAAAGAATCATTTGACACTGAAGACTGGATGTTTCTAATGATTCACATAGAAAGCAGTTATTTTAAATGGTAATAATATTTCACGTTTTCTGTTTTTACTGTATTTTTGACCAAATAAACGCAGACTTCAAAAACATTTAGAAAAGCTTACCAATCCCAAACTTTTTAATGCTAGTGTATGTAGGATATTAGCCAGTTATACAGACTCACACACAAATATTTAAATGTCCAATGCTGCAATTAACCAATCAGATTGAAATATTCCAGAGAACTATGTAATTATATGCAATAAAAATGTATTGATTTAGAAATGTCCATTCCAGTCATACTTGATTCACATTTACAGCAAATATTTCAGTTTCTACCCCACTAATAGTTATTTAATAGTTGATGATCACGTGTTAATTTTCATGAATATTGATGTTTGTGCAATATGGAAACTGTTTAATGCAAAAAATAAAATACTCAATATTTTTGTCTTATTTTCGAGTAGAAATATCTAAACATTCTTAAATCAAGGTGCATTTTTTTTTACTTAAAATTTAGGAATATTTTGATATTTGTACTGGAAAACAAGACAAAATATGAAGTAAAAACTCATCTTTGCAGTGCTTGAATGGTATCTTACTGTTTGTTCATACAGGAAGTGACAGATTACACGCGACCCCTGATCTTCAGTGTTAACGTAGGCCTGCAGAACACAGATGAAGGGCCGGTGCTGGACGATGGGTGGCCCACCAGTCTGCAGTCAGAGGTCAGACACACAGACAGACACACACACAGACTGGTAACACTTTTGTCTTGCATCCTTCCAAATGACATTTCTTTCTCTCCAGCTACCGTTCTGGAACGGTTGTGATAATGACGATCGGTGCATTCCCAACCTCATCCTGCAGAGCAGCTCTGACCTATTAGATCGCAGGTTTGTCCTCAAACGCACAATTTGCAATGCTCATAAACATTGCTCTTCAACAAAAACAATGCTCTTACTCGCACATTGAAACACTTCAGTCCTTAAGCAGGGTTTCAGCAGGTCTTAAAAATTCATAATTGATAAATTAAGGCATTAAAAAGGTGTTAAATTGGGCATAAAGGCATACACTACAATATCATCCTTTAATCAAGATAATTTTACTTGAGATGCAAAATAAATATATGAAGTCATGTTTTCTGAATAATTGAACACAACTAAGGGAGTTTATGCTTAAAATATGAAAACAATCTGTCAGTGGGGAATGAAAACCTTTGTGAATTAGGTCAAAGTTTCTGAACCCATTAGCAGATATTTTGTTCTTATTTAATCAAACTCACTTAATTTTTGATCAATTTCCCAGAAAACAAGACTTTTAGACATTTGCATCGAAAAACAAGACAAAAATACAGACGAACATCACTTTTTTTTTTGGTATCGTGATCAGATGGTACAGTAAAAAAAATATTTTTTGTCATATTCTAGTGGTTGGGAGCCAAACTATTCAAGTCACAAACTACAGTATTTTATTTTTTTTGTAAAATTAATTAAAAATAATGCAAATCTGTTGGAAGTTATATTTTTGACATTGTGTTCCCCTCAATTTATTCATTAAAAGGGTCTTAAACAAGTCTTAAATGTACCTTGATGGAACCTTCAAAAACCCTGTTGTTGTGTCTCTGTCTCTTTCAGGCAGTTCTGTGGGCGACGCGAGCGCTCCTCGTGGCCGCCGTGTGTCCATCAGAGGACGAGCGGCGAGCGTCTGGTGGAGGCCAGCCGGAGGAAAGTTCTGGTGGAGGCGCGTTTAGAGAACCGAGGAGAAAACGCATACGGCACGATCCTGCACATCACGCATTCTCCAAACCTCCAGTTCTCCAGTCTGGTGGTGAGGGTTTGTTTTCTGGAAAAACACCCTGATCTAAGTCTCAGGCTTCACCTGTATTTATGAGGGTTTAGAGCATTTAAGAAGGAATTCAAACGTGAGATGGAAGGGGTTGCTGATAAAGAGGCCAAGAGTGAAAGGGAAACTATGAGTCGTGTGTGTGGATGCGATCCACAGCCTAGTGAACTTCCTCAGTGACTTCATAGGCAGCATCCTAATCTCACTGGAACCTGATAAGTGACTGAGCAACACGTATACCACACAAACAGCCCTAAAAGACATGTTAAACTGATTTAAAAATAGACAAAACAAGCTATAAAATAAGCTATTTTAATTTGTTTCCTTGACAACTGGTATTTTAATTAAAGAACAACCTGAATACACTGAATACAAAAATAAAGGTGCTTAAAAGGTTCTTTAAAGTGATGCCATAGAACCATTTTTGGTTCCACAAAGAACCATTCAGTCAAAGGTCCTTTAAAGAAGCATCTATTTCTTAGCTTTTTATCATCTGAAGAACCTTCTTTTGCCACAAAGAACCTTTTGTGAAACAGAAAGGTTCTTCGGATATTAAAGGTTCTTTATGGAACCATTTAGACAAAAAGGTTCTTCTATGGCATAGTGAAGCACCTTTATTTTTAAAAGTGTATGCAAGGGATATTTTAATGCAAATTATCAAATTGAAATTGAATTAAAGTAATTATAAAGACTTAAAGAAAAATCCAGTATATGCTGGTTAGGTATGTTTTGAAGCATGGCTGCTGGTTTGAGCTGGTCCTTAGCTGGTCATGTGCTGGTCCTAAGCAGCTAGCTCCTGCTCAGGACCAGCTTAGGACCAGCACATGACCAGTTTAAACCAGCTCAAACCAGCAGCCATGCTTCAAAACATACCTAACCAGCATATACTGGATTTTTCAACAGGGATCCCTGTCATCACAATTGACAAAAAAAGTAATATAAAATCACTGGTAAATTAAAATCTTTGTAAGCTAAAAATCAAGATGTAAACTGAAATCATGTCTTATTTTAATTGGTTCTCTTAACAACTGCCATTTATTTTAATTAGCAGGGTTTCAATGGTCTTGATCAACCTGGATATAAGAGGGACTTTTAAAAGTGTGATTTCTAGACCTGGAAAGTCAATACAATTAAATCAAATCTTCATGCAAAACTCATAGAAATATTTAATATACCTTTTTTTTTGGGATAAATAAATTGATTAAAATTTTGTTACGTAAATACTGCTCTAAAATACTGTATTTTATCGAGTAGAAATTATATTAATGATTAATAAATAGAAAATAAATAAAATTCCATTCAAATACATAAAAAAAATCCATAAATCACAAACGAATAGGTGCTCATAGCACAAAACACTAAAAAACAGCCAATGGCAATTGATGCATATTTAGATCAAAAATTCAAATAATTTTAATTTCTAAACATTTAAGGCTTTTTATGGATGAAATATGACAGATTAATGAACCAAATTGTAAAATTAGTTTACATGGGCTGTAGTTCAAGTGATAAAACGTCTAAAGTCAGTATATTGACTACTAAATTCATTTTTTGTCTATTTTTACTCCATAATGTATTGGAATTATCTTCTTTTGTGGGCTTGTCTCAGCAGAAATGCATTGGTTTGAAATTGAAAATTAGTTTGTTTTTCAGGCACCTTCGGACATTGCGATCGAGTGTCTGAACTCTGATACGAGTCTCTACCGAATCTGCAACGTCAGCGCGCCGTTCATGAGGTCCTCTGCTCAGGTGAGACGCCTCAAACCTGTAACAACTGACTAGTCTGAATATTACTGATCAATCAAGTGGTGGTTGCATAGTTTAGTGAAGGTATCAGATGGCAATGTTATATACCGTGATATTCAATTAACATATGCATATGGCATGATATTTATAAGATAAATGGCCAACAAACGTGTTGCCATGATGCATTTCCAAATGCCATTTTATTTCCAATTGTAGCATTTCCAAAAACATGTATTGGTTAATTTGGGTACGTTTTAGTTGCGGTCAAAATAATGCTGCTGGCTGATTGCTTGGAAAAATACATGTCAATGAATGTTGGAGTGAATCTGCGACAAAACAGAAGCCCGAGGTTGTCAAAAAGATGTGCATAATCTTCCTGACATCGTCAGAAGCCACAGAATGGAAAACCTCATCATGTAAAATCCTCTTCATGTGCAGATATTTGTTTATGCCTGTCCGAACGGGACGTTTCTCTGCCGTTTTTCACATACCGAAGGTCTGATTCTCACGTGCCATGTGTGTTTGATCAGTCTGTCTCACAGTGGGATTGTTCCTTAGAGAGTTTACAGGTACATTCTGTGATTATTTGGTGTTTCTGTGTGGTTTCCTGTGCTCTCGCTGGGCTGGCGTCGCCCCAGACTCTTCCTTGGACTACTTGAATTCCACTCGCGTCTCTAGAGCCTGTTGGAAATTCATTGCGCCTTCTGTTCAAATCCGGTACAAAGCAGCAATTGCATTAATCACAGTTTTCCAATTAGATGACAGTGAGAAACCATAGAGCCACGTACTAGAACAGTGTGTCCTTTAGTTGCGGTTTGGCTTCTCTGTTGTCTTTCGTTCACATTTTGTTTCATTTATCCAGGTGTATTTTCGACTGGAGTTTGAGTTCAGCAGATCTGTCTTCTTGAACTACGTCCAGATCACTCTGAGGGTCTCCAGGTGAGGTTGAGACCTTTGAACCGATGAGAATCTCATCTGAGGATATATTTTTTTATTAATGTATAAAATGAATGTAGATTAAATAGTTTTTCATTTGGAAAAATGTATGTTGGTTTAAGAAAGCTATAGATTTTTTTAGATTAATCTGTCTGTTTCGTTGCAGTGAAGGTGAAGAAATGTCTCCAGAGGACAACATCAATGACATATATCATAATCTGAAATATGAGGCTGATATTCTCTTCACAAGGTAACACAGAAGCGTGAAACTCACAAAGAAATGCCCAAAAATCAAGTGCTTATATTTATTATAATCATAATAGTAATGTGAAAAAATACAAGTCTTTTAACCTGGGTTATTATAGTTAACTACAATTAAAATCTGAATGGTCCAAAAACAGGACAAAATGAGATTTTTGAAGTGAAATATGACACAGACATGTTCTTGACAGGTTTTGTGAAATTCACCCAGAAATATCTCAAAGCTAATAAATGATTATTCAATATTGAATGCTTCATACGGTGAGTCTTTCTTTCAGAGATTCCAGCCCGTCCCGTTTTGAGATCAAACCTGAGCTCGGCCAGAGCTTCCCTGTTGGGACCGGACCACCCTTCAATCTCTCTTATCAGGTGGGCTCCTCACATCCAAAACAGGTTTTAAATAATATTCTCCAGAATGAATCAGAGCACATACGCAGTGCATTTCAACAAAATAAATATGTTTCTCCTAAAACTATTTGTTTTGCAGATCCAAAATCTCGGCATGTTTCCCGTATCTGAGCTTCTCTTCACATTAAACGTCTTCGCTGTGACCAGAAATGCAAATGCTCTCCTGCGCCTCGCAGACTTGGATATTGATCAGGTGCATTTTTTGTCTTAATTATGTGTACAGATTTTTCAATTAATCAAATTTCGGCCTCAAACTACGAACTTAAAAAAAAAAAACAGTTCATCTGAAACTGAACATTGTGTAATTATTGTTGTAAACGAATCCTTTAACTGCTTCCAGAGCTTGTTATTTTGCCTGATTCACAATGCAAGCAATCTGTTTATCCAGTTTATTTGAGTTGGCACAGCTTGAACTCAATCAGTAGTTGTTTTAGTGGTTGTTGTTCTTGTGTAAATCCTCATCTGTTTTATCAAGAATTATCGTTCACCCAAAAATGAAACTGTGCTGTTAATTTACTCACCTTCAGGCCATCTAAGATTGCTTTTCTTCAGACGAACGGTAAAGAATCCACCAAGGATTTTTAGCCCTTGTTGATTCATAAAATGCATGAACCGCTGTCTGTTTTTAAGAGTCAAAAAAAGCATATCAAGGAGCACAAAATTAATACACATGGCTTTTGACGATATATTGAGGTCTTATGAAGCGAAACGATCAGTATGAGCAAGAAAGTGAATATTATTTACAAGATTATAATTCGAACACGTTTTCATTTTATGTAAAAATAAGACGTTTATTCACTTTATATGCTTTAGATATGTAAAACATCCACATTTTGCATCATTAGTAGGTGGTTTAATAATATTTTTGCTTTACATTCAGCATGTAGTGATTTGAATCAGTTCATTGAAACAAACTGTCCGAAAGAATCAGTTTGCGAGAAATAATCAAATTTCCCCAGGATTACAGGTAATGTTGTAAAGAATGCTCAGTTTCTTTCACGGACCGCTCGTTTCACTTCATATAAACCTCAATATATCATCAGGAACCAAGGGAATTCATTTTGTGTTGCTTGCTATGCCTTTTTTGACTCTCAAAGTGATGGTAGCTGCTGACTTACATTTTATGAATCACCAAGGATCACAGCCCTGCTGAAAACCCCCCAAAAAACTATAGAAACCATCACAGAATGGTTTCCACTACAAATAACATTACAAACCATCAACTTTTAATCTTTAAAAAATGGGTTCCCGTAGTTTTGGGACATATTCCATTAAGATTTATTGGTTTTAACAAGCCACCAATAGAAGGAGACCAATTATCAGTAGAAACCCAAAGCATCCATTACAGTTTCCATTAAAACCAATACAAGTTCCAGTATAACCAGTAAAACCATTACAAATGTTGTGAAGGTGTCTATTTTTTTTTTTTTTCAGCAGGGAGTTTCAGCTAAAAATCTTCTTTACTGTTCTACTCAAGAAACAAGTCAACTATATCTTGCATGGCCTGAGGGTGTGAAAATTAAAAGCAAATTTAAATTTTGGGGTGAACTGTCCCTTTAAGACCTCTGTTTGCTTGTTTGTTTGTTTCAGACGTCTGGCTCTCACTGCAATGCTCCACGTGTCATTACCGCCGGCTCGTCCTCTCAGGAAGATCTCTCCCTCAACCTGCACATGGTGAACTTTATACACATCGTCCACACTTCTTCAAAACTTTTGCGATACACAAATTGCATCCATCTGCAGGGAAACAAAGCAACAGAGGGCTAAAGTGACGAGCTTGTTGAAAACAAACCACCCACCCAACCTGCTTGATCACTTCCTAACACAAGCATTCGTTTGGAATCTTTATGTGCTCCAAATTGGAAATAATTCACTTGCAGTTTCCTGTCTGGCGCATCAAAAAGTGTCCAAGTGATCAAAAAGCATTTCATGTCATTCATATTGTGTTATTTGTGTTCACAGAACACATCCACCAGGGACACATTATCGCAGTGTAGAATCAACCTGCTTCCCCAAAGAGACGTTAGCATCGCCGTGACAGGATGGCTCAATCTGCATACTTTATTAGCTGTGAGTATCTCAGAACCCTGCTGGAAATCCAGATAATAGGTGGTCAGCTGTCTATATATATATACATACATAACAAAAAAAATACATTAATAAATTACAGTTATATTTATCAGTACAGTACCTTTTATAATAATATTGTTACATAAGGAATTTGTTCAGTCATCATGATTTTGAATGCCACATTACCTAATTGTTAACAAATTGTATATAGGTTTTTTATTTATTTTTTCAATCATAATTTTATTACATTTTATTGTATTATCCAATGTAACAACAGCAACAACAAAAATACTGAACCGTACAGAACTTTTCTACCCCAGCATATATAATAAATAATATAATAAAAAAATATTAGTGCTGTCAAATGATTAATCGCATCCAAAATAAGTTTATGTTTACATAATATACATGTGTGTGTACTGTGTATATTTATTATGTATATATAAATACACACACATGCATGTATATATTCATGAAAAATATGTTGTTTGTATATTAAATATATTTGTTATATAATATAAATTATATGAATGTAAATATTAAATATAATATACAGAGTACACACATATATTATGTAAACAAAAACTTTTATTTGACAGCACTAAAAATATATATGCAATTTTTATTGTATTATATATATATATATATATATATATATATATATTCACACAAACAAATTAATTATATAATATATAAATATATAAATTAATTAACAAGAAAATTACATTTATCAGTCTAGTATCTGTTATTGTAAAATAATAATGATTTCTCACATCAGGCATTTGTTCACATTATTGTTTGTTTATTATCATTACTATTTTATATTCCATCTACTTGTTAACAAATTGTTTAAAGGGGTCCATATATTATTAAATATACCTACCTTTCCTCTAATTATATATGTCAATTTTCCCAAAGTAAGCTTTTGTGCTAATTTGTTATTGAAACGGAAAGTTGGTGCAGGACATATCGAAAAGGACTTCAAATTGTTATGAACTGTTTTTTGCAGAGATGCGATTAAAACAACCTCTTCATCTCATTCCTCAGGTGAAATTTAAACGGTTAGATCTGGTATTGACGGCTGTAGTTGAGTTGAGCCCCTCAAGTCCGATGTTCCTCCACGAGGAACGACCCATGAGACACGTGAGTACCTCCAGAATGCTGTAAATCACTGTACATGACACACTTCATGGATAAATGAAAGTGATGCATCTGAGTTCATTACATTTGCTTGTGCTGTAAGTAGAAGCTAGTGTGACATACACGGGTGTAATGAGAAATAAAGATCAGTTGCTTACAGAAATTAAGAGTTTGTATGTTTTTTCAATACACTCTTAAGGTTTTTGCAATGGGCAAGTGAAAAATGAACAAATTCTTCTGAGTAGCAAAATAACTCAAGTGATGTGCTGCCCCCTTATGGATAAATCAGTCTTTAATACTTGATAACTGGTGCAAAAATACAGTGTTAGTCAACTTAATGACACACATAACTTCTAACATTAATTTGTGCATGTTTGCATATGAGGCCTTATCTTGTATACCCGATTCTTCCAAGAATTTGACTTTAAGCGTTTGGTTCTGTAGATAATCCTGGAGATTAGGAAGGAGGAAGATTACCGGATTCCCATCTGGGTGATTGTTGGGAGCACATTGGGAGGACTGCAGCTTCTGGCCCTGCTGGTACTGGCCCTCTGGAAGGTCTGAGACGGTTTTTATTCAGTTACCAAGCTAATATGAACATATGTATTAGTGTAGACTTATATTACTGTAATGCAATTGTAAATACACTTCATTTGAGTGTCAAAATAGGAGATGAAGATGTTTAGGCCTCATTTTGGTTTAATTCGGGGTGAATCTTCCTACGAATGGCTTGCTTTATCTGCATATTAAAATGCATACGACACAAAGTGGTTTAAAATCCAAAAAATGACACTTTAATATGCTAATATTTGGCTATTTTTAACTAAGAATAAAACAATTAAACTTTGTTTTCTGTAATTGAAATAAAGCTCAAATAAAATAAATATTACTTGCATAAAAATTAGATGAAAAGCTCAAACTTAAAAAAATAAATGTCTTGGCAACTAACTGAAATAAAATAAGTTTAAGTTGAAATACTAAAATTGCTCAAACTAAAATAAAACAAATAAAGTAAAAATATACAAAAATAAAACTATCAAAGTATAGAATTACTAAAACTTAACTAATGTACTAAAATTACAAATGTTGCCTTGGCAAATAACTGAAATAAGCTGAAGTACTAAAACGTATTAAAAATAATAATAAAATAAATATTTAAGAAACAACAATAATAACAACAACAGCAGATAACAAATTAATAAACAATACAAAATATAAATAAATGCAATAATAACACTGATATTTGGCTGTTAGGCTAACAAACTTGCATCATGTTTGCTTGACTTATCAACTGAAATCCCTTTTATCCACAGCCAAGCTTAAATTCTGTCCATATGCTTGACACTCTTTTACACTAGAGCTACATTTGCATATCAAGACATACATTTACATAACAAACACTTATTTTAGGGTTTGTTTAAGGTAAAATCTCTCAGGACGCTTCCGCTATTTGATTCAAAACAAATCAGTTTTTCTTTCATCCACAGCTGGGATTCTTCCACAGGCAAAAGAGAAAGAGGGAAGAGCAGGCGACCAATGAGAAGACAGCAGAGGATCGGTAATGCCATGGCAACCTCCTCAGCCAATCACTCAGGGACTCTCCAGACACAGGTGTGTGTCAGCCAATCAGCTGCTCTCGAGCACTGCCACGCCCTCCTGCCTTCCGATGCAGAACCAATCAGCTCGCTTCCCCTGGCCATGCTGCCAATTAAGATAGAAGATGCGGTTTGAGGAAGAAATTTCACGCGACTTTGGAAACAGGTGGAAAGTACTAGTCAACGAAAGAAAAAACACTAATGAAGAGGCTTCGGTTTGAACCATTTTGAGAGGTTTTGGTGCTGATGAATTTTTTGCATGTCACGAAACAAACCTCAGATTGCGGAAAAGAATAGTAAGACTTTTTTTTTTTTGCTGCAGCATAAATTCAAGCTGATGCACTTGCACATTGTATAGAATTTTGAAGTTGAAATTTGTAAATAAAGTTCAGCAATATAATGTAAAACTGATAAAATAAAATATTTAACCATAAACTTATGCACCTTAATGCATTTGGTTGCAACATCTGTTCAAGGTTCATGTATTTGAGATTCTGTCATAATCACAATTTTATATAAAGTACTGGAATCGGAAGTATTGCTTGCTTCCATGTGTTTTTCATCATTAAAACTGGTAAAAGGGTTTAAGGGTAGTTGAAATAAACATGCACATTTTACTTTTTTATTCAGATTTTATTTGCAATATTTTTTTTTCTTTTGTCTGCAAATGTGCTTTCATAAATAATACAAAACAATATATATATTTCTGTAGTGTGATAGCATAAAAATAAATACATGTAAAAGTACAATATTCTATGTAATATCTCTATTGATATTATCATAAGACTTAAGACACAAATTTGGGGGAAAAAATGCTATAAATTAATAAAATATTCTTGACATCTCAACTACCCTTCAACACTTTTTTTTCATGATCGCTGCCTCGAATAACACTGGCTTTGTTCAGAATGGAAAACTAGTCTACTACTTACAAGCGCACTGTATACTGCAGACTATTGAAATAGTATGCATCATTCCATGTGTAAACCAAGGGTTTTTTTGTTTGTTTTTTACATTTAAAGTCGAAGTATTTATGAACTGCCTGACCAAATTATTAGTATGAAAACTCACAGCTGATCAAATTTACAATCCATTCATCACACTGGAAAAGTGAAAGATCAAGTTAAATGCATTGCACTGATGGTTAACCTTATTCTGTGCAGTGTGCACAATTTGATAAACGTACGTCATGCGATGCAGAAAAAGCATACTGTGCACACTATACATACTTCAGCAATAAGTAGTTTGATGGTTCTATTCTAAACATAGTCATTCAATCCAAAATGTTTTCAGACAGTATTTTCTTCTGACATGGCTTCACAGCTTAAGACACCGTGGTGATTCTATGGTCACTCGGTTTAATTTTTGTCATTTATGTCATTTTATTGCATGTGAAGGTGAATGTTTGTCATGTGCTTTTAATTGGACCACTGAATAAATTAAAATCACCTTGGTTTAAAAGATTAATCTTGCTTTTGAATTCCCTTATTTAAGAAATAGTTCTAAATTTAGCATTCCATCACTTGCTCACCAATGGATGTGAATGGGTGCCGTCTGAATGAGAGTCCAAACAGCTGATAAAAACATCACAATAATCCACAAGTAATCCATACCACTCCAGTCCATCAGTTAAACACATAGCCTGTCACTTCACAAGATGAAGAAATAGATACATGATTCAGGCACTTTATCTTCAAACCTTCTGTTTCTTCCTAAAAATACGAGTTCTTTATCCATAACGCTTCTTCCAGTGAAAATGTCATCTCGCCTGAATCGGGAGAGAAATCTGCACAGATCAAGCACCGTTACAAGCCAAAACAGCTCTAAACAAATAAGTGAGAATTTTGATATGAGCGACAACAGGGGATGGACTTTTTCACTGGAGGAAGTGTTATTATGGTTTATGGAGTCATATTTTGGCCAGAAGCGACAGTTTAAAGTGTATTTGTTTGTAACAAACACGCAGCTTTTCACTTCACAAGATGTTAACTGATGGACTGGAGTGGTGTGGATTATTGTGATGTTTTTATCAGCTGTTTGGACTCTCATTCTGACGGCACCCATTCACTGCAGAGCATCCATTGCTGAGACACTGATTCAGTGCTACATTTCTCCAAATATTGGGTGACCTGAGGGTTAGGACATTTTTCAGCAATTTTTTTGTTTTTGTGTGAACTATTCCTTTAAAAACAAACAAACAAACAAACAAAAAAAAAAAATAAATAAAAAAAAATCGCAATTCAAATGCGACAGAACCACACAGGGTCTGACAGGTGTCTTAGATTGATGTTTTTAATCTTGTTATATTTGGTTTGGAAATAAAAACAAGTTGATCGATCTCCAGTAGTTAAAGAATAAAACATGGTGCAAACACAGAAGGTTAAAAACCTCCACATTCAGATTCGGCCACATTCAAGCAGACATGCTCTCAGAAACACACACACACACACACACACACACACACACACACACACACACACACGAGCTAAAAACAGGAAGACATGCTGCTCACACATTCACACAACAGCACCATCCAGAATAAGGCCCCGTGACTCAAAATGAGCTCCAGCACATGTTAATTAACACACGTCAGAATTACAGACTCGCTAATTGGCTTTGCAGTGGCGTCATGGTTAAAAAAAAAAAAAAAAACAATAATAATAATAATAATTATAAATGTCCAACTTTCTGGTTACAGGCACATTTTAATATTCAAATAAAAGAAACCACCTGGCACGGAGTTTAACTTTAGAACATCAACTTTCGGCTATTGATTCATTATAAAATAGACATTTTTCACTCTGTTTTAAATAAACCTAAATAAACCTTTTATTAAAAAAATATGAAAATGTTGACAAAAGAGCAGCTTAATAAAAAAAAAGCTGTTCACATTGTCATAACTAAAGTCCAACACACAATAAAATGCTGTTTGCCAAAAGAAGAAACGTATCAGTTTTCAAAATAAGAGTCCTTTGCGCTACCTGTATCCATCAGCATCAACATCCTCTTTGATTTGTTTAAAAAAAGAACCAGAATGAAACTGGACACTCCAGTTCCTTTGGGATAAAATGCAGCAGTCGGATTTAGTCAGATCTCCCTAACGGATGTATATTTTCTATCTTTTCTAGACTTGCAATCCGTGCACTAAACAAGGTCAAATTAGGAGTCCTCAGCACCGTTTCACAGGTTAAAACAAACTCCAAAAACCAGATCTAATGGACAAACAAAAGCACAGGTCAATGAAATGCAACAAACTCCTCCAGACTTTTGGGAATCTGGTCCCGATACAAGATCTGATGTTGCTGCACGGCACGAGCCGCCAGGCATTTCAGACTCATCTTCATCTGCGTCTTCAGTAGGATTTCAGAAACGCCCGTTGTGCTCTTATCAAGCGGGGTCTTCTTTTGCTTGTTGGTCATGTCCGTATGTGCGCCAGCTTCGACGAGGCTGATGATAATGGCGTGGAGAGTCAAGAAGTCGCTGATGGGACGGTTGTACTGTACAATGAGGTGTAAAGGGCTGTTTCCTTCATGGTCCACTGCGTTTACCTGGGCGCCACAGTCTATAAGCAGCTTGGTCACTTGTGCGTTTGGAAAACTGCACACGTCGTTGGTGTGGAAGTCGTCTACTGGCGTACTAGAGCTAGCCGCTAGGTGCAAAAGCGTTAACCCCTCTCGGGATCGCGGATCTAGGCGTATTAAGTCGTAGATCTGTTTGTTTATACGTGCTCGTTCCTCTTCGCTGCACTGCGTTTTCGTAGAGATGCAAACCAGGTAGAGGAAAGTGAACACGTTAGATTCGTGGCTGTCAGTGGCCACCGGCAACTCCGCATCAGTGGTGGTTCGCAAGCGCGCCATGCTGCGGCGGATCTCTAGGACGCTGGCGTGTAAAACGTGTTCAACGTCCGATGCGTGGACCGGCTCCTTCAAGTGGACCATTTGCGAAAACACTTGCGCAAATCTCAAGAGGTCTTTATGAGTGTTGCGGTTTCCTTGTTGGCGTAGATGCAAGGCGTGCAGCCAGAGTTTGATGCACTGTTCAAACTCCATGTTGTCGGCGTAGACCGCGCCACGGTATATTATGGGATGCGACACGTCTATGTTATCCACACCCAGAATTCGTTCGCGAATCATAAGGCCTTCCATGTGTAGTGCATCCCGGTCGTGTCGAATGACCTCTAAGTCTTGCAAATTTCGGCACTCTGCCCTCCCTCCGTACGCCGCAACAGGAGACGGCAACTCTTTGGCGACAACCCTCTCGGGATCGCGAAATCGCTCTAGCATGGCGAGGTACAAGTAGTGGTAGGACTTAAGAATGTCGTAATTCTCACGGTCGTTGGCGAAAGATGCTCCAAGCAGTTCCAACGCCTCAATGCGGCTATGTACGTTGCAATCCGCATGCGACAGCAGCAGCTCTACGACGTCCGCCTTGCAACTTTCGGCCGCCACTTTCAGCGGCGTCATGCCGTGTCCGTTAACCACCATAGCCGCTCGGCATCGTACCAGCTCCTTCACGATATCCAGATGCCCGGCTTCTGCAGCAAAGTGCAGCGCGGTGGCCCCGCAGTGAGCTTTGGCGTTAGGATCCGCGCTTCGCTCCAGCAGGAAGTAAACAACGTCGGTGTGGCCCTTGTAGGCGGCGATCATCAAAGAAGTGTTGCCGTATTTATTGGCGATGCTGATGTCAGCCTTGTGCTCAACGAGATACCGTACGATGTCCAGCCGACCGTCGAAGCACGCAGCCCTGAGGGGGGTGGAGTTGGTAAGGGTGGTGTGATTCACGTTGGCGTTGTGCGAAACCAGCAAACGTACCACTTCGAAATGCCCAGCACCAGCTGCACACCAAAGAGCCGTGGCGCCATCAATAATATACCTGTAAGAGCGAAAGACAGTGAAACACAGGGCTCTTTTGGAATAGTTACACAATAATGACGTTTCGGCCAGCATTTACCCGCTCTCATGTTGTTCCAAATTTCACAATTCTAAGTGCTCACCAGCACAAACACACTTTTAAAAAAAAGTTTTGAAGTTGTAAACAAAACAAAGAAACAACAACTTAAAAAAAAGTTATTTTAGTATTTCTGCATAAAAAAAATCATGTACAATTTAATGTTACTTGCAGTTTCTTTGTTACTGCGAAATTTACTAGCAATTTCTGAGTTAAAATTGTTTCTACACCAATTTTTTTTCAGTAAAATTCTTTACAGCTCTCCATAAAATTGGCATAAAATATATATTTTTTTTTTACATTTGTAAGGTGTACATGAATCAAAAATATATTTATTGACCAAGAAAAATTTATCACAGTGTAAAGTTCAAATAAAATAATTTACTACAACGCTCAAACTTGTGGTGATGCGTCTTCGTGCGCCATATATGAATGTACTGGAGCATGAAGATTTTCAATAGATAACGACTTAAATTTGAGTGTTCCTCACACAAAGCAATTATATGACTTCAGAAGACAGCGCAAAAGCCACATTATTGAGGATCTCCCGAATTTACTTTAATTGCATGAAAAAAAAAATCATATTCATATTTCATATTCCACATAAGAAAGTAAATCATACTGGTTTGGACATGTATGATAAACACGAATGGCGGTTAAAAAAAAAAAAAAAAAAAAAAAAGACAAGTATTTTATTACACGGGGAATACTCGCTTCTGATTAGTCAATCACGGTATTCAGCGGTCTAATTTTCGCTGTATATCAGTCCGCTTATCTGGGGTAACTGAAACCGGCGCTACTTACATTAGTCTCATATCACTCCGCGGATTCGCGCTCTTTTTAATTCAAACGCCATTTTTCCGTTTCCGTTATCGATTGTTGTAAAATTACCTCAGACAATATTAAATATTAATTTTATAGTAATTGTCGCCACCCCGATTGTAATTGATTACTAAGCGGAATCTTTAGGATTATACACAGGTAAGATTACAACATAATTTGCAATTCAATCAATATTTTGTGTATACGAGTGTAAGAAATAGCAAACATAATATAACGTTACAGTCAGCGAAATAAATGTATCGCTTTAATTTACATAATCAGTGTATTAAAAAGTAACCATATAAAATCATGTAACACGTAAAAAATAGACAACTCACCCGTCAAATCTGACAGTCCCGGTCTGTTCGGTGTCCACTTTATAATGGTCCAGAAGCAGCCGGACCACCTTGTCATGTCCGTTCCGAGCAGCTATAATGAGCGGAGTGGACCTCTGTCCGGCCTCCTGGGTCACATACTCCAGCAGGAATCGGGTCTGAACGGTGGAGTGGTTCAGGAGCAGGGCGGCCAGGGTCAGGACTCGCCCCTCGCTGGCCGCTTTGTGAACATACCGGGCCAGGGACTCCAACCGGGCCAGAGCCGGTACCTCCGCCATCTGTGCAAGATTCTCCCGCTGATCTCAGAGCAGATCAAGCCGTCTCCCATTAAAAACAGCTGCCTGAGCTCTTCAGCTCATATATGAAGCACATGCAGAGTCTCCGCAGGACCAGCTGCCATTAGTGCTGATCTCTATTACAATAAACTCATCTATTAATATGGATCTTATGAGCTGTTTAAAACAAATGGAGACTTTGTCTAACTTACTCAATTTCTGATTATATGAACGGACTATATTGTAACTGATATAGTGATTTTATAATCCTAGACTTTAGTGTTTTAACGTTAGTCTGTTCGATTCAAATCGGAATTCTCTTTCGCTTCTAAACGAGTTTACTCGCCCCATTCCTTCACTTTTATGCTTCGGTTCGTTCTGAGTCCCTCCGCGATAATGTCCGCCGATCACTTCAACAGAACGAATCCAGATTTCGCTGATAAATCCGAATTAAAGCTCAAATCTGCGCTAAATGTGATTGTGTCTTTCACCTCTGCCAGTAACGACGCCCGGAAATGAAGTCAGCCATAACAGGAAGTGCGGCACTGGGATTCCTCGGACTGCTTTTCGAAATAAAAGTCCCATAAAGAACCAATACATTATATATATTTTTTATAATCAATCCCAATAAAATTACATAAAAATACAAAAAAAAAAAAAAACCGTATTTTCCATATATAGTATACTTTGATACATAAAATAACTATTAGTGTATAATATACTATAATATAATTTATGTGTTTGTTTGGATGTACTCCACAATGTCAGAAACCTGGACCAAATAACACAATAATGTGGATCTGAAAAGTTTCCATATAATATAATATCATACATGATTTATTAGCCTATATCTATTAATTCTATTTATGTTTATTATATCTATTTAAAAATGTATTGATGTGTGTGTGTGTGTGCCAAATATTTGCTTTGTGTTTGTGTTTGTTTAGAAGTTTTCTACAATGTCAGAAGCCTGGATTCAATTCCAAAAAAATAATATGGATCTGAAGATATTTATATATTTACACATCACTGTACAATATACAGTCATGGCCAAAAATATTGGCACCCTTGATAAATATGATCAAATAAGGCTGTGAAAATTAATCTGCATTGTTAATCCTTTTGATCTTTTATTTAAAAAATTCTAAAAAATCTAAAAATAAGAATTTAAAATGGGGGAAATATCATTATGAAATAAAGGTTTTTCTCAAATATATGTTGGACACAATTATTGGCACCCCTAGAAATTCTTAAGAGTAAAATATCTCTGAAGTATATTCCCATTCATATTCACAATTTTGAGCACTCCATTAAAAAGAAGTCAAACAGCCCCTACATCAGCACATGTCGTTTGGGAGGGTTTCAAGAAAAAGTATCCTAGCTCGTCCAAAAACAAACTCCAGCATATTCAGTTATCAGACATGACAGGAACTTCAAATGGGACTGGCTTCTATGGTCAGATGAAACTAAAAAATGAGCTTTTTAGCAGCAAACACTCAAGATGGATTTGGTGAACACAGGGATAAAAAGTACCCCATGTGTACAATGAAATATACTGCTGTATTTGTGATGTTGTGGGCCTATATTTCTGCTGGAGGTCCTGGACATCTTGTTTAGACACATGGCATCATGGATTCTATCAAATACCAACAGATAAAAAATCAATAAGTGACTGACTCTGTGAGAAATCTTATAATGGGCCATGTTTGGATCTTCCAACCGTACAATAATCCAAACACAAACCTCAAAAACAACACAAAAATGGGTCACTGAGCACAAAACCAAGCTTCTGCTGGCCATTCCAGTCCTCTGACCTGAACCCTGTAGAAGATGAGTGAGGTGAACTGAAGAGAAGAAGCACCGTCATGGAGCTGTGAATCTGAAGGATCTGGAGTGATTCTGGATGAAGGAATGGTCTCTGATCTCTTGTCAGGTGTTCTCTAACCTCATCAGGCATTACAGGAGAACATTTAGAGCTGTTAAACTGGCAAATGGAGGTTTCAAAAAGTATTGAATAAATGGGTGATGTTAATTGTGTCCAATGTGTTTTAGAGAAAAACATTTATTTCATAATATTTCCTATTTTAAATTCTTATTATCCAATGAAAGGTTGGATTTTATTATTATTATTATTTTTTATAAAAGATCAAACGGATTAACAATGCAGATTAATTTTCACAACCTTCTTTGATCATATTTACCAAGGGTGCCGATATTTTTGGCCATGACTGTATAATATGAGTAAAAAAAATAATAAATATATACATATTTGTAATAAATGCTATGTGTATATACACTTGTAATTTTCTTTCAAATAGATTTAATTATTTAATAATAAATACAATTTTGTTTTGTTTTTGGCAGTCTTTTCTAGGGACACAGTGCTGTATATTCAACAGAAATATTAAATCCTGAAACATGTCATGTGTTTATAAAGGGAGTGGTTTGGATTAAAGGTTTATCTGCACAATCAGCCGCAGCAACTAGAAATGCACTGAAGATCTCACAAAACCTAATCTTTCAGGATTTTGTGTTTGAACAGACAAGCTTTAGTTATTCATTTGTTTTACTAACTACTAACATTTTTATTTAGTTATGTGTTTTGTTTCATTTTACTTTATGAATAAGCATTTGCTTTTATAAATAGTCAGAAGTCAGTGTATAGACCTGATGTATGTTGTAGGACGGGACAGTCACATCTTGTGTTACAGCTACACCAGACACCTGCCATGAGAGTCCTGCAGCTTTACAAGCTCTGCATCCAGGAGAGAGCGGGACTAAACCAGAATGAGTGCTTTCTTTTGACGTTTTACCCCTGCCCGCTGAGGTCAGAGGTCAGTCACGGGATCGTCTGCCTCCAGTGCGGCTGAAAGCAGAAAATCTTCATGGTGCTGCTGAAATGCCACCCATCATGCGCAAGAGGCAAAACTGTGCCATGCATGCTGCCTTCCTGACCAGGTTTGAAACTTTTTATACCACATAATGTATGAAGTACAATGAAAGTTTTGTAAACAATTCAGATGCATTGTAAAAGATTCATATAAGTGCATATTAGTAGTTGGCGTTTATGTTCTAAAAAGTATATCTAATAATTGTATATGGCATATACTTATATATAGACATGTTAATATTTAAATATAAAAATGTGTCTAATGATTAAATATTTATTTCAAATCATTTTGAATATATATTTAAATAGGGATTGGGTTGAATCCACCTTAGAATCACATTCAAAAGCTAAAAGCTCTTTGATGCCTCCCAAAACCCCTGCAGCCGGAGATATTGCATTGGGATTTGAAGGAAACCAATCGGATGAGATTAAAGTGTGTTTCCCACGGCGGTCCATGAGACACTTTCTATCCGCTTTCTACGTTTTCTTGATCTGTAAATGGAGGAAGAGTCTGGATGCGTCCTAAACCATCATCATTACACTTGCACTTTTTAGTTAAATTTTTTTTAGGTCAAAAATTAGCGATTTGAACAAACACCAACACTAAGTATTTAACTTAAACTCTTCACGCTTCTATAGTGAGTTCTGCACCAGGGTTATCATAATCAAGTGAAACTAAATGTTATTTTAAATTAAACGTTCGAATGTGATCTTGAATATTAGTTTTGCATTTTTGTTGTCGTTTGATGCGGCATTAGCTCCTGCATCCTCATGCCAACTAATCCATTAAAGCTGATTTGTGCTCCAACATCTGGTCCAGGGTGCAAAGTCAGCATGAAAGTCAAACAACGGGAGAAAGAATTAAAGTGACATAACCAGAGTGAGACAGATGGACATAAATATATGAAAAATATTTGCCAGATGGTCTGGGAAACGTAGATGCTGCTAAAAGCATCTGCCATCAGCAGAGCGTTGTGTGACTTTAAGGACCTCAGGCATATTTCTCATTATCATTTTATATTTGTCTTTTGATGTCATGTGCTCTTGACAGACACAGCTCGAGGGAGACGGACTCCTGTCTGAGGAAAGCTCAGTTCCACATGGACCTCTGGTGTTATTTCACCCTCCAGAACTGGCTGCTGGACATCGGCAGGCCTTTAGCCATGGTATCAAAATAACGTAAAATAAGCTTCACATTGTTTTATTAAATAGAGATCTGAAAATAATCAAAACCTTTACATTTAAAAAAAAAAAACATCTCTGTGCAAAATTCATTATTTGACAACATTCCATGGCAATGATATTTTTATGTGATTGAGATAGCAATTATAGTTATTAATTTTTTTTATATATATTTTCCATTTTCATGTTAATTTTACTTTGTTTTAGGTTTTTTAATTTATAAATTTTATATACATTATGATGTTAGAGGTTATTTTTTATTATTCTTATTCTTTACTTTAGTTATTTTAGTACGTACATCAAATGAAAATGAGAAATGTTGATGAAGTTTAAAGTTTTTTAATTATTATTTCAAGTAACATTTTGTTTTTACTTATGAAAACACAATATCATTTTAGTAAAGAAAAGGTGGATGTTTTGAGTTGTTATATATAATTTATATTTTCTCTGTGTAGAGATATAGTATAGAGATTATGCACATTTTTTACTTGCAATAATTTTAAGTATTTTACTGTAAAACTGCATGTATTGTTAAATGTAATATACGCTGTAGTTTTGTATTTTGTAAGGTAAATTGAAAGCCAGTTAACAGGTTTTACATTGCTTTATTGCCAAGTGTGCTTACACAAGGAATTTGTCTTGGTACATACAGTGCATGCATTTGTTGCCAAACAATCTTTTAATCAGTTACACCTGTCCTTGTGTATTATTGAGCAGTTTATAATTTTATTAAAATGCTTGTGTTAATTCTCTGGCACAAAGTGTTTTATTTAAGCTGTAAGGTGCCTAAAATCACTGATGTTTGATGCTTTTTCTGTGGGTTTCTTTAGATCTTTTGCCCTTTGGAGTGGTTTCCTTTGAATAAACCTAGTGCCAGTGACTATTTCCACATGCTGTACAACATTACAACACCCTTCCTGCTGCTCAAGGTGAGTTTATTATTATGAAGCAGGTCACCAATTACTGTTACACCTATTTATAGGCTCCACCCCTTTGCTAAGCCCCACCCCTTTGTAAAAATGCAACACGCTGGACCAAGATGTATTACACTTCCAAGTTGTTTTTGGCAGGGCTGCTTTCGGTAAGGTTGGACACTTTGTTAGTGTCATATTTGTCGATGTGAGGCTCAGACAGAGCCTCACAGAGCAAAACAAGCTCAGAAGGATGTGATATTTATGACCTCAGCCGCTACATGTCGCTGAAATGATGTATCACCCCATACCTGTTGGAAATGAACAACTCGGGCCTTTACATCTGAGGAAATATCTGGCAGACGTTTCTGCAGTTCTTTGTCTTCTTGGATGAATTAGAGATTTCTCTGTGTCTCAAAGAACTGCGAAAGAACTGGTTTGCATGATTGATGACATGCAATGCATGCATCCAGAAATCTGTGATGATATTCTTGTCAGGTCAGTGTTGAAGAAATGCTTTTGCAGTTTTGCAGCAAAAGCTTATGGACGTATTTATAATAAAATTTCCGATCTGAATCAAACGATTCACAATATGCGCTCCAAAGACACGATCTGAATGATTCTGAATGATCAAATAATTCGCAATCCGCGATCCGATTGGAGCACTTCGAAACAGGGAGTCATTTTGCAATGCAGTGGTTTAAAGGATTCAGCTGAAATAAATGAATATGAAAAAAGTATGATTTTTAGTATTTCCATTCCAAAAATAACACCCAACACAAGTCTATGAACATATTCAGGTGAGGTAATCGGTTTACAGCTAACTAGTGAAAACACTGCATTAAAATGACGAGCTGCAGCTCAAAATAGAGCGTTTTCACAGCACGTCATCAATCCGGATGTCAACCATATTGGCGGCACTGAATGTAAGCAATGCCACTGAACTGAACGGAACTAGTCTATGGGCTTCGTGAAAAAACGAAGTAGTTCACTATGTCGGGATAAGAAATAGAAGGAAGAATTGCCGGGTCATCAGTCCACAACAAAGGAGGCAGTTGTACGGATCTTTATCACAGGGTTCGACAGGAAGAACTATCTGAAGTTTGTTACTGGCCCGATCAGGCCACTGCTGCATCATCACAAAAGTGTTTGCATAGTTTGCATTTGTTTCTAAGCCTTGCTAATTTAAAAATGAAAGCGATTTTAAAGCCTTCAAGCAAGACTACATTCAGTAGCCCTGAATTGCGTTTCGTTTTCACGTCATCTTTGTAACATTCAGTCCACTGTTGTGGATGAACCCAAATGCAGTTTTATTAAATCCAAGAATGAACAGATACAATATCAAAAAGACTTGGCTATGCGACAAGAACAACTCACCAAAAGCGGGTTACACAGTACAAAGCTAGACCAGGAACAATGGCAACAAGAGGGCTACGTATATCAAACACTGAGGGTCACTTGACAAGAACCAACCAATGAGCAAACCGAACTGAGAATCATATGACAGGACAATAAGAAGACAACCAATCAGAACAGGACACATAGACTAAGGGAGCACATGGCAAGAAACATGAGGGCAAGGGAATCACATGACTAGACAGGAACCATGACAATGATAAAACTAGTGATGGGCAAATGAAGCCTCGGGAAGCATGACTAGGGGAAGTCGTGGCCTAATGGTTAGGGAGTCAGACTCGTAATCCAAAGGTTGCGGGTTCGAGTCTTGGATTGTATGTGGGGGGAGTGAATGTACAAGGCACTCTCTCTTCATCCTCTCTCCATCATCCACGACTGAGGTGAGACCCTTGAGCAAGGCACCGAACCCCCAACTGCTCCCCGGGCACCACAGGGTGTGTTCGCTGATTTGTGTGTGTGTTTACTTTGGATGGGTTAATTGCAGAGCACAAATTCCCAGTATGGGTCACCATACTTGGCTGTATGTCACTTTCACTTCACTGAGGCTTTCCTCTAACTGTTTCGGGAAAAGATTCAAAGCTCAGAGTGTGTTGAAAACATCTGGTGGTTAATAAAAAATATAGCAGCCAAAAGCCTGTGATAGACGTAAGACGAAGCATCAACCACATATTCCATAGATCGATTCAAGTTACATGCACAAATAAAAGCCTAACAGTTTATGTTTGTTGAATTTCTGTCTATGATAAATTAATTTACCCATTAAACTGTGCAATTTAATACCAGTACAAATATCAATATGATGTAGTAAAATAATAATGTACACATATGAATTGCATATGACAGATATTTAATTTTATCTAAAATATAACTGAATAAGTCTGAATTAAAACTGTCTTGTAAAGTAAGATCTGAGGGTTCGAACATTTCGACACGAAAAGTCATTCGCGCACGTGACTGGACAGAAAGTGAGGCTTCGTTTGTCATTGGTCATGTGATTTCTACGTTAACAACACAAGCTTTGCAACAACACATGTTTTTCTTGTTTAACATTGTAAAGCTGCTTTGACACAATCTGTATTGTATAAAGCGCTATAAAAATAAAGGTGACTGGACTTCTTTTGCTTGAATGGACAAATACTTTTGTCAAAATACCTGTCTTGGTATATCTGACTGTACCAGTAGAAAAAAATCCCTAGCGTTGAGCCCTGCGTTTACTTTAGTTTGTCAAAATCCTGCTTACTAAGTCCTTTATGTGATTTAGCAGCTTTTTCCATGGTTTAGACATCATAAATTAGTAGAACAACATATTCAGTAGCACATTAACCGTGCAATCCATGCTGTTGTTTTCATCTGAGTATATATCTCCAATATAGCTGTGCATCCGGGTAACTCAACAAACCGTGACATAGGTGCAAACGCTCTATACATGTGAGATGGAGACATTGGACATTATGATCACATTTGTAGCTTAATTCACTATATTTTGAATAGTTTGACCACCGCAGTTCAGTTGGTGACAGACGGTTTGATAGGAAATCAGTTCATACACATCATTGACAGATAAACTGCACATTTCAGTGTTGTGTTTTATTTTGTGGATATTTCAGCTATCAGTTTGCTTTGTGCATTCAGTTTAACAACATAAAGTAAAGAGATGAACTTTATCATTCAGCTGAACTGTGCACGTATGTTTGGCTACCTTATATGTTCTTACTCTGCCCATGTATTAAAGGTACATCCTTGAAAGCGAAATTACAGTGGTTACATATACATATATTTAATTATTGCTAGGGACAATTTGTTGCTGGATATTTGTAGCATCCCTACTAAAATTTTCAGCCCTTAGCATTTTGAGGTATATTACCTCATGCAATGTTCTGTTCCAGTTCATAGAGCGAAGCCCAAAGACGTTGCCTCGATCTGCCGTCTACCTGTGCATCATCACGTTTGTGATGGGCGCCAGCATGCACCTGGTGGCAGAGTCCATCAACCATCGGCTCCTGCTCAGCGGGTACCAGCTGCATCTGAGCGTCAGAGAAAACCCCATCATGAAGAACCTCAGACCAGAAACTCTGGTATAATTTAGCCTTATTTATATATCATTGTATAGTAGTATTTATTTATATTACACTGTTTATTAAGATTTAGTTGCCAATTCAGCATTTTTAAGTTTCTTAAATTTAAGCTTTTCATTTTTTTCAGCTTTATAACAGTCATTTATTATAGTTAATTAGTTATTATATTGAACTAAAACCATAAAAAAAATATTTCCGTTACTTGAAATAAAAACAATAAATACCGAAAAATATATATTTTGAAAAATTATACTTATTTTATTTGAGCTAGCTGCCATTTCACATTTTGATTTAGTTTAACTTAATGTATTAAAATAACTTTGTGCTTTCCTGTAGCTCAAATAGTAGAGCATGCAAGCAACGTCAAGGTCATGGGTTCGATTCCAGGGAAAGCAAGAGCTGATAAAAATGTAAAAACTGTAACTTGAATGCAATGTAAGTCGCTTTGGATAAAAGCGTCTGCTGAATGCATAAATGTAAATAACTAAAACTGAAATAAAAGTTATGTAGACATTTAAAAAAAACTTAAAAAATGACAAGAACACAAAAAATTACTAACTTTAATTATACTAAATAAACACTAAAAAATACTAAAAGATTTCAAGTGATAAAAAATAATTTTCATAGTTTTTATTGTAATTAACAATAACGGCAGCTTAGTTTTGTGGGCAAACAACATTTTTTCAATAGCCTATATAAATCCCATTTCTCTGTGTTTTCTGACAGATTGACTTGTTTGAGTTGCTGCAGTATTATGATGAAAGTCTGGGTCATTGCATGTGGTAAGCTGTGAAATATTCTGCAAACATTCGGCATTTCGGTGCTGATTTACTTTATACTAGTTAACCCGATTAATTTGAAAATCATAGAAACATTCTTGTCACAAGAGAGTTTAAACAGAAATGTGCAGTTTATAATTTTATTAAAGCATTTGAATAAATTATTTTGTACAAAATGTTCTATTTCAGCAAAAGGTGTCTAAAAATCAGTCGATTTTACATTTACATTCAATTTTTCTTTTATTTTTTTGTAGGTATGTTCCTCTATTCCTCATCCTGTTCCTGTATTTCACTGGCTGTTTCACTGTTGTCAAAGCTGAGAAGACGATGCCCATCTCCGCTTGGCTTCTACTGGGTCCTAGTGGCCTTTACTTCTGGTCAGTTTATCAGTGTTTGGGAGCCACATGCTCTTCATTATTCACCTCAACGAAACTCAACTCTCCTTCACAGATCAGAATTATTTATAAAGTCAGCCCTTAAAGAAAGAACAGCGGCCGTATCGTGTGTTGTGCTGTGGGAATGAGCTCCAGTGTCACACGTTAACTTTGTTTCCAGGCTGTGTTTACATTAGTGTGCCATCTGACACGGGCATTTCCTTTCCTTATCTGTTAGACTGATGATTAAGGCGCCCGTCTCACTTTATAGATCACGGTCAAGATCATTTAGAAATGTTTTTAAACGACAAACCACTCATTTACACATATTTGTGAATCGGAATAGCAGATTGTTCATGACATGTTCAGCAAGTTTGTGAATATTTAGAATGAAAAAGGAAATAAAAGTGATCCATCTGTCATACAGTGTTATTGTGGCCGCGATGTGTCACGTGACAAGCATGATGCGTCGCCATGGAAACAGTAAGGGGAGACGTTCTAAAATTACTTTGGGGGGACAGCTAGAATATTTCAAACTCACCAGTGAAAGGGTTAATGAAGTTCATAATTTTTTTTTAGCATTTTGAATTTTTATTAAGTCGAGCTGGAACTAAAATGAATGAATTGCTCTGTACTCCACAGGTATCTTGTGACAGAGGGACAAATTTTCATCCCGTTCATTTTCACTTTTTTTACCATGATGGCTACAGTCGTGCACCAGAAGCGCAAAGGTTTTCAGCCTGACGGTAACGGACTCTTCCTGCTCTACAGTTTTTCTCTATCGCTCGTGTTAGTGACCATCTGGGTCGCCTGTCTGTGGAACGACAAGGTGTTACGGAGGAAATATCCAGGAGTGATTTATATACCAGAGCCGTGGGCCATTTACACGCTGCACCTCAGAGACAAACACGTGCCACTCACAGACTGACTCCATGAATACAGTTTTAGCAAAATGACTTTATAGTTGTGCTGCAACTATAAACTCTTTATTTATGTTTATTTGTAAGTAACCGTCACGTTGTGTCTTCAAAAATGGACTTCCTATGAATTTCTGGAAAACATTTGTGCACAGTGTGTGCTTTTTGTTTTGACTGTGCAAAGAGTCCATTTCCACCAGCCCAAGTCGTGCAATAATTCTATTCTATTGATTTTAAGGTAAAATACTTTTACTAAGTGTTGTTAACACACTGACATTTCAGACATTTTTCTTCTTTTTGATTTGTTGAAGGTTAAACAGTGTGTTGTATGAAGGTTTTCCCTTGTGTAAAATAATTACATAATTTTTTTTTCTTCTGAAGATGTATGTTTTTAATTTTTCCATAGTGTATAATATTTTTAAGGGAAGACACTACTGGCAAAAACTGATCAGGTTTGAGATTTTTCTGCTGCTTTGCTTTCAAACCGTGTCTTCTTTCAGAATTTTGGAAATGCAACATGTAAAATACACATTTGTGACCCTGGACCACAAAACCAGTCTTAAGTGTCAATTTTTCGAAATTGAGATGTATCCATCATCTGAAATCTGAATAAATTATCTTTCCATTGATGTATGGTTTGTTATGATAGCACAATATTTGTCTGAGATACAACTATTTGAAAATCTGGAATCTGAGGGTGCAAAAAAATCTAAATATTGAGAAAATCTCCTTTAAAGTTGTTCAAATGAAGTTTTGATATATTCACGGTAGGAAATTTACAAAATATCTTCATGGAACATGATATTTACTTAATATCCTAATGATTTTTGGCATAAAAAAAAATGTATAATTGTGACCCATGCAGTGTATTGTTGTCTATTGCTACAAATATACCCCAGCGACTGAAGACTGCTTTTGTGCTCCAGGGACACATTTAAGTGTTTATTTTATTATTTTTATGTATTTGTGTCTGTAGTTTTTCATTCCAATACATATCTTGCTGTGAGACTTTCCTCCGCTTCAGCAGCACTTAAACCAAAGTTTGTTTTATTGATGTCTATATTCTGAAGGTTTTTATAGAATTGTTTGCTCGTATATCAGTCGCCTGATTTTATACAATATTTTATTCCTAAAATATGGTGAAAATGTTTTTATTCTGTCTTTCTGTGGACAGTATGTTCTGATTTATGGAGTGATAAAAAGACAAATCCAAAATCCCCTCTGTAAAACCCCCAAAATGCATGCTACACTCTTAAAAATAAAGGTGCTTAAAAGGTTCTTCACACAAAGAACCATCTCTTTATACCTGAAGAACCTTCTTTCGCCACAAAGAGCCTTTTGTGAAACAACCATTTAGACAAAAAAAGGTTCTTTTGGCATCGTGAAGCACCTTTATTTTTAAGAGTGTAATTAGTGCATATTTAATAAAGCTTTCAGGAAAAAAAGAGAGAAAGAAACTTATTAAGGTGACATTTATTTTACCCTATTCATCTGCGATGTCTTCCCTCAGAAAATATATTGTTACTTAATAATGTAATAAATTAATGAAATAATTTTGAAAAATGAATTTAAGAAAGCAGCCTAATTACTTTTAAATATATTGCGGGTGGAATGGGCAAGGCTCATCATCTCTAGACTTAATAGGTCTATATGGATAATCTTTTCAGTGGTTTTTTTTGTAAATGTTCGGTGTTTATTAAATATTTCGGTGTCATTCAGGCAGAAAAATCGCAGCTGAAGAATGTAAATGTAACACTTCAAAATAAGTCAAAGGAGTAAAGGAAAAGACCAAAATGTTCCTGGACAAGATCATTTATTTGGGCATCAATAGCCAAGGAGACTCAAGCACACAACATTAATAAATGAATATGGCACTTTTATTCTTATACAATAATACAACACTATTAAAACCTTAAAAGGGCAAAGCAGCAGGTTAAGATGGTTATCACATATAGGCCTGTACTTCAACTTTGACAAATCACAAATTACCTAAAATAAGTAAGCAATCAACGAGCAGAAAGGTATTCAGCAGAGGGTTTCAACACCTTAAAATTAGTTCATGTGTCCACCAATTATACACAATTTCATTACACAGCAAACACCAAAAGTTCAAAAATCCATAAGTGCATCTGTTAAATCACACACTTCAATTCACACCAAAAGATCACTCAATATGTGCCAAAACCACTCTGGCTAACTACTTAGCCGTCATCAATATAAAACAATATGAAAAATGGCACATGAAAGAGAATAACCTGCCCTAATACCCCATACACACACACACACACACTCAAAATTACAAATACACATACAAACGCTGGGGGACCGGTAACAATTAATCAGTCACATTAAACCAGGACACCCCGGCGAATAAGACACTTCATATATATATATATACATACAATTCAATAAACCATAAAGGCAGATAATGGGCTGCTACAGGACATGGGGTAGGGGAGAGCGGGCCACAAAGTAACACTTTTTGACTTTCTCTAATTGTGTCAGAGTATAATTTCTTATCCACAGTAATTTCACACTTGTCTAGTACAAATATGTCGCTTTGTTTCATAAATACAGTGTATATGTTTTTCTTTATTTACCCTCAAAAGATGGAAGTGAAATGTGACAACATGCCCCGTAGGTGGGGTGCATTGTAACATGACCATATGACACCCTAAAATGTTATCTGATCTTATGAAAAAAATATCCAAGATAAACTAAAATATTTTGTCAATAAAATTATTATTTTAAATAAAATAATGGCTTTTTTTAATAATTAACAGTAATCTGATTTTTGAGTTTGATAATGAACATATTGCAATCATCCCTGGGACGGCCCACATAAACGAGCCAAAATGCTTTCAATGTCTTGAAATAATAATTATCAGTCTTTATTCACCTGTTTCTCGTTGTTTCTCATTAAAATGAATTAAAGTAAATAGTGTGAATTACATCTCTAATGTTATAGAATAGCACTGCAGGGTTACCACATCTGAGCAACTTTAATTTAAAACCGGTTAGCGTCTTCTTATCTAAACTGATAAATAACAGATTGCAGATTAAAATAATAGCAGATTTGTCTCACGTTACTTTGTGCCCCGCGCTCCTCTACGTGGAACCCCAAAACTACCAACTATCCTTCCCAATCTCTTCACACACGTCCCGACACGGTAGCCTCGGCAAGAAGCTCAGCAGCACTCACACACAACATCCTCCCAAACAACAACATTCCTCATACCTTTATCGATCCCATTAGAAATGCAGCACAGGGCCCTTTCCCCTGAAGAGACGCAAGACAGATACTGCGGGCAAACCACTGTCGCCCTCCACTTGCCAAAATACTAGTCGGTCTTATCAAGTTACGTTTGTTTTTAAAAACCATTATAAAGAGATAGACTGTATTTGATATTTTTAAACTATTAAAAATTTAACATGCAACTATTGAACTGTTGAAGTGACTGGAGATTGGGCTTTCTGTGCAGTCTAGCGCCTTCTTCAGGAAGATTAAAGAGGAAAGTTAGTCTCATTCATACAGATGACAACATTTGCAGCCAAATATCTGATATGCTGTGGGTCTGCGAGTGGACATGGTCAGTTTAGCATCTGTTCTTTGCCTATTATTTACATGTAAACAAAAATATATTTGACTTAATGTATAATAATGTCATTGCAGACGAAATTCCTCAATCAAGATCAAATCAACGGTAAGCAGGTTTATTCTGTCACAAGTATATGCTACACTTTTCGTACAGACACGTGGCTGTTTTTTATCTGATTAATTAGATACATTCAGATGTATAGCTTCAACGCAAGCCAAAAATGCAGGTTAAAGTAGAGATTGAGCCACTTGAACTACAGCTTTCATAAAATAGTTAATAGACCATTAAATGATGAATTTAGCCTTTATAGCCTTCGTGACCTTTTTAATTAGCCTATTTATATCTGCTAAATATTATATAAATGTGAATTGCTGTTATTATAGGCTATATAATTATTATATTGCACTGATACTGAAGCGACTACTGAAGTGACTTTTGTTGCTGGTCACTGGACTTCAACTGACCGATTACTGCAGGACAAGCACGTGCAGAAACAGAGATGGGGCTCAAATGGGTACAAAATATGAGAATAAATACAAGACAGATAATGCACAATTTACACAAAGACACGCTCTGCAGAAATGCAAGGAAGTCTTGAAGCTTCAGTGTCTCATACTGTCTGGCTTTGATTCGTTCGTCCACCTGCTGTTGTTGATAATGCTGTAATCTTGATTCCCTCCTAAACAGGTTGTCTCAGTTTATGCCAGAACAAATCCTTCATTTGGGATTAAAGAGATTCTTTGCCAAACTGTATCCAATCCTTATCAAACTAAAAGCATTTGATCTGTCATCTGGATGCATTTCAAAGAAAAATGTGTACTTCAGAGTTAATTAGGTTAAGGTGTTACATTTCAAGTGTTTGCATGCTACACTTTCTGTGTATAGTAATACATTTATGTCTTTTTTCAGAGTATAAAGAGTGTTTTAATAAACTGTACGATCAGAAGAGCAAGGGTAAAATGAAGGCGCAGGATCTGCTGATGGTCATGAGAGCTCTGGGCTGCTGTCCGACCCTGCAAGAGCTCAACAGACACTTGCTGAACCATAAAATCGGTATAGTGTATACAGCCACTTGTTTAAGTAAAAGGGGTTGTGAACTACAAAATAATTAATGTTTTCCTAAACACCTCCCCTTCTGCTTTCCATCTGTCAGTCAAATGGATAGCCCCGCCCCAAACTCACTCTAGAGTGCAAATGTTCCCGCCCACTTTTTCAGCAGCCTGAAGTTTATTTTCCCATAGGGATTTTTAAATTGTCTTTGTTAAAGAGTTATAACCTATGAACCAAACTAACTTACGGAAGTTCTAAGCGGCCATGCATTATTATAATTTTTCTGTCTTGTTTTCTCGTGATCACGACTTAATTTTCTCGTGATCTCGACATAACGAAAGTTGTTTTGTCGTTATCACGACTTAATTTTCTCTGTGTATTCGGCATGAGAAAATGCTATAGAAGCAGCATCATCGCAGGATCATGGATGATCATATTCGCTTTTACTTTGATCAGGGACTCACTCAAACTGAAATAGCTCTGTGTCTGTCAGTGATTGACGACTTACACATAAGTGTTCGACACTTGAGAAGGAGGCTGTCGGGTCTGCAACTTTATCGTCGAAGACAATATAGCGACCCTGATTTTCTCACGATAACTACAATTACGTCGTGAGAAAACGGTTTTTACGTTGAGATCAACAACTTTCGTTATGTCGAGATCACGAGAAAATTAAGTCGTGATAACGACAAAACAACTTTCGTTATGTTTCGAGATCACGAGAAAATTAAGTCGTGATAACGACAAAACAACTTTCGTTATGTTTCGAGATCACGAGAAAATTAAGTCGTGATAACGACAAAACAACATTCGTTATGTCGAGATCACGAGAAAATTAAGTCGTGATAACAACAAAACAACTTTCGTTATGTCGAGATCACGAGAAAATTAAGTCGTGATAACGACAAAACAACTTTCGTTATGTCGAGATCACGAGAAAATTAAGTCGTGATAACGACAAAACAACATTCGTTATGTCGAGATCACGAGAAAATTAAGTCGTGATAACAACAAAACAACTTTCGTTATGTCGAGATCACGAGAAAATTAAGTCGTGATAACGACAAAACAACTTTCGTTATGTCGAGATCACGAGAAAATTAAGTCGTGATAACAACAAAACAACATTCGTTATGTCGAGATCACGAGAAAATTAAGTCGTGATAACGACAAAACAACTTTCGTTATGTCGAGATCACGAGAAAATTAAGTCGTGATAACGACAAAACAACTTTCGTTATGTCGAGATCACGAGAAAATTAAGTCGTGATAACGACAAAACAACTTTCGTTATGTCGAGATCACGAGAAAAAAAGTTGTGATCACGACAAAACAACTTTCGTTATGTTTCGAGATCACGAGAAAATTAAGTCGTGATAACGACAAAACAACTTTCGTTATGTTTCGAGATCACGAGAAAATTAAGTCGTGATAACGACAAAACAACTTTCGTTATGTCGAGATCACGAGAAAATTAAGTCGTGATAACGACAAAACAACTTTCGTTATGTCGAGATCACGAGAAAATTAAGTCGTGATAACGACAAAACAACTTTCGTTATGTTTCGAGATCACGAGAAAATTAATCTGTGATAACGACAAAACAACTTTCGTTATGTTTCGAGATCACGAGAAAATTAAGTCGTGATAACGACAAAACTTTGTCGAGATCACGAGAAAATTAAGTCGTGATAACGACAAAACTTTGTCGAGATCACGAGAAAATTAAGTCGTGATAACGACAAAACAACTTTCGTTATGTTTCGAGATCACGAGAAAATTAAGTCGTGATAACGACAAAACAACTTTCGTTATGTTTCGAGATCACGAGAAAATTAAGTCGTGATAACAACAAAACAACTTTCGTTATGTCGAGATCACGAGAAAATTAAGTCGTGATAACGACAAAACAAGACAGAAAAATTATAATAATGCATGGCCGCTTAGAACTTCCGTACTAACCAGTGTTGAGGGGAATCACAACATTACAAACTTTGATTTGAAGCAAAAAAAAAAAAAGTATTTGGAAATTAGACAACGACTATGTAATGGCTTTAATGAAGGAAAGAACTACAATCCCATTTATTGCACATGATATAATCCAAATAATATCAATGGATAAATATAAACTATTGATTTAAAGATGTTGATTATGTTTATAGAAACAATATATTTTATATTTAGCTCAAATATAGACAAATATAACATTCGCAGTGCTTCATAGAAGTGGGTGAAGCTCTTTTGACGTGATTTGCTTGTGATTCTTTGGTGGAGATTTCTCTGCAGAATCATGGGTAATGTAGTTTCTCACTGTGAATTTTGCTGTTGAATGCGAGTATTTTAAAAAAATAAGTTGAAATATTGCAGGTTGATGGCTTCAACAGAATCATCTACCATTGATTAGCAACTTCCTAGCTCACAATATGTCTTTAAAGTTCAATTCAATAATTATGAACTGAATTCATTTCTGCTTTAATAATTGAAGAACTTTGCAACTTTGACACTGTTATTGAACCGAATTGAATCAACATTAAGCTAAATTAAGCTTAATTATGACACTTTTCTGCTTCTGTAAAGCAGAGTTGACAAAAACGAAAACTATTACAAATATTTTTTTTTACTGAAATTGACAAAAATTAGAAATGAAAAATGTTAGAAGTGGCTAACGGGAAATAAATAAACTCTAAAACTGATTTAAAAAATAAATGAAATCAAAATAGTAATATTTAAGAATAATGAAAACTAAAAAAAAAGACAAAAGCACATGACAGAATTACTAAAAATTAAACCCAAGTTAAAATGAGAACTGAAAATCTAAAAATAAAAGGTAATGCAAAATATTCATAAACTATACTAGCATATAAATAATTCTAAAATAACACTGCTGTAGAGCTGCTTTATAGTTGAAATGTAATTGTTTCATAATTGCTGCATTAACACTGTTGTGTTTCTCTTTTTTATAGCGCAGCTGGTATGAAACAATCCTTAGTGTATAAAGTGCTATAAAATAGAATTTTTAAGAAAGTTATTGTTAAAAATCAATTCCCCTATGGAGAAAATGAATGGGATTTTTAGTTCTCTACCAGTTGAATGTGGCAGCTCATAGAAAATGATCACTGGTTGACTTACAGTGACTCTGAACACTAAACTGAGATACTGGAAGTATTTGAACATCTAAACAAATGACTCATGTCACTGTTAAGTTATCAGATGGATGTCCTCCTAAACTTCCAAGCCCCAAGTAAAGTCAACAGTGTAAAACTTTGCTTACTAAGTTAAATAAACGTGAAATCTGTAGGAGTACGCGGATGAAACTCAACAATAACAACTGCAAACCTCAGACATCCAGATAAGGCCAGTGAATGCAGAAAGATGGTTTATAGAGTCACCTGGAAGAAAAACAGAGCACTGAAATCCCACGCTACACGCTCACAATGATTTTAATTGAAGGAAGTGTCATTTGAACTGACATCACATGTGGTGCTGCTGATGATATGAAGCCCTGCTTGACAAATGTGATGCAATGTTTTAAATATAAACCCTCCACAGTAAATATAACTCTCAGCCTGTCAGACGTGATCAAACGGCTTCTGTATCTGAAGATTTTTGGCAAAGCTCTTTGACTCTGCCTGTCCCAGATAAGAGAGGTGAGTTGGACTTCTCCACGTTTCTCAGCGTGATGCATGCTCAGATCCAGCAGGTTCTCCGAGATCCTGCAGGCCGTGAGGTTAATGGACACGAGCAGACGAGGCTTTATCACGGCGTCAGAGCTCAGGGCCAGACTGACAGGCTTTGGAGAGCGACTCACAGATCAGGAAGGTAAATCTGATCCAGACAAAGGGCTCGGGAGCGATAGAACTACATTACCCACAATGCATTGTGCGGTGTGCCATTCTAAGCCAGATGTGGGATATTCCTACTACCTTGACTTACAACAACAAAGCCGTTTCTATTGACTGATACTCTGAATGTGATCTATCAGAAAATTAAAAAGAAAACTGAGAATATAACTAAAAGCTGTTTCAAAAACAGTAATAGTATATAAATAATATTCTGTTGTAGAGCTGCTTTATAGTTGAAATTGAAATTGTTTCATAATTGTTGCATTTTGCAACATAAGCACTGTTATTTTCCTGTTTCATTAATGTGCTACTGTTTTGAAACAATCCATAAAGCGCCAAAAAATATATATATTGTTACAAAATCAATTCCCAATGGGTAAAATGAATGGGATCTATTAGTAAACAATATAATATGATATATAAGCAAACAAAATAGTAATTCTTTTAGTAAGGAGTCTCAAAAGTCTTAATATCTTGGCTAATTTATGCATTTTATTAGGATAAACTAAAATATATCACACATACTTATTTATACCTTAATTTCCATAAAATTTACAGAAAGTAAATCTGAAGATTAGATAAAGCCAGGTTCAAAATTCGTATTTAATTTTGTTGACATTGTCAATTGTTTTTATAGTGGGGATTTGAGATATCTCTTTTTATCCCTCCATAAATTAGGAAATACTGCCAACAGACGGGGGGGAGGGGGGAATCATCACCTTTTTTCTTTTCAGCAAAGGTTATATAATCTAATGTGATTGATATATGAACAAATCTCTCAATTAAAGTCTTCAGAATATAGATGGGAATAAAACTGTAAATGTTGGTGTGTGTAAGTGCTGCTTAATGGCCTTAAATATGTATTGTAAACCAAATCTACAGATGCAAATAGATACATTTCTATAAAATACAAATCAATAAAATTGTACATTACTTTTATGGAAGTAAAATAGCCCAAAATCTCTAAATGAACCAGTGCGTGAAAATACAAGTTGCAAATTCCAACTTTTCATGCCAAATGCAGCATGTTAAAAACATCTGCAGTCCAGGTACAATTCAGAACATATCAGCATAAAAATGCCTTATTTTTCCATTTTGCTAATTCCTCATTATATTGTTAAAGTATAAATTTAGTGAAATAATGCTTTGTGTCTGTGTGGACAAACTAAATGAAACCGGCGTGATGCATGATGGACAAATTAACGACGAGGGTTTTGCAAAGATGGTGACATTTCTGACCGGCTGATGCTGAACAAACTCCGGAGCTGCAATAAATCAGCAGAAGAATGTCATTCCAGCTGAAAACCACAGATATTACAGCCTCTAAATCTTCCTAAAACAGCAAAAAATTAAATAACTACACAAGCATGACTGATAAACCACCTGCCATGCTGCTTCAATCATTAACTAACAACCGTGGGATTGTTTCCAAAGACACCAGATGTGCGACTTTTTTACTTAAAGGTTAATAGTGGGCTGAAAGTGGACTTTCCTGAACTTTCAAACTGTTTATTTATACAGTTTCAGATTATTGGTTTTGTATTTAAAATTGCTATCACGGTGCCCTCTTGTGTTTATAGAGTGAATATTATTTTATTTTGCATGAATCGCATTCTCTTAACCTTCTGGTTAAAAAACAATAAAGGTGCATGTGGATCACTAAATGCCCACTGCTCCTTTCTCTGTGTTAAAACATGTTTAAACAGTTTATTATAACCTATAAAAAGCAAGGACTGAAAGCAAACTGTTGTTTTGTGAACCAGCCCGTCTTTGCATCACAGAGCTCATAAATTCCCCTGTTGTTGTGTTATTGCTTGCATGGGTTTATGTGTCTGTGTTGAGATAATAAACTGAAGTAAAGCTGTTGAGGTAGATTTACTCCCTAAACCACAGACCTGCTGTCAAATGTTAATTAGATGGAATAACAGTAAAATTCAACTGTAATTGTGCTTATGAGGAAAACAAACATTGCTATGATAAGACAGGACTTTATTATGCCCTTCAAATGGACAACATAGTAACACTGTTTACATTCATTTCCTTTCAGACCATCACCTTCACATGGTTGAGGTCATTGACACAGCTTTATTACACTTCAAATGAGCAATACATTTTAATTATTTCAGAATTTCCAGGCAATAGATTCAAACAACAAAAAGGGGGGCGGAAACCTATTTAAGGAATAATGTGGCAATTTCAAGTTGCTGGTTTACAGTATGAGCATTCATTAAAAATTATTTCAGTCTTAGACCATTTTTTATGCAAACTAAATCTTACTCCAAATTTGAATAAAAGTGAAAAGATGGGGTTGGTCAAAAATGTTAAATAGCTGAAACATATTTAAGTAAATCTTAGTGTGTGTGTGTGTGTGTGTGTGTGTGTGTGTGTGTGTGTGTGTGTGTGTGGCTTATTGGTTTTTTTTATGCAATGAAGCAATGATATTTTACTCCAAACGTGTGTAAGATAGAAAAAAAATGAGGATGGCCACATATTTCTAATAAATAATGATAAGATATAATAACAACTATGTATATATAGTCGTTTTTTTTTTTTTAATGCAACAGTATTTCCTCCAAACATGAGTAAAAGTGAAAATTATAAAAGTTGCATTGCATCTTAAGTCAAATATTTTATTTCGATAATTCGATACTCTGTCCATCCAGGTCTGCTTCACCGCGCACGATTACACGGAATAAAACCACTCTTTTAAATTCAGAAACGTGGACAGAAGCGTTAAAAAAGCACTGTGGCTTGCAGCGGACCCACAGTTTGCAAAAGACAATTTGGCACGAACGTTTAAGGATGCAACATCTTGAAACATCACTTGAAATAACAATAAAAAAAAGGCTCGAACGACATCCTTGTAGAGTTTGCAGAAAGTCTTCTAGTACTGTAACTCAAGTAAAGAGCGCGCTTTAACGCACGGCTTCGTGCGTCTATCTCTTAACGGCGCAGTCCGTGGACGGTAACGCGTCGGTTTGCCCGTTCACCACCGACAACCTGTACTCCTCGGTCTCCATCACGTTCAGAGGAATCGCCGCCTGGCTGTCGTCGCGCTCCTTCACGGTTCCCGAGAACGGTCGGATCTGACAGCTGTTGACGATCGCGGGCGACGAAATCCTCCAGAAGAAGTCCTTGAGCATTTTCCTGAACTCCCTGCGCATGAGGCAATACAAGACCGGGTTCAAGCAGCTGTTTGAGTGCGCCAGGCAAATGGTGACCGGGAACACGTACGTGTGGAGCGTGTAGTAGACTTTGTCCCAGTGGATCACGTTAAACTTGACCAGGACTCCCCAGAAGGTGATGGCGTGGTTGGGCAGCCAGCATATGAAGAAGGACAAGACCACGATCGTGACGGATTTGGTGACTCTGGACCTGCGCTTGGGGAAGTTGTTGTTCATGCTCCGCAGGCGAATGAGGCGCAACAGGAGAAGATAACACACGACGGTTATGAGCATCGGAAATACAAACGCCACTAGGATCTTCTGCAGGTGATAGAGAGCGTGCCAGTGCTGGCCGTTGGGGAAGCGCAGGAGGCACAGCTTGACGCCGCTGATCGAGCTCACCGTGGAGAAGATCGCCGTGGGAACCGACGCAACGGTGGCTAGGAGCCACAGAAGCGCGCTGACCAGCTTCACAGAGCAGCGCTTGTTGCGCGTTCGGTCCTTGAGCGCGGACGCAACTGACCAATAGCGCGTCACGCTCATAGCGGTGAGGAAGAAGACGCTCGCGTACACGTTCATCACGGTCACCGTGACCACCACCTTGCACATGACGTGTCCAAACGGCCAGGTGAAGTCCAGCGCTGTGTCCACGGCCCAGAAGGGCAGCGTGAGGACGAACTGGAAGTCCGTGACCGCCAGGTTCATGATGAAGTAGTTGATCGTGGATTTCTTCCTCCCCTGCCGGACTTTCATGAGGAAGAAGACCAGCAGGTTGCCCACCAGACCCACCGCGCACACCACCGAGTACACTATGGAGATCATGACGCGCAGCTCCAGCGTGCCGTCCGCGGGCAGGTTGATGTCCTCCAGGTTGCTGAAGCGGCTGAGCTCGGTGCCGTTCGCGGAGCTCTGGTTCTGGAGGTCCGCCATCCGGTCCAACCAGAGCTCGGCGTCTGGTGTCCGGTGCAGCCCGGGTCTGTGGAGGGCTTGCATCACCTTGCTGACTCGCGGGGTGGGGGGGACACTAGGAGAGTGAGTGAGGACTGCGCGTTTCTTCCAGACACAGCGAAGAGGATTGAGACTCCCGCGCCATGACGGTGCTGCCGCCGCCGCCGCTGCTGATGCTGGAGCAGACCGCCGCGCGGGGCTTTATGAAACCTGCGCCGCGCACGGGGGCGGGGTCACGAGGATTCACTCCTCCCTCTCGACCAGCGAAACGAGGTTTGACACTCTTTACATTTCTCTCTTGGCCGCTTGAGAGCGTGTGCGCAAGACTTAAAAACGCCAAAGCACAGTGCCCTTAACGCACACAAACCCCTTGTCCAAATACCCACACTTGTGGTCTTTGCACTTGACTACTTATATGTAACCCTGCACCACAAAACCAGTCATAAGGGTCAATTTTGTAAAATTGAGATTTATAGATAATCTGAAAGCTGAATAATCTTTCCATTGATGTATGGTTTGTCAGGATAGGGCAATTTTTGGCTGAGATGCAACTATTTGAAAATCTGGAATCTGAGGGTGCAAAAAAATCAAAATATTGAAAAAAATCACATTTAAAGAATGAAACACGGTGCGGGTGTTTTTATATCACTGTATCTCTGAAGGAAACATCTGTCCTCAGAAAATTTCCGATGCCATTTTCATTTCATCTTGCCTGTAATGCCTGATAAAGCAGCATTTGTGAGCGCATGCTTATTATGACAGCCCTTTTCAGAGAAACCTCGATCTCTGCTGCTCCAAAAGTACCTCCTGCTGGCAGAGAATGAATTTGCATTTTCAGTAAGCCCGTCTGATTTAGGCATTTGTTATCAGAAATGATCTACTCTAGATTTCTCGCCTGATTCAGAAGAGACCAAGCAATGTTATGGATTATGAACTTGTATTTTGGTTTCTCAAGTTGTTAACTGATGGACTGGAGTGGTATGGAATACTTGTGATGTTTTTATCAGCTGTTTGGACTCTCATTCTGACGGCACCCATTCACATCCATTGGTGAGCAAGTGATGTAATGCTACATGTAATATCATACTAATGGTAAAAATCAGTTGAGCTTGAGTCTCTTTTAAATAGGCCACTTGTAGCATTCCTTAGATGACACCTCTTATGTAGACAGCAGATGACAAAGCAGCTCACTTTGGAACAGAGCCCCGATGACGCTATATAGGGGCCATAAAGTGCCCGTGCATGTACGAAATTCAATAGTGATTCAATCTTAGATTAGACATTTGGATTGTGTCATTGCAGTACCATTAAATGTTTAGCTTTTAGCCATTGTAATTAAACTCTGCAAAGTCGTAAATGTCAGTATGTGGGTGGCTGTTCATGATCACTGGCGTTAAGATAAACTACACTTTTAAGATGTCCTCGACTCAACCAGAACATCTGAACACATGAGAACACACACATTCTCCTTTTGTGTCACAGCTGAACAAGTTTTACCTTTTTGTCGTACAGTGAAAAGACTGGACACAAAAAGAGAGACACCTACAAGCAGTGAGAAAATCAATCTTATAGTACCAGTTCTCATAATACAATGTACAACCAAAGTGTAGTAGTTTATATTGAGCATGTGCAATATATAGCGTTTGCAGTCAAAGTGTGTTCAGACGAGCAAAAGCTCACTCAGTGACTTTGTGCTTTAGTGTTTTTGCATGATAAAGTAGATGTGAAGAGCATAACAATGAGTGCAAATGGAAAGTTCTTTATTTTTATATTTTAATCTCTCGGGTCTGTAGTAATCAGTTTTTTAACAGATAAACGACATACTGCAGCAAGGAGAAGGAGAGTATATTTTTAGACAAAAGTTCTTTACTTTTCCAGTGGCTCATTGATAAGCGACAGTTTATAGAATTAAAATAATTACTGTTATCTGTCTGCACTTCCTCTGTCAGAAAAGACAGCTAAATATGAAAGCGGAAACATTAGTGACATATTTGATAATTTGGTGTAGGCTGTGCTTTGTTGATGTGTTGGTTATTAAAAGATTGTTGCTGGTTCAAAACAATCTAAAATAACATATACTTATATAAACATATACTATATAGTAGTAAAATGCATGTGAAGAGTAGCCTACTTTTTGATCAGTTCATCAGTAATATTCAGGAAATAATAGATATTGAATGGATGTTTGAATTTATTTGAATGTTTTTTTTTTTTGTCTTTTTATCTTCATTCCAAATGATCTGGAAAAGAGGAAATCAATAGTAAAACAGGAGAAAGTAGTCAATTATTACTATATTACTGTGCCATAGTATAATACATGTGCCTATTTTTTGATCAGTTGACCAGCTATCTGCCCAATCAGGTATCTAGGTGACACAGTTTATAGTTCTTGAGAGTATGGTAGCTCTCATTGGCACAGTGTAGGGCTGTAGTCAAGTCCACCTTTGTCGAGTCCAAGACAAGTCCAAGACCAGGACTATCGAGTCCGAGTCAAGACCGAGTCCAAAGAGGTTCGAGTCCAAGTCAAGTCCAAATGGGACAGTCCAAACAGAGAAAGAAAATAAAAGCATCTTCTTCAAAACCACATACTTAACTATTGATAATTTATGTGACACGAGAGACAGCATATCTTCTATTCTAAGATAATCATTTTGCATTATTTGTAATGATCTAAAAGCATGTGCAGCAACACTGTAGGATAAAATATTTAAAAAAAAAATTAAAAAAAACAAACAAAAAAAAAATTGCTGTTTACCTTAGGCCATATAATATAGGTGCAATATATCTCCCCCGGCCCCGGGGATAGGGGGATATAGACAGAATTACAGGTGTTAAGCTGAGGCCATTTTTAATAGTAGAAATAAAAATCATTTAGTTCAGTTAGAGAATAGACAATTAAAGATTGAAAAATTAAAGAAATAAAAAATTGGAAGGTTTTTTATTTGTTTCTATGCTAGACCATGTGGCAAAAAAAATAAATATATTGATTTTCATATAATATTTGACCAATTCTCGATTTTGTACAATTTTAACTAGTCAACTTGAAAAAATAACTAAAACATGATTCAAGCAACTTTTTTTATTAAACCTCTAGTTAAAGAAAATTATATTCTAAGTGCACCGCACACATGAAGTTGTCATCATGATGTAAATGTTAAACAAATCATTAAATATCTTTGCAGAAAAGATGCATAAACTACAACTACATCTTGTACAAACTTTTCTTATGCATAGGCCTATATGTTCATAAATAATACAAGAAAAATGCTTAAAAAATTCTCAAGTAATTCAAATTCAAAATGACTGAAGGTATCACACCTAGAGAGTGCTATTATTAACTATAAATGCTCTGGGAAAACTATGAACATTAGTTTTCAGCCTGTCACCCTGATGCAAACATGAAATATCAGACAGTAGAAGTTCTTCACAGGTTTTTAATTTGATTATGCTGCTTTTCCATTGTTTTTTCTATGTAAACATGGATGCGTTTGACTGTTGTTGCGCTCGCGTCTCTTGCAGTGTTTCGTGCATGAAAAAAATGCGGCGCTCTAGTTATTAAAAGATGTTTAACTCCAATCTTCTTGCATTATTTCCTATTCCACTGCCCGCGTCGCATCTTTGTCAACACAAAAGCACATTCTGTGTGAATGGCACCTAGAGAGCATCACAAGAGAGCGGTTAATCATGTGCGCTTACATGCAGTGAAAGTAAATTGCGCACGGACATTTATAAGCTATAAAAGCAAAGGAAAGTCAGGTGGAAGAGAGGGAAAACTCCTACAAACTTTGTAAAACCAAACTGTATTATGCAACTCGCCGACATTGTGTCTGTGGCCAAAATAAAAATTAATTATGCCTCTGTGCAGCGCGCACACTCAGAGCCAGGCATATGATGCAGCCGTGCATTTACCAGGCGACCAATGGCAATGCCCGTTCTAGATGGATTGTAAATTAAACCAATTACATTACCCATTTTCCGAACAAGCGAGCCAGATTAATGGTTTTGTTTTGAAAGAGAAAAAAAAGCATATAGCTGGACTCCGTCGAGACCAACTACAACATTTGGCGAGTCCAATGACCAAGTCCGAGTCAAAATACCAACGAGTCCGAGACGACAGAAAAACGTCTCGAGTCCGAGACCGGACTCGAGTACTACAGCCCTAGCACAGCGCACAGACCTCATACTGACTGCACCTGTACTTTCTGCCGGCGGCCCTTAGAGCGCGCGCGATCAGAACAAACAACGCAATCTGGCCGACCATCAGAGAGCAACAGCTCTCCTATGGACACTACGACCACGTCCATCCCTGCCACCACCATCGGGCAAAGGGTCCAACTTATCATTTGTTTGTGCTTCGTGAACACTCTCGCCTTGCACGGCGGCACCATTGCGCATGCAAAGATGTACCGGGAGAACCGCGATCATTAGACGACCGATCGTCATTTCGCAACATTTGCAACACATCCTCACGGTACAACTTTTTATTAGCCATTTGGCGATTTTCTCTCACAAATCTCACAATTTACTCGCATGCTATGAAGTGAACTGCTTCTGCATCAATGACACGATAGCTCACTTGCTCGGCTGTTTTCTCGAACACTTTGAATAGGAACAGGATGTAATTTTGGTCTAGGATCGAAGTACTACATGTCTGCCATCTAGTGGTAGTGAATATAAATGAGATATTACACCATATTAGGAACTGCAGTCTATTTAATTATGATGTCTTTTCGCAATTTTGCGACTTTGGCGCTTAGAGGGTTAAATGAAAAATAAAATGAAATTATTACATGAAAAGGCTGTGAAGTTTTAGTCATTCTAATTGAGTTTCTGTTAATTTACATAAAAGCATAGGCTATAATAAAAGTCTGCATGAGTGTTTTGGGTTCCTGTCATGGTCCTTTCTGAAAGTGAACTTGTCGGTTTTGCTCCGTTGGGCTTTTTAATTGGATTCTTGAATTTGAGCCTCAATAACGATCCAGGCTGTTATATCCGTCACACACACCCCTTATCATCTTTATGTTCTCTTTTGGCGTGAATTTCCGAACATCTGTGCAATTTCTGCATTAAGGGCGTCTAATGAGGTAAAAATCCCATAAAAGAGCAATAAAGCTTTTCTTTAATATAATTCAATAATCCAATATTCATTGAACAGGACCGTTTCTGTGCCAGGCCCGTGTCGTTTGTGTCTTGGCGCTGTTCTGCTGTCCTCTAAACACTCAGTAGACGTCTTTGAAAATAACTATATTTGACCCTGAAGATGTTCAGAGTCTCGTTTTTCGGATTCCAGCAAGTCTAAAAATGCCTTTATTCTCAGTTAAGACCAGTTCAAACCAAGAACAATAGCCAGATTAAACTATGTCCTGCTGCGTTCACACCACTGCACAATAACGTTATATTTATTATTTACACGTTTTGCCACCTGCCACTTTAAATGTTCGCTCTCAGGACAGATTCTGACTGCTTGCACTGTTGCCAACTCTCACGAGACAAATAAACAACTGCAGCTTCAAAAACAAGCCCAAAACAAGATTTATTATCATCAATATTATTTATTATCAACAAATGAGCCTGCATCATATTAAACTAAAACCACTCTTTTATCTGAAAAGCAAAAACAGAAGCTGTTTTACAAAAATCAGCAAACTGCAACAAAAGTGGGACCAAAACTCATCTCCAATCAGCTGTGAGCAGAACAGGATTGGAGAGATGGAAAAGGAGAAAAACACAAGAGCTTCAAAGGGGAGCTGTAACATAGCCACATATTTATAGCCAACTAAAATATAGGCTTTTCGTACCAAATGTATTTATTAGTATAGGACTAATCGTTTTTATTACAGCCCATGATAATTAATACATTACAAAAACATTGTAAACATTAGGCTAAAAGAAAGTCATCCCACTCCTCTACGTCTACATCTATCATCGCGTCGCATGCCTTCTTTTTGAATGTGATTTTTCTCCAATGAGGGGGAGGAACATTTGGCAAATTACGCTGCAGCACTTATATTATTGCACTGGTTGGCAGTGGTGTGAAGTAACGAATTACAAATACTCACGTTACAGTAATTAAGTAGTTTTTATCAGTAATTGTACTTTTTTGAGTAGTTTAAAAATTGTGGACTTTTACTTGAGTACATTTTAAGTGATGTATCGGTACTTTTACTCCGCTATTTTCATCCGTTTGTGGTCATTACATGCTTGTTTTAATTTTATTTTAGCCATTAATATGATTGGATAGGGAGATAGTGTCTCGTGACTTTCGTCAAATCAAATTGTGCATAGAAAAATTTAACCGCCAGCTGCTGTCTATCATGGCTGCTGGAAGTGCATTCTTCAAGCATCAATGCAGTCACATCTTCCTCTAATATGTTAAGGTAAATTTTGGATTTCTGCTTACTAAATGATTTGTATATATGCTTGCCTATCTACACGACCTGAAATTTGGTGTGAGGTTGCGGGTATTGCGTACAGTGTTAACTCCTGCAAGTGCCACGTTCAGTAAAGTCTCTCACGCGCGTTCAGCTGCAGTCACTTGGATAAGTTGAGGACCAACATGCACCTTATTGATGACAATACTGCATCTGTGTCAGCGCGTGATGTAATAAAACTGCAGCTCATTAATAAACTTTTTTTAATTTCTTTTTTTTATCCATTTTATTCAATCCGCCTTCATTTAGCATGTGCACTCGAGCATAAACAATTTTCAAGTTCAACACTTTTTGTTGCATTCGTGCATGCTGCTGATTCACCGAGACCGCCGCGGCTCATCATTTGTGTTTTCTTTTGAAAAAGTTTCCCCAGAAATACTTTATTTAATGCATTTTTCCTTACAAATTGTTTTATCGACATAACAATTCGAGTAATGTAGCTATATGTACATGTAATGTACATGATGCCATCCTTCTAGAACAATGTGCATTTGTTAAAATTGTAACATAAATTATCAAGTTTAGTTTTTCTTGTTTCTTTATTGCAAAACGCTAAAACTGGCACCGTTTTGGAGAGAAACGGGCTCTCATGTTAACCCATATCATGGTGTGTGATGCTGAACTAGGAGTTTCTAATGGTGTTTGTATTTGCACTTAAACATGAATATTTTATGTGCAACAACAGCATGCTCTCAGTGGCCTTACACATGATTTTAAATCTATTTTTCAAACTTTGATTTAAATGGGGATAATTGTACTGAGAATAACTTTCATCTTTTCTTCAACTGAATACTGTTTCCATGCTGTTTTGATGTGTTTTAAAGAGTTAGCAGTCAAAATCAATCAAGACTGCTGGATTATAGATATTCTTCATCCTTTATGACAAACAAGATAATGTGAATTACAGAATGTACAACGTTTTTTAAAGGTGACCATGGACCACAAAACCATAAGTCTCAATTTTTCAAAACTGAGATCTATACAAAGCTGAGTAAATAAGCTTTCCATTGATGTATGGTTTGTTATAATATAGGACAATATTTGTCTGAGATACAATTATTTGAAAATCTGGAATCTGAGGGAGCAAAAAAATCTAAATATTGAGAAAATCTCCTTTAAAGTTGTTCAAATGAAGTTCTTAGCAATGCATATTACTAATCAAAAATGAAGTTTTGATATATGTACAGTAGGAAATTTACAAAATATCTTCATGGAACATGATCTTTACTTAATATCCTAATGATTTTTGGCATAAAAGAAGAATCAAAAATTTTGACCCATACAGTGTATTTTTGGCTATTGCTACAAATATACCTCAGCGACTTAAGACTGGTTTTGTGCTCCAGGGTCACGCATGTATAAATTGCAGTGTAGAGCAGTTATTATGAGGGGGTAGAATCCACAGCTCAGTACTCACTACTCAATACTCATGAGTACTTTTAAATAGGCTACTCTTTTACTCTTACTCAAGTAGTTTTTTGGACAAGTACTTTTTACTCTACTCAAACTACATTTTTTGGAAGGTAATGGTACTTTTACTTGAGTATATATTTTCAGTACTCTTTCCACCACTGCTGGTTGGCACTGGAGAATATGGTGAACATAAATAAAGAAACGAAGTTGCTTGTCAGATTTACCTAACAAGCATTTTTTTAACTTAAAAAAAAAAAAAATTAAATAAGCCCAAAAAAACGCAACCCGGGTTTTTTTTACGCAACTTTACAAAAAAAAGAAGCCCAAAGTCACGTATAATACCCGGACATGGCAACTCTGATTGGCTGTTAGTGTTTTCTTCGTTCGTCTTCTGTGGAAACATATTTTACGGGGTGGCTAATTCATATGAATTCATACGACCTCACTCGTACAATTTCATAGGATTTTTTCAATTTGTACGAATGACCTACACCTAACCCCGCCCCTAAACCTACCCGTCACTGGGGTTTAGACACATTTGTATGAGTGAGGTCGTACGAATTAGCCACCTCGTAAAATAGGTACGAATTGGTCGTGAGATAGCGTTGGAGATGTCGTTCCTCACCGTTAGCGTTGTAGTTGTGTTATGGACTTCCCTATTATCATGGAATTTGAACAATTAATATAGTGTTATAGTTATCGTACTTAATGTGAACAGTTTTGAGTGGTTGTTTCATTTTTGTGCAACATCTGTGTTTGTACTGGAGTGACCATTAAGGAGATTATAGATATTTAATATCATACTTGTCATATTATACTTTTTTTCTTTCTTTTTTTCCAGTACGCAGTTTGTTTTATGTGTGCATGGAATACCCGGATGACCTACTGTGAATTTCCAGCATTATGGATCTGACATTTTGCAGTCAAAACCGCTCAGAGAATTATCTAATTAGCTGTCTACTGAACTATTTGTGTATGATCCTAAATCCCTGCAGGTAGAGACAAGCTCTTTTCAGTTTAGATAGGAAAATAAACTTGCATTATAGACGTGACAAAATGGAAATAACTTAGTATGAACTCTGTGATTTGATTCAGGCTTTGGACATGAAGCTTTCTTTTGAATCAGCTGTATGATGATTCGATTGAACTGACTCGCGCATCTGATTCAATCGAACTGAATCCGTCAGACTATGTTTCCATCCTCCTATTTTTATGCGCATTTTGGAATATCTCATAAAAAAACAAGATTATATTCAGTCGCTTCTCTTACTTTTCTTAGTGATATTTAGGGCCAGTTTATCAGGAAGTGATGATTTTGTTGTCTTTGACTCTTTGAATGGAAAAGTGCTTTATTCGCAAATGTTTTATGCGATATTCCAGTTTTGTGCATGTTAAATTGGCATCTTTGGATGGAAACATAGTGGAAAGGTATGTTTCGAAGGAAACGTTGCTCTACTTGTATTTATGAACAAATAAAATAACTTTTAAACTCATTTGTCGCCTTCTACTGGCTAATCGATGCAACTGCATAAAGAGTCACTATACAACTATAAAACTAATAAATAAGATTTTAACATACTGTACGTCTGAGAAAGTGAACGAAATAATTTAGTTAAGAAATTTAATGTGGTTGGACACAGTTTTTCTCATAATGTTCTTCTAAGTGTCAGAGATTGTTGAGATTAAAGACTCCAGCAGAAAATTAGCATTTAACAAGCAAAAATTGCTCAAGTTCTCATTGTGTTAAGACTTGTTTTTTTTATAGTTTTTCCATTTTTTGGCCTGAACTCTCTAATGAACATCAGGAGAATCCAACTTAATGTGTTTTTCACTCAAGTTGAAAATCAAACAAAAGGATCTGAAAGCTCTGTGATTATGACATGATTCATAATAAACACACTCGGGCAGAATATCTCCATATGAATGCAGACGCTTTTATTGAAATTACTCATTATTCGTTTCCCAAAGGTTTTCAGAAAGCAGCACAAAAGACTTTCAACAGTTTCAAATTATGAAGAAGCAAAATATTCAATAATCTGCACTCATCTGACACAAAAGAGTAATTAAGCAGCCTTTAGGCCTATATATATAATTTAGTGACCAGTGAACTGCTCTGTTGTTGAGTCTAGTCCTACATAGGCAGCTACATTCACTTGTGGAACTAATACGTGATTTGTAACGTGTTTGATCAGTAGCCAAGTAATAAAGCATTGCTATATTGCCGCTTCATTAAATACCTCTGTGCTGTGTATCACTCCGCAACATCATTAGCAATATGAACAATACTGTCAAAACTATTCCATGTATGTATTTATAAATAATGTTGTTTTTTTTATTATTAAAATTATTTAATGAAGTAAAAGTTACCCCTGCTGGCATCAGTTTATGTCAGGGTCATTTACCTTTAAAGTGCCCCTATTATGGATTTTTGAAAATGACCTTTCAAGCAGTGTGTAAAGCCCAAAACACACTGCACAATTTTAGCAATCCTATAAGATCACTGCTTGTCATATTGTGCGACATGGATCTAATAAACTTGGCCACGACGTGTGTGTAGACTGTACGATGAGGACACCTATTGACTCGTACGCTACGACATACGTTACTATAGTAGAATAAAACGTCATCAGCATGCGCTAGTGGTAAACAAAAAGAGCATGATAAATCATACTTTAGCAGTTGTATTTTTTATGTGTGCTGAATAAAAGTGGAATGGCGAAAGAAGAAGGGATAACAGCTTGAGGTAAGCAGTTTTATGTTTTAGCTCCATGACGCGTTTTTATTGGTTGGTCAGTAAATGTGGATAGTAGCAGCAAACACACTGTGTGATGATGATGCTGTATCGTAGGCTGTCTTTGGTTGTAAGAACGTGACAATGGCCATCTTCGAACCTCTCTCTCTGTATGACATAGGAGCACCGATTAGGAGCCATGATCACAGAAATTGCCATGATTGTTTCACGAAGCCAATCTTTCGTCCGGGACAGCCAAAAATCGTGCAGTGAGTTTAGGGCTTAAGACAGCTCTAAGTGAATGAAAACCTCCTGCAAAGTTTTAAATGTATAAAGTTCAAAAGAAAGAGTCGACTGAATTATTGAAATGAGTCATTTTTAAAACGAATCCCAAGCCGTTTCATGTTGACGTCAACATGAAACATTGACCGCCCACTTGTTGCGCGCGCAGACCAGGAAAAACTTGATCGATTGTCGATTTTCGCGTTGGTCTGAATGAAAAAGCAAATTCATTCTTTGCCACTAGGTGCCGCTTTTGGAGCGGTAAAAAAAAACAGCAGTGCGCTCACAAACGCTGCTTTATCAGGCATTACAGGCAAGATTAAATAATAATGGGACCAATCACCGCAGATTAGCGTCATAGGAGGGGTTTGGGAAAAATGAATCGTTGAGTGAATCGTTTGGGAGTCGTTGAGCAAATAAGATAAAAATAAATGCATATTATAAGACCATGAAAGTGTTTTTTTGACCTTGCATGCATGTCAACCTGTTATTGGGACTCCCAAAACCAAAATATGTACCTTTTCATTACCCATAATAAGGGCACTTTAATTTTGAGTCCACGCCTTCCCCTTGTAGCTAAAGTCTTCTTGTGCCGGTGAAATGTTGACGCGTGTGTGGAAGCCTGCAGTTTCCGAAGTGCAGAGGAAATGTTATTTAAAAGTTTCCTTTTTCAGGTATGGTATTGTATGTTCAGCGAGTTACAATGTTTAATGACTCTTCTTTTTAATTAACGCTGTGCCGCGACCCGGTCTGGTTTAAAATAAAAGATGGAAAACCAAGGTTTGCTAATGCTGACGCATAATTAAACTTTTTGGGTGAACTATCCCTTTAAAATTAATGTCCAATTTTCTTGTGATTATAACATTAATTAAAGGTTTAAAAAGTTAGAACGTTCATTATGTCGTTCTAAGAACGTTTTCTGTCAATGTTATGGGAACGCATATTTTCTACATCCATTTTGTAATGAATGATGTTTTATTAACAAAGTTCGGGAGGAGTACGTCAGATACTCAGCCTAATTAACACAGGAGGTTCACACTCAAGTTAATTAATGCACGGATATAAATACAGCTGACATACCTCTAATCATTTGACTGATAATCAACATTCGGTTTGCACCTTTTACCATTACATCACAGACTCAACGCGTCCCGTCCAAACAATGAGACCTATACTAAGGATATTTTGGATCCTCCGGCCAATCTGCCAGCCCCATGATCGGTCTTTCTCTGCCACACATGGCCGCCGAGGCTAGCTCCAGTGCTTTGCCGGGGCCGTTGCTCTCTGCTCGAGGCTACCTCGCCTCCAATGGCGTCGCTTCCATCCTCTTATCATTTAGACGCAAATATCATCCGTGCCAACAATCCCTCCGATCGGAAAGTGGTTTGTATTTAAGCCTGAGGCAAACGCTGATTAATTCCGACGCAACATCCTCGTGGAGAGTAAACGAAGCAGATTTACACGATCTATTCTTCACCACGCAAACCAGCCAACCGCACACCTAAATCCACTCCAGCCGCCAAGGCGGCCAATAGATCGAGAAAAGCTCCGAACTCGCCTCGCTCGACACCACCGTCGTCTCCATGAGGGTCGGGTCGCAGCAGCAGGCCTTCAGCGAGCCTGGGCCGTGCCCCAGTTCTCACGGCAACAAAGCCTCACTCGCTTCCCGCTTTGGCTCAGCCTTCACCGCGGCTCTCCCGTCCGCAGCGCCGTATACAGCCGGGCCTCTTACTTCTGTTTCCAAATGCTAGCGCGAGGCGGCTCCCGCTAGCAGCGCAGACCACCAATGTTGCCAGTGTTGTGAAGGCTGTTTTTTTCTTTGGATACAGGTGATAAGGGGATCTGCCAATATCCTTTAGTTAAATCCAGTGTCTAATAAAATCGAGCTGAACCCAGCCGATCAAGCAGTTCGTCAACCCGCGGCATTGGATATGCGTCGAATTTCGAGCATTCACCTTGCGATAATCCACACAGAATCGTACAGAGCCATTCGTTTTAGGTACTAATCACCACCCCCGGCTCGGCAGGGGCGAGAACACATCTGCAAACACGGCCTGTAGCTTGGCTACATCAGCGAGCTGCGAGGGCGAGAGGTGGTCTCCCCCAGGGGCCAGCGCTAGAGATTTTGGTTTGGTATTTACCTCCAGCCCGAGATCCTCCTCCCCACTCACTGCTGTCTCTGTCATCACTGACTCCGCCTCACTCCACTTTTTCAGGAGGCTGAGATGATAAATCAGATGTGCCTCATTCCTGTCTGTACGAATCACCTCATAGTTAAGGTCCCCAATTCGCCGCGTGACCTCTAAGGGTCCTTGCCCCTTGGCGAGTAATTTAGAGCTAGAAGTAGGAAGCAATACAAGTACTTTTTCTCCCGACTGACATGGAGAGAGCGGAGAAAAAGGCACTGTTGCGGCCACTGTACTGGCTAGCCCCGCCCCCTTGGGCGGCGCTCTTGGGTCAGCCCTCCTGCCCGTACCTTCTGGTCCATCCAGCTCCGGAACAGCTCACGGTCCTCCTGCTGGGCCTGCACAAGAGTGTGGAAACAATGCTCCTGGTCGTCTTGTATCTCCAGCAGCTCCTGATGGTGTTCTTGGTGGAGGCCCGCAGGCGATTGTATCACTTCTGCAAATGGCGAACTTGGCGGTGACTGCATGACAGCAGCGGCCGGGTTTCTTCCTTCCCGGGTTTCGGCACCAGTGTAACAATGTTCGAGAAAAGGAAGGAAAAAATTGGGACCAAATTTGTAATGATTGTTGGACAATGGAATTACTGTATGGAAGACGTGAGACGGCAGTAAGAGGACCACACAGTAGTGCAGCTGTTATATTGGTGCATATCAAATAAAAATTAATAATAATAAATGGAATATTAATAATAATATAATAAGAAAGTATATACTAAATAATAACATAAAATTAAACTAAATGTTAAATAATATTAACTTTAAAATAAATGTCCTTATGTACTGAAAAATAATGTGGAAAAGGCTAAAAAATGAAAATGAAAATGTATTCATAAGGTTATTTTTCTTTCTCCAGCACTCTCATACCTATTGACATTTATATATATATATATATATATATATATATATATACACACACACACACAGTATATATGTTTACATTTGTCAGGATCTGATGTTCATATGAAAAAGTCAAATGTCAGATCCATGATTTTGCAGCAGTGAGTTGAGAAAAGCAATCAAACTATCCCAGACTCCAGATCATTTGAAAGTTTTGTTATTTCTAGCCCGAGAGCATATGTCAGCATCATCATAATGTGACTTTGATTGGGTGATTTCAGGCCGTGTTTGGTCTTCTGCCTCTTTTATTCCAGTTGTCGATGTTCCCTCAGTAAATTGACGTGTCCAGAAGGTCTGCAGCTCTCATGTTCTCCAGCATAATTATTTGGCAGCGGCGAGTGTCACAGAGGCTGGAGTCAGCTCGAGTGAATGACACGTCTTTTGTGTATCTGAGAGTCAGATTTGAGATCATTAGCTTGAGTGCGACGTCAAAGAGATGTCCTCGATGTCTCCTCACGGCTCTGGAAGTTTCTTCTAACATTCCCTGATGTTTCACACTTGGATAGATTTAGACAGGAGTGTTTCGAGCCTTAGAGCTGGAGCTCAGGCTCTCCATTAAAAAGTGTTCCCATATTTAGATATCTGCTCTGTTATGATACTGCTTTTGGTGTATGGATATAAATTGTCTTTACCTGCATTACAGAGTGTGTTGCTGCATGGTGCAATACCTGTACGGCAAAAAATATATTTGTTCATTTCAAAATATACATACAAAAAAGGCCCAAACAATATATTAGCTATAATATATTTAAAAATATCTTATATTTGCTTATATTTATATTTATCTTATATACATGCCTACGGGCCAAACGGCAGTGCAGAGTACCCGGCCTTCTTGGGGTCTCTGGGAGGGGTGCTGGAAAGTGCTCCAACCAGGGACTCCGTCGTTCTACTGGGGGACTTCAATGCCCACGTGGGTAGCGACAGTGATACCTGGAGGGGCGTGATTGGGAGGAACGGCCCCCCTGATCTGAACCCGAGTGGTGTTCAGTTATTGGACTTCTGTGCTAGTTACAGTTTGTCCATAACGAACACCATGTTCAAGCATAAGGGTGTCCATCAGTGCACGTGGCACCAGGACACCCTAGGCCGTAGGTCGATGATCGACTTTGTGGTCGTTTCATCTGACCTGCGGCCGTATGTCTTGGACACTCGGGTAAAGAGAGGGGCGGAGCTGTCAACTGATCACCACCTGGTGGTGAGTTGGATCCGATGGCGGGGGAGGAAGCTGGACAGACTCGGCAGACCCAAGCGTACTGTGAGGGTCTGCTGGGAACGTTTGGCCGAGTCTCCTGTCAGAGAGATCTTCAACTCCCACCTCCGGCGGAGCTTCGACCGGATCCCGAGGGAGGCTGGAGATATTGAGTCCGAGTGGACCATGTTCTCCACCTCCATTGTCGAAGCGGCTGCTCGGAGCTGTGGCCGTAAGGTCTCCGGTGCCTGTCGAGGCGGCAATCCCCGAACCAGGTGGTGGACACCGGAAGTAAGGGATGCCGTCAAGCTGAAGAAGGAGTCCTATCGGGCCTGGCTGGCTTGTGGGACTCCTGAGGCAGCTGACGGGTACCGACAGGCCAAGCGAACTGCAGCCCGGGTGGTTGTGGAGGCAAAAACTCGGGCCTGGGAGGAGTTCGGTGAGGCCATGGAGAAGGACTATCGGCTGGCCTCGAAGAGATTCTGGCAAACCGTCCGGCGCCTCAGGAGAGGGAAGCAGTGCCCAGCCAACGCTGTTTACAGTAGAGGTGGGGAGCTGCTGACCTCGACTGGGGATATCGTTGGACGGTGGAAGGAATACTTCGAGGATCTCCTCAATCCCGCCGTCACGTCTTCCATTGAGGAAGCAGAGGCTGGGGGCTCAGAGGTGGACTCGTCCATCACCCAAGCTGAAGTCACCGAGGTAGTCAAGAAACTCCTCGGTGGCAGGGCACCGGGGGTGGATGAGATCCGCCCTGAGTACCTCAAGTCTCTGGATGTTGTGGGGCTGTCTTGGCTGACGCGCCTCTGCAGCATCACGTGGCGGTCGGGGACAGTGCCTCTGGGGTGGCAGACCGGGGTGGTGGTCCCTCTTTTTAAGAAGGGGGACCGGAGGGTGTGTTCCAACTACAGGGGGATCACACTTCTCAGCCTCCCTGGGAAAGTCTATGCCAGGGTACTGGAGAGGAGAATACGGCCGATAGTAGAACCTCGGATTCAGGAGGAACAGTGTGGTTTTCGTCCGGGCCGTGGAACACTGGACCAGCTCTATACCCTCTACAGGGTGCTGGAGGGTTCATGGGAGTTTGCCCAACCAGTCCACATGTGTTTTGTGGATTTGGAGAAGGCATTCGACTGTGTCCCTCGCGGCGGCCTGTGGAGGGTGCTCCGGGAGTATGGGGTCCGGGGTCCTTTACTAAGGGCTGTCTGGTCCCTGTATGACCGAAGCAGGAGCTTGGTTCGCATTGCCGGCAGTAAGTCAGACTTGTTCCCGGTGCATGTTGGACTCCGGCAGGGCTGCCCTTTGTCGCCGGTTCTGTTCATAAGTTTTATGGACAGAATTTCTAGGCGCAGCCAGGGGCCGGAGGGTGTCAGGTTTGGTGACCACACGATTTCGTCTCTGCTTTTTGCAGATGACGTTGTCGTGTTGGCTTCATCAAGCCAGGACCTTCAGCAGGCACTGGGACGGTTTGCAGCCGAGTGTGAAGCGGCTGGGATGAGAATCAGCACCTCCAAATCCGAGGCCATGGTCCTCAGTCGGAAAAGGGTGGTTTGCCCACTTCAGGTTGGTGGAGAGTTCCTGCCTCAAGTGGAGGAGTTTAAGTATCTTGGGGTTTTGTTCACGAGTGAGGGAAGGATGGAACGGGAGATTGACAGACGGATCGGTGCATCTTCTGCAGTAATGCGGTCGATGTACCGGTCTGTCGTGGTGAAGAAAGAGCTGAGCCGCAAGGCGAAGCTCTCGATTTACCGGTCAATCTACGTTCCTACTCTCACCTATGGTCATGAGCTTTGGGTCATGACCGAAAGGACAAGATCCCGGATACAGGCGGCTGAAATGAGCTTTCTCCGCAGGGTGGCTGGGCGATCCCTTAGAGATAGGGTGAGAAGCTCGGTCACTCGGGAGGAGCTCAGAGTAGAGCCGCTGCTCCTTCACATTGAGAGGGGTCAGCTGAGGTGGCTCGGGCATCTGTTCCGGATGCCTCCTGGACGCCTTCCTGGGAAGGTGTTCCGGGCGCGTCCCACTGGGAGGAGACCCCGGGGAAGACCTAGGACATGCTGGAGAGACTATGTCTCCCGGCTGGCCTGGGAACGCCTCGGTGTCCCCCCGGAAGAGCTGGAGGAAGTGTCTAGGGAGAGGGAAGTCTGGGCATCTCTGCTTAGACTGCTGCCCCCGCGACCCGGCCCCGGATAAGCGGAAGAAGATGGATGGATGGATGGATCTTATATTTTCTACAAATATATTTCCTGCTATTTTTAGTTATATAAAATATATATATATATATATTGAAATACTTTAAATAAAATAAATGGTAAATGAAATAAAATATAAAAATATTAATCAATTAATTTAATTACTTAATTTATAGTTTCCAAGGCAACATTTCCCATTTTAACTGTTTATATTTAGCATATGTTTTTGTGTTCTGTCTCATTTGTTCTCCATTTAATCTTCCTGCAGTTTTTTGTCCTTCGTGTTTTTTAAAGCTTGAATGTAAATTGATATTCAATTAATTCCTCGTAAATTTTTTGCCACTGCACTCTTAAAAATAAAGGTGCTTCACGATGCCATAGAAGAACCTTATTTTTTCTAAATGGTTCCATAAAAGGTTCTTTGTGGTGAAAGAAGGTTCTTCAGATTATAAAAAGGTAAGAAAGAGATGGTTCTTTAAAGAACCTTTGACTGAATGCTTCTTTGTGGAACCAAAAATGGTTCTTCTATGGCATCGCTGTGAAGAACCTTTTAAGCACCTTTATTTTTATTTTCCTTTATTCATTTGCATTACATAATCTTACCAAATAACTGCGGTATCAAAGTAAAACAAGCCGTCCAATTGCTCATTTTGGAGAATGGAGTGGTTCCTCCAACCCTTGACTGACCTCTCCTCCAGTACCTGCAGAATAAGGTGTCTTATCTTCCCCCTGCAGGCGTCTGAATGCACACCTCCAAACGCAGGAGTCTAAATCTGAGCAGGAGCAACCATTCAGGTTACAGGGGGATGAATGACAAGCGTGAAATGAGCTTGTTGCCTCTTTCTTCCAGTTCGTTTGTTGGTCTGGCTCTCGTTGCTCTCTCTGTCTGATTCTAACACTTAAGACTCTGGTATATTCACTTTAATATCAGTGTGAAGAGCAGATGTTTTGCCTCTTGTGAAGCACATGGAGGGTCTGTTGCTTGTTTAGAGTGTGATGTTTCAAAAGATTCAACACGTCTCTCAGTAAGAGTTTTTCACAAAATCAAGAAAGTGCAAACAAAGAAACATATTTTAGAAACACAAAGGTGTAGGTTTGATTTTGACATTGGTGATGTAAAATGTACAACATTACAGCAGCATCAGAGCTCTGTCTTAATCAAGCTGTACATTTTATTTTAATATTGAAAATAAATTGCAGCAATGGGACCCTACTGTTGTAATAACCTTCACACGCATCTGAAGGTTGCAAAAATGACTACTACAGTGGTTACTTATGCATATATTTAACTGTTTGATCAAAATTAGTTAGCTAATGATGCTTTTGGGAAACAACCCTGAATGATTCACAAATCATCATTTCAGATCAGGACTTATTCGGAGCGCGTGTCGCAAATCATTCAATTCACAAAATGATTCACAAACCCACTAAATTCCAATCTGAATCTAAAGATTGATAAATGTTTTTTTTTAAATCATCACATGTTGAAATTCGAAAATTATAAGCTCTTTTGAACTTTTTTTTCTTCTAGTAAATCACTTGAAGTGAATTATGAAAGTCCCGAGTTTGAATAAATCGGAGCGGTCTGAGTGTAAATGACTCACTCAATTGAATCAGTTTGTCTGTTGTTCCTCTGCTTTTCACGTCTTCAGCCATGTTTATGCGACACCGTCAGTATTGCTACTGGCTCAGCTCGTTTTATGAGATTAACTGAAATAAGCAAAAAAAAAAAGTATGTTTACAAATAAAATATCAATATTTCTATTCCAAAGACAACATTAAACACAAATTTAGGAACATACAGTATTCAGGTGTGGTAACCGGTTTACTGATAACTTGTGAAACTAATATGACGAGCTGCACCTCACAACACACGTTAGATGGAAATATTGAGCATTATGAGCGAGTTTGTTGCTTAATTCACTATATTTTACATCGTTAGACCACTGCAGTTCAGTTGGTGACAGTTCAAGAGGAAATCAGTTCAAGCACATCTGATTGACAGATAAACTGCACGCTCTTATTTCCACTCATATTCGTATTAAATGCACATCCTTGAAAGTGAAATTACAACAATGGGGGTTACATATACATACATTTAATGATTTGCTTGATTGCTAGGCACAATTTACTGTAGTTTTCGCTGGATATTGGTAGGGACATGTCTCGAGGATTCCTACTAAATTCTATGCCCTTGGAGAAACATATTAACATTGTTAAATGGCTTTAGGGTCAGAGAGAATGGAAATGGTAACTAACTAACATTATGACCTTCTACACCTTGACTAATATTACAAGTGGACTTACTTACAAAACTACAGAATGTAAGTGATCAGTTTGGTGCCTTTAATGCAGTTTGCAAGTCTCAGATTGGTGTGCACATTTTGTCTGTGCATATAATCCTAAATCAAATACGCACAGACTGAAGATCTGTCGTTTGATTGGGGCTGCTGCCTGGTGGCGATCAGACCAGCATCATTTGCATTGCTTAACAGCATACAGGTTAATGTCAGTAATAATCTAAGATTACCGCAGCCACGCTGACCTTTTGCCACAAACAAAATACATGCTGCACAATCAGATGGAGTGTTTGGTGTGATTGGCTGTCACCGAAGGTCGAGCACTTGCGAAACTGTGGAAATGAAAGAGAAGAGTTTGAGGAGATGGTAAATTCATGAGCTGAATACGAGCACTCTTCACTGTATAGTGTTCAAGGGCACATCTTTATGAACATCAACCTGAGGAGGTACTGTAAAAAGCACAGGCACAGGGTTTGGGTTTCAGAAGGTTTCTGTGCACTGTAAAATGTGTTAAAAAATGCATGAAAAAAAGTTATATTTTTTCATATTTTCTTCATGACACACACACACACACACACACACACATATATATATATATATATATATTTAATCGCGATTTATCACATGATTGTAATTGCAACTTAATCACACATTTTTATTTGTTCTAAATGTACCTTAAATTAGTTTTTAATACTTTAATCAACATGGGCATGGACAAATATGGATGCTTTATGCAAATGTATGTTTATTATTATTGAAACCATAATCAACATAGAGCATGAAGACTAGACATGTTTCAAAGGTCATAGATGTTCGTCAAAGAACTTGTTCATGTCTATTAGACACATGAAAACAGAAATACCAGGTTCCCATTACTTCTCTTTCTTTGCACTGAGCGATTTATTGACACAAACCTGTTTACATTATTGCAGACAGGGCAGCTCACTTCTGAACATGCAAAATGTACATTTATTATTTATTATTAGATTTGTTTGCTTCTCTCTCTGTGCCCATACTGTATTTTGATGAAGCTAAATTCTCAATAAAACTGTTTTCATTTATATATTTTACTGTTTCTGTTGTCAGACAACGAAATGAATATGAAATAGTGATTAAAACGTGACCCATTAAGATTACATAACTAGTTCCCTTCCAAGATGTTAATCTGCACAAAAATCCTGATAATCGAGTTGTCGTCTGATGAAATTAAATACACATAAGATGAAGACAATAGTTGTGCTGTGATTTCGGCTATACTTGCATGTAGAATTAGAGAAGCAGCATAATATCTGTGTTTAACTGAAAGCTGAAACTGTCGCACACTGAACAATGCAGAGAGAGAGAGTCAGTAACTAAATGAGATTTGGGCAAACCCTAAAGATTTGTCGCTAGGCGCTTTTTTGAAGAGGGGGGACAAAGTCACTAAAGGGGTCTGCAAAGTCGTGAAAGACAGCGGTGATATCTGAGCAGGTGAGTCGTATGTTTACTTTTTAATTAGTCTGTCAATTTCAAGTAAATACAAGGAAAGAGGCGTAAAACTCGTCTTTTCCCTCTTCATCCCCTCGTCAAAATCATATCCCAATGGCCTTTCCTGAGTGAATCAGTACTGTTGAACAAATCAGTTGAGTAGATGATTTAATGTCAAACTCATAAAAACAGTCATTTGTTGTGTTCCTGAATGAATCAGTGTTTTTAAACGAATCGTTTGAGCAAGAGATTCTGACTCATTCGTGAATACGGTCACTTAGTTCCTGAAGGAATCTGTGCATATTAAAAAACTGTGTGAATAATTCAGGGATTCACTAAAAGACAGCTGCTGAATTCAGAATCACATACTAGTATACTACTCTTGCTAATTACCATATCTTTCTCTGGCTAATATAGTAATATAGCATGCTAATGATGAATTGTTGGAGTGAGTGATTCTATGACTCATTCCTGAATCTGTTTATATGAACAAATTGGTTGAGTGAATGATTCAGTGATTTGATTAAAGACAGCAGCTTGTTTCATACCTATTTTTAGTCAATTGTATGAATGAATGAACAAATCAGTGACTCATAAAGCCTGCCACGTTGCGCCACCTACTGTTGTATCAGTGTAACTCACAGAGAAAGTCAGCCTTGCAGGCTCTTTATTCCAATTTTAGTTGACATCAGATATTGGGGGTAACGCATTACAGGTAACGCGGGTTATGTAATCAGATTACTTTTCTAAAGTAACTAGTAAAGTAACGCAATACTTTTTAATTTAGAAAGAAATATCCGAGTTGCTTTTTCAAATAAGTAACGCCAGTGACATCTCTAGTGTTGCCATGTTGAGAGAAATCAGGAGTAAGTGCAGAACGTTCTGAGTGAACATGATCTTACTGTAGTTCTAGACTAAATATTAACATGTACTGTATTTACTCATCTCACCTGCAAAAAAACAGATTCAGTATTCCTCAAAATGAATAAAAGCAATCAAACTCAGAATATTATACAAACCTGCAATAATTAAATATATTAAATAAGACAAATATCATGCATGTATTTAATCCCATTTTACTGAACAATGATCCATTTCAACCATACTAATAAGCAAAAATGACACATCTGTGCTTCATTTTTGTTATTGCTGAATAGTGTTGGACTTTCTTCTCCTGCGTCATTCTTCATGCAGTTTGTTTGAGCTTAGCCCTCTCTTGTACAGACGTGAATTTACATTTCCTTCAGCCTGAGGCGTAGTCATTTCACTGTTGGTGTGAAAGGGCTTTTACATTTGGAAAAGTAGTTTTTTATATTAAAAACAAATAACCAAGCCCTGGCCAGATTTTAAAAGTAACTCAAAAGTAACTGAACGCATTACTTTCCATAAAAAGTAACTAAGTAACGTAATTAGTTCCATTTTTAGGGAGTAACACAATATTGTAATGCATTCCTTTTATGGAGTGTCTATTTACACCCGCCTTGTTGGCTTAGGCTATTTACACTAACTCCGCCCACCAACGTGTGATTCGGATAGTCAACACAGCAAAAAGAAGCTTGTTCAACATCAGTTTTAGTGGCGTAGATGGTGAGGTGAATGCTTTTTGACGCGATCGACCTGAGTTCGAATCCACCTTTCAAATCTCATATCGCATCAGAAAGGCATTTATTTTCTATAAAAATTTAGGAAACAATAAAAAAGTTGAGAATAAAGTATCGGGTAGGGTTAGGGAGGGCTTTATTGACCCAATAAGGTGACATCCATTTAATAATTTGAATTATAATTTTTGAATTATAATTTACACTCAATACATTATTATTGCGTACTGTTTTATAATGTACTACAATACTGAGGTGCAGATAATTGCCACTATTTGCAATAAGTATATAAATAGCAGAAAATCTTGCTATTTTTACATAGTGTAAATAGCATCTATCGCTAAGAAAATATGCTATTTGCACTTAGTCCAGAGTTCTCCAACTCTGGACATTGTGAAAAACAAATATACATAGTTTCATCTAATTTCTTCTTGACTATTGCACATCACAACCCACTCTCTCCTAAATAAAGCATGGTGCATGTTAAAGAATGAAAAGAAAAGAAAATCAGTGGCTATGCTGCTTTTGAATAATCTGGACAGCAGGCAGATGGTTAAATATGTATTTTGGTGTAAGATGTATAAGTGTTTTTTGTAGAGTTATGAGACCAGCGTTGATTCCCTTTGTTCAGAGTCCATCATTCTGATCATTCTCTCTCTTACATGCACACAGTCTCATTTATTAATTTCCATGTGCTGTCCATCACCACATGCCAGGCTTTGATTTATATCTAATGATCTTTCCTGAATTTTCTACAGGAAATGTGAAAATCTAGTTTGTGCTCTCTTGCCTTAAATGACGGAAATTAAATCTAATTTGTGAAGATGAAAGGTTTTTATATTCATACGATCTCAGTTAACCAATGCAATCTAATTTGACTAGGTTTCTATGTCAATGAGCAAATATGAAATCCATGCATCAGCTGAAATGCAAAAGGAATCGAAGGTATATATCAAAACTGACAAAAATGACAAATCAAGGCAATATTTCAGAGCTCTTTGTCTCTCTCTCTCTCAGATAGCAGGCGTCAGTCAATGTTTCTTCCCTCATCACTGCGTCTCGTTATAGCTCGCAGATTTCCCATGGAAAACGAATTAATGCGCTAATTTGGCAACAATCTGCGCTAATAGTGCTCGCTACGTCTCCTGTTTACATGTGCTTAGCGCAGACAAACGCCTTTTTAATTGAATTCAACTGCTCCATTAGATTAGAGAACAACTGGCGGTCTCCTAGATGACTTTATAGCTAATGTTAAACTAACCAGTGCCTAGTTGAGGTTTAGTAATAGTAGCCTAGTTGTCTAGTTTCATGCTGATAGATTGAATATATAAACAAGTAACTAGCTTTAAATCTTTAACACCAGCATTAACATGATCTGTACTTACCTTAAAATATATAATCCACATATCATCTGCCCCCTAGTGGATTATTCTTTAGAAAGTTGAAGGACAATATTACAATATTATTTTCAAACATATCTGTCTCTGTGTTGCAATAGTAATGGCAAGAGTTTATTTTATTGATATGTTAAAATTAATATTTTGATGATTTAAACCTAATTTCTACTTAGTATTTTATACATTATAGAAAAATTGTGTGGAAAATGTCTAGCAAATACAACACATCAGGTATATTGACTGGAGAAAGTAAAATGTCCACCACAATAAACGTAATCAATGAGTCATTTAATTATTAATGTAAATGAATAAAAAAAATTGTTTTACCAATGTATATATCTAGAGTGAGAACTGATGTATTTAAGGAGCTCTTAAAATTATTTTCAAATTAAATAAATTCACCACAGTCTACAGTAAAACGCTAAAACAAAAATCTAAATTTGTAAAACAAAGATTATTTGATGTTTTACAATAAAATACTGTTTTGGTTTTTCTACGTCAAATTCTTGCTTTTAATTTAATTTGTTACTTGCTGCTCTGTAATTGTTTGAGAAATTTACTCCCAATTTGTGAAAAGTGTTTCTACACATTTTGTGTGTGTGTGTGTGTGTGTGTGTGTGTGTGTGTACACCTATATACGTGTACATTAGGGGTGGGAATTGCAGGGTACCTCACGATACGCTATAATCACGATACATGGCTCACTATAACGATAATATCACGATACAGCGATTCTACGATAATCTATATATTGCTAGACAATCATATAATGATACATCACGATATGTCTAACTATGAAAACAAAATGCATGTGAAAAGGGTTAAGTGCAAGTTCTTTCTTTATTCAAGTCCAAACTTTTAGAAAACAGCAAAAAAAGTTCTGTAAATCAGTTTTAACATGTTAGGTAAATTAATCATTTTATTCTTGGACTTCTTAAAAGCTTACAATTTTCTCTGTATGTAAACCAACACATTTAACTGCATATATATATATATATATATATATATATATATAAACCTGGTACATTTCAAAATTTACCTGAAATGTTTTCTCAGCTTTTCCTCTCCTCTCATCATAAAGACAGTGCCCTGCGCATAGGGCATGCAGGGAAAAAATAGCCGTTCGCACCGCGTCTTTTGCGTGCTCAGGGTCATTATTTCAAATGGAGATGCGCGACAAGCACACACACTTCTGACAGCTCTGACAAGGTTTTGTTTCACCGTCCATGCCATAGGTGCAGATTTATCTTTCTACCGGTTGGTGGCCACTGCTCTCACACTGCATAACGCGCACTTGTAATATCTGAGAGAAGGGAAAACTGGACGCTCTGGCAGCACTCTCTCTAACACATATAGTGAGGGAAATCCACCTGTGATTCGAGCAGAGAGGCTACTCATAGACTGAATATGCGCTCAGCAATAATACCATGAATGATCGGTGCCTATGGTCCAAGCTGATAGCTGTTCTGGCACTTCCGGGGTCTATTGTCCCACCCCTAGTGTACATATACCCCTAAATGTAAAATTGCCTCTAAATAATGAAATGTTCAGTTGTTTTTTCTTGAGTTCGCTTCATCCTGCCTCTCTAGCATGTAGTGTGTTCATGCGTGGCGTGTGTCCAGGCGTGTTTGAGGATGCTGAGGGTGCGTGACCGTTGCCAAACAGATTTCATCATCCTGTATCATGCTGAACCCCCGCCGGTAAACACTCTTGCTGTCTCCAAGAGAAACTCATAATTCCTCCAGCTAATCTCACGTCTGGATGGAGCCGTGTTTCTGAGCCACCGGGGGAAAAGACACTCGAGTCTCTGCAGGAACGGACACTTGGTATTCCTCCATTTTTAAGCAGAGGGAAATGTTTTGTTTGGGGGTTTTTCACAGTTTTGGTTGCCCAAAGAACCTTTCAGTGAACCATTCTTAAAACTTCCATTCTTTTTTATTAGTGTGAAGAACATTTTAATAATCAAAAAAATTGTTTTAAACTATAAACAAGCTTATGTTCAATGGAAAGTTTCCATGGATTCCAAAGGTTCTTAAATCGAACCACTGAAGCCATTCTTTATTTTTAGGAGTGTATCAATAAGAATAAATGCTTTGTTTAGTAAAACAATCTTCATTTGGCTTATTAGTGGTGTTTGCTAAGGCAAATGTCCCTTTTGGTCATATTTTGGCTGCAGACATGAATTATTCTTCAAATCATGCAGAGTCAGCCAACATGCATGATGAATCATTCATAATAGGCCAGAAATGTGTGCTAATACAATTAAATAGTGTTCATTTTGATTTTATACAGGCCTATGTCAAGCTTTCTTCAGCCTGTGTTCAGACTACTAAAAAGCATATTCCCTTTGATTTTATATGCAGTAGTTCAAGCGCCTCATATGCTGGTCACAACAGGGGGGGAAACAAGTTAGGAGGGTAGATATTCAGAGATTTTCCTTTTCTAGACTAAAACAACAGGCTTCCAGGAAGGTGAACTATTCTCTGTCTTGTCGAGGGAGGGTTTCGTTATGGTCTAGTGTTTTTTTTAAGAAGTGCAGCTGAGCGGTACTTATAGTGTTCAACAATACTTTGAGCGCTGAGGGAATATCCTGGACTGAGATCTGCAGAGAATAGCCTGAAGAAAACTTATACTAGTGCATTCTGGGACTCTAAACGGGCCTGGTCCAAAAACCCGTTCTGTGTTGTACCTCGCTCTGGTCGGATATGATAGCAACTCTTGAGTAGACAGGGCTGTTTTCTCATTAGGCGTTTTAAATGTCAAAACGGGTTACCTGACCGTCTTTTTCACGATAAAGTGTGCGTTTGACCCACGCTTTCTCTTATCTCCATTCAGATGCATCTGGTTCGGCTCAAAACGCGTGTCAATATTGCCACGATATCACGTTTGAACAAAATATAACGCTCACAAAAGAGCGCGAAACGCAAATATCTGGCAAGCGGTTTATCAGATGTGTGATAGCGCAAAATAATGAAACTCTGCTTTGTTGCGAAGCTTGATTAATTTCCCCACGATTGTTCGTTTAAATGTTTTGTAAGCTTTGTGCCAAATCCGTTTAGCTCGGTTTGGCTTCCTGTTTATGAGCGACTCCGATTCTTAACGGCCAGTGATTTAATCTGATATTGGGTTTTTAAAGATCACTGCTTTTTTTTTATTCCTCTGTTAAAGTGAATTAGTTTGGTGGTGCTGAGACTGTGAAGGCTGCTTAATGCAGTTACAACAACCAGATGCGGGAAATTAGCCTGTGTGTGAGTGTGTAGGATGCTTAAGTGTCATGGTTTGCTTTGAGATCATTTATTTGTATATAAAGTCAATTACTGAAGAAAGAAAAAAACATGTAAACAAACATTCTGTATTAGCGTTTTGTTAAACTGACAGTAACCTTTTAAAAACAAATGGGCCATGGAGCCCTTACTGAAATAGCAGCAAATGTGCCATCTTGAGAAGATAAAATTGGCAGAAAAGTTGTGTCAAGCATGAACAGTGGCGTAAGATGAATGTTTGAGCATGTTCGAGGATAAAAGCTCTGGTTTAAGACGTCTGCTGCCCGTGAAGGAGCTGACGCAAATATATGGCGTTATGTAGGGCTATTACATAATACGTTGTGGACATGCAGTTTTAAAGTTATTTTCAGGCAAATAACAGAGTTTTATGGTAGCAATGAATAAAAGACTGTTGCATGTGTGAAAGCAGATGTTGTGTATCTAACAGAAAAGGTAATCTAGCAATTTTATTGGTTTCATATGTGAATTATGTTTTTGCAGATGAGGTTGTTTCAGTGAATGACTTTGTAGCATTAATTTGGCTTGAAAATGATAAACAAATAATATTTTGGACCGTATGCATGTATGACTTCAGTAAAAGGCTGTATAATTTTCAGCTTTTTTCAAATTTTATTTTCTCTAAAGAACTGTACATGAACATTTTAAATAACAGATCTTTAAATATAATTTATTTATATAAAACATATTAATAGAGTTTATAATCTCAATTCAGAGTGACAATTTAACTGAAAATCGATTATTTACAACAATTTAGAGTCAGTTTATTTTAGCATGTTCATAAATAATAACAAGTTACACAATGTTTTTATGTACTAATCGATTAAATGGCGCAATTTATGCAAGAATGGTTTTTAAAGGAATAGTTTAGCCTAAAATGAAAATTAGCTGAAGATGTGTTCACCCTCAGGCCATCTAAGATGTAGATTAGTTCATTTCTTCATCAGATTTTGAGAAATGTTGCATTACATCACTTGCTCACCAATGGATGTGAATGGGTGCCGTCAGAATGAGAATCCAAACAGCTGAAGAAAAAAACATCACAGTAATCCACAAATAATCCAAACCACTTCAGTCCATCAGTTAACGTCTTAAACAAACTGTTCATTTAAAGTTCAGCTAACACAGAAATTCATTCTGATGTTATGTAAATGAGGCCTAACGTCACAGACTATTAACAATCACAGATATCAAACATGATCAGATGATTATCTGCTAACTTCACCAGTGCTCAGGGGCATTTCTGACCCATTTTCTTTGTTATTTTCTCACATCTGACAGGTGCACATGCATAAACACTCGTTCGGTCCTGTTTGCTGAAAAAAACCAGCTTGCAAACATTGAGATGACAGCAATACAAGAGAAATCTCACACTCAGCTGCTCCTTTTGCTGCAGTAACGAAATCAAGATCATTTGAAGTTGTGCAAGTCCCAATCACATACAGATGCACAAACGCAGTCTCACAGGACACACATTTCTCACAAGTGTAGCCTATACACAAAAACACAAACAGAAAGGCCAAAACCCCACAAGATTAGCGAATCATACATAAAGCATTGTTTTTTCTCTCTCTCTTTTATTGTGTTTCCTCTGTGATCTATTTCCGCCCGTGGCTGTGATGTTAACACATGCTCATTAGTGCACACGATTAATTAGACTTTTAATTGACATCAGATATGCTGCTGCGGATCCAAATATCAAATCTTGCACCAAAGGACTCGTTTATACATCACATGTTTTTGGGGGGTTTTTTTTATGAAGATCTTGAAGATTCTGCTGATGTATATTATTCTTTAATCAATGTTTTCTGAACATTAAAAGCATCCCGCTGAGTTTCAGACGCTGTCAGGCAGAAAATTACATCTGGATTAAACAGATGCATTACAGTGTAAATGTTAAACAGCCTGAAGCCTGCAATAAACTCACATCTGAAGACTGTACTTCAGAAAGATTAAAGATTCAATACAGAAGAATCAAAGAAAAGCTTTGAGTTTTATGAAGTCATATTTGATCAACAATGAGGGCCTGGGGTTTTTGTGTGTTTTCACAGCCATAAATGCTTTTCTTAAATTGTGTGCATATTTGAGTTGAAATGCAAAAAGGCAGTTTCTCAAACTTCAAAATACCAGCGTTAATCATTCAGTTTATAACTTACAGTACACATGAAAAGTTAAGTATTTTTAAAGTTGTACTTAAAACCAATCAGTTTTTTTTTTTTTTTTTTTTTTTTTTTAGATACATTTTCATGCTAAATTGAGACAATTACAACTAAAGTATTTGAATATTTAATATATTTTATATAATTTTTAATTGTATTATTATTAATGTTTTAATATTTGTAGTGTTATTGCATTAAATTGTAATTATTTATATCAGAGTTGATTTTAATTAGACTTGGAAAAATGTAAAATTAAATTAAATTAAAATATTTATTTGAAATAAATAAATAAATAAATAAAGGACAAAAATAATTGGAAAATAAATTGGTCTTCATGTGTTTTTTTTTTTTTTAACTGCAACTTTTTCTATCTTAAAATAGTAATATTAATCAAATCTGAAATATGATTTTATCATAAAATATATAAATACATTTTTATAAAAAAAATATGAAATAATGAATTAATTTAATGCTTAAGTCCTGTGAAGAAGATAAATAAAATAATAATAATAAAAATAAAAAAGCAGCAGCAACAACAAAAAAACTTCCTGAATGATGACCACTGGACATTCAAGAAGTATAAATGAAAAGTAGATGAAAAAGGCTGTATATTTCTGGTACAGTGGATATAAATAAAAAAAATAATAATTCTAGGATCCTCTGTTAGAAGCGGTATGTAGATGTTTCATTTTGAATGTAGGAAATGTATCAAGATACAATAACACCAACAAATACTAATGTATTTGGAAGTATAATCAAGTAATATTGATGTTTTCATAAATGCTGCTGCAGTCATTTGTACAAAGCACACATACACTGAAAATAATCATGTTGTGCAACTTCTTCCCATCTGCTAACAGCCTGCTTCTCTCTCGTGAGTGTGTGCAACATTCATTAAAATTCATCTCGACTTCAGATGTGAGCTTCCATATGGCCACGTACACCCTAATCACACAAAACAATAATTTCATAAGGCGTAATTATTGTTATCTTGTGTTTTGTTAGCATGGCTGCAGCTGTATGTTTGTTCTCTGGTCTCCTGCGTCTCGTTCAAAGACTCGGCCCTGTATAAACGACCCTATTACCACGGCCTGCATTCAAAACCGTCTCTTTCCACGAAACCAGAAGCTTATTTAAAGATATCCATCTGGATCACGCCATGCCAATCACCTCGAGACGACAACAAACAAATAAATAACCCACCTCAACCAAACGAAAGCAGCAGAGAGAATACATCACTCGAATCTGGCTGGGTTTGAACTCTGAAGTTTAGGCTTTCGATTAGAGTACAAAACCGAATTTAGTGATGGTTGCCACACAGTCAGATTCTAATGGCTCTCTTGTGGCCTGAAGCACAGCAATACTAAGCACTTTGTTTCTGTTATTTTCTATAGCTTTGGTGTTTCATTCAAGAGATTTTTTGTTTAGTCTGAGTAATTTGTTGTATTATGAAAGCCACAAAATAAAGGAAAAATAAAAAAGGAAAAAAGAACACAAAATTGAGTTGATTTGAAATAAAGCAGAAATATGAATAATAAATTTACTACATTAATGAATAAATAAAAATAGAAAACAACACTATTGCAATTTAAATATGAAAAATAAAATATAACCAAAACTATTAAAAATAAAAAGCAACCCCCCCCCCCCCCAAAAAAAAACAAAAAACAAACAACAAATTAACAAAAAGTAAATTACAAAAATAATAATGCAACTGAAATGGACCTAATAAAACAAAATAGAAACACAAATATTAAAATTAACCTATAAACGAGCTAATTTAGAATAAAAAAATAATACTAATGCAATTTGAATTTAACCTACTGTAAAATTATTAAATTAGTATCTATTAAGAAATAAACAAATACACAAAAATGTAAATATATGCAAAAAAACTAAACAAACAAGAATGCAATTTGAATTGTAAAATAAAAAGAAATGTTACATTAAATAAAGACACATTTAAAATAATACTAATGCAATTTGAATTGAGTAAAACATTTTAATAAAACCAATCTAACCAAAAATATAAAAAAAATTATAAAAAATATAAAACAAATTTGTGTGTGTGTGCGTGTGTGTGCACAATTGGAAAAACATTGGTCTTCATGTTTGTTTGTCTTCTTTGGGGAAGTTCCAGGCCAAAACAACTTCTTTTCTATCTTAACAATATTTATAAAAAAATAAAAAATAAAATTGAGACAAAATTATGACCGATAATTCTCAATTCCCAAGAAAAACATTTCAGGGCTTGAAACTCTTTACTGAGTCTTATTGAGAAAATAAATGGGAAAAATGTTTCCAGAATAATGTCGGCTGAGAATGTAATGAGCTGCAGAGATTTATAATCATACAGGTGCTTCTGCTGCATTATGAACGCAGAAAACCACTCATTTCAGCACAGTTACCTCTGCTAACCCGTGGTAAATCACTGTAACGACACGCTCATTTGACCCAACAGGTGACGACGGCTTTGAAGTCGAGCAGAGAAACGCCCGCTTAGGGAGAGAGTGTGTGTGTGTGTGTGTGTGTGTGTGTGTGTGTGTGCTACAGTGGAAATGAACAGGGTTTTGAAGTGTCAGAACCACTGTGAATCTGCACAGATGAAAATATACGCACATCAGAAAGGTGTGAGAGATCTGGATGTCTCTGCGTGTCTTCATTATTGTCATATTAAGTCGAGGAGCAGAAGTTGATGCCAGTGTGCGAGCAGCAGAGAAACATGAGCTGTTCAAACCTGATGAGCTTAAATGATATGGAAACTCATGAGGGACTGATTTAGTGTATACACACACACACACACACACACACGTACATACACATTCATATGCTTATGTAATATTTATTCCAGTTATTTTAATTTGACTCCTCAATTTTAAAACTTGTCATCCTTGACTAGCTAAATCAATCACTGAGCTAGATGGGTTCAGGTTGAGTTTTATGCGAGTGTAACTGTCCGGTGTTTGTGATCTGAGGAGGTTAAGCAGCACACAGCTGGTGAACATGAGCTGATGAAGTATTGCAGTGAGATGGTGATTTCCCCGGCGTCTCCTCCTCCTCCACCGCATGGATCTGAATCAGTTATGCTCCGATCGGCCCTGATCTCTGCAGCAAACGACCGTGATGAGACACAGATGCTTAACCTCCAAAACACGCACATACACTTAAGGTTAAAAGATTCATCAAGTCAATACAACATTTGCTTCCTCGCATTTATTTGCATACTGAATAGTAATAAAAACAGTTCTGACAACTCTCTACTGAAGTGTGTTCAGCTCAAAAATGTTTTACTTTTCCACTTGATTTGTGACATTCTCTCTCACAGCCATCTATTTCCAGATTTTAAGTGCTTTTATATCATTAGTTTTTTTGCCTTTTTGCCTCTGTACTGTCAGTAATGTGTGGCGTCCTTGCTGAGCTCTGGCGTGTTGGAGATGTGGTGTTCTGCCTCTCTAGAGTCCCATAATCACATCAGCACCGTCTAAATTTAACCGCTCCGCTGAGAGTTGCAACACAGTTCATTGTCCCTGCAGTGCAGCTGAGGGTCATTCACTATGGTCAGAACCCCTGTTCACACCACATTAGTCTGATTTATGCTGTATTTAAAAATTCATTTTGACAAGCTGTTGAAGCTTGTCCAGTGATTTATTGATAAGGGGTGTTATTGTTTTATTTTTATGGTTTTAGTTAACTTTTTCCTTACTTGAAATTAAATGTTAACTGAAACAAAATAAGTGTCTTGCATAATTCCCTTGTCCAGTCGACTGTATGATGGGATGAAATATGAAGGAAGCCTGTTTGCATGTTTCCACTTTTTACTGAATGTTTCAGACCCCGTTTCACTGCAGTAGTCCGTTATTTAAAGGCATAATTCACCCAAAAAAGAAAATTAATATTTCTCTCCTGCTTCAGACCAGATGACTTTTTCCCTGGAGGAAGCATTATTATGGAATATACACTTGTATGCACTTATTTCAGCGAGAAGCAATGGTTTAAAGTTAAAATCGTCTTAATGATTGATTTGTTTCATCTTTTGTCTTCTCAAGGTGTTGACCGATGGACTGGAGTGGTGTGTATTATTGTGATGTTTTTATCAGCTGTTTGGACTCTCATTCTGACGGCACCCATTCACATCCATTGGTGAGCAAGTGATGAAATGACACATTTCTCCAAATCTGAAACAAACTTTAAAAAAATGATAATAAAATACAGTACAATTATAGACTTATTTGAAAACCTAAAACTGATGCCAAAACACGCAATAAAATTACTAAAACTTTAACTACAATTAAAAGTAATAAATGAAAATTTTAAATCTAATTCAAAATATTAACAAAAACTATAGTGATACTAAAATAATCCTGGTGTATTTTTCAGCAGAATGCATGGATGTCATCCAGTCCGCAGTGCTTTTGAGCCGTTTTATACCACATCAGAATGCTTAGGGTGCAGTTTTTACTTGGCACATGAAGTTATGAACAGTTTTGACTGAGCTATGAAAACATGAGTCAGGACTTGCTGACACAAGGATGCTAAAGCAACAATCGGCTCTATTTTGACTTTCAAAATGATCCCTGGTGTGAAAAAGTATGATGCTTTTCACAGTTAGTGCTCAAGAAAAAGAGGGAATGTGCCATTAAACATGAAATTTCAGCTCTCATTCTGCTGATAATATGCATAATTACATCTGTAAGGATTCCCTGTAGGGCAGCAACACTGATGGATTTAAAGGTGCCATAGAATGCTTTGATATAATATTTTAAATTGTTCTCTGATAGGTAAGGGCAAAAAATCTCCAGAAATGAACATGATCACTTCGAGACGCTGGTGGAGTGGATGAGGCTTGAGAGAGAGTTGTGAGTGAGGCCGTGGACGCAGCCTCTTTGTTGCCAGATTCAGCTGTTATAAGCGTTTTTGGACTTGTCTTTTCTCTCTTTTTGACACTTTAGAAAGTTAATAAAGTAGGATGTTACAGTTTAGGTTCAGCAATATTGCCGATCAGCGCGCTGGTTTGTTCACTTCCATTTTTAATGAGTCCCTTGCTACCTCCGTGGTTCCCACTTCATTCAAAAAATCCATTATTATCCCTGTGCCGAAAAACAATAAACCCTCTTGCCTGAATGACTATCGCCCAGTTGCCCTCACATCTATAGTCATGAAGGTTTTTGAGAGACTTGTAAAGAGCCACATTTGCTCCTCCATCCCTGATACTTTGGACCCTCTTCAGTTTGCCTATCGCCCAAACAGATCTACGGACGATGCCATTTCTCACGTCCTCCACTCTTCCCTCACACACTTGGACAGCAACAATGGGAATTATGTAAGGCTGCTATTCATTGACTATAGCTCAGCTTTCAACACTATAGTCCCCATCAAGCTGGCATCTAAACTCACAGACCTCGGCCTAAACTCCTCACTCTGTGACTGGATTCAAGACTTCCTCACCGGCAGACCTCAAGTGGTGAAAGTTGGCCAGTTCACCTCAAACTCCATCACTCTGAACATAGGAGCCCCACAGGGCTGTGTCCTGAGTCCCCTGCTCTACTCTCTCTACACGCATGACTGCGTGTCCTCTCACAACTCCACATCTATTGTCAAATTCGCTGATGATACTGTGGTTCTGGGCCTCATCTCCAACAACGATGAGACCGCATACTTGGATGAGATAGAGAGACTCACATCATGGTGCCAGGACAACTGTCTCTCTCTGAATGCGAGCAAAACTAAAGAGCTGATCATGGACTTTAGGAAGAGACAGCAGCAGCCCTGCACTCCTCTTATGATCAGTGGGACCCTGTGGAGAGGGTGAGTAGCTTCAAGTACCTCGGTGTAAACATCTCCGAGAACCTGACTTGGACTACACACATCCAAACACAGGTTAAGAAAGCCAGGCAAAGACTGTACCATCTGCGACAGCTGAGGAAATTCAGGGTCTCTCCAGCAATCCTGAAAACTTTCTATTCAGGGACCATAGAAAGTGTATTGACTCAGTGCATCTCAGTGTGGTATGGAAACAGCTCCAATCAGGACTGCAAAGCACTACAGAGAGTTGTGCGCTTAGCTGAGCGCATCTCAGGGTCTGCTCTCCCCTCTCTGCAGGACATCTACCTCAAACGCTGCAAAAATAGAGCTGTTAAAATCATCAAGGACTCTAATCACCCTGCTAACCGTCTATTCACTTTGCTTCCATCTGGTAAGCGCTTCCGTAGCCTGATGGCAAAAACTGAGAGACTTAGGAGGAGCTTCTTCCCCCAGGCCATCAGGCTCCTAAACTCTAACTCTGTGTCATAACATCACTTGACTCCATGTAAATATCACCATATCAATAAGCTATTCATAATTTTTCTCCATGTAAATATCATATATCAATAAGCTATTCATAATTTTTCTCCATGTAAATATCATATATCAATAAGCTATTCATAATTTTTCTCTACCTCATATTGCTGCTATTCAAATACCCTGTACAACTTTTTGCACATTATTTTTGCACATTCCTCTTATTACTATTTAAGTCAACAACATACTGACCTGCACATTTATATTTATATTTTTTATCTTATTTTATTTTATTCTTTTATTTTATTTTATGTTTTGTACTTCTTCTTAATATTTGTATTGCACTGTCCTTGGAGCGGACCTGACCTACATTTCACTGCTGGTTATACCCTGTATAATTGTGTATGTGACAAATAAAAACTCTTGAATCTCTTTATCTTATCATAATTGCAAAAGATTTGAAATAATTTTGATTTATTTTGATTTATCAGTTTTTGTTTGTTTTAATAGCAATATCTGGCAATACTGCATTGATGATTCGGCTGTGCAGGTTCGGCTGGCCTAGAACATGGGCTGGTATATGTTGGGGGCGTAAACATTAATGATCACGACGTCACATTCGTGTGTTATGTTGGGATTCACCTATTTTTCAGTGGTCTTTTGCGCGCATGAGATTTACATAAGAATGAGGAAACAATGGTGTTTGAGGTTAACTGTATGTCATTTCCATGTGCAGAACTCTTATTATTCAACTATGCCAAAGTAAATACAGTTTTCACCTTTAAGCCGCAATTGCACTGTCACTGCAGGTTTACAAAACTGTTTCACTCTCTGCAAACAAATGAAGCAAGTCTTGGTGGTTGATATCTGAAACTGTGAAGTCGGAAGGAAGTAATTAATAAACAATCTCATCAAGAAAGTCATACATTGGAACGACATGAGAGTATCGAAGCTTGTTTCCGCCATGCACGGCAATAAAAACATTGAATAAAATAAAAACAATGTGACTTTTTAGCTCACAATCTGGCATTTTTCTCACAATTCTGAATTCTGAAAAGTCTCAATTACCAATTGTATTATTCTTTATTCCATATCAGAAAAACAAATCTGAATTGTGAGAGGTAAACTTGGATTTGCGAGAAAGTCAGAATTATGAGTTTATGTCTCACAATTTTTTCAATTCTGAATTGTGAAATGCAAACAAAGCAGTGAGAGGAAAACTGCAAATTCTGAGAAAAAAAAAATCAGAATTGCAAGATATAAACTTAGAATTGGTCAGAATTATGAGTTTATATCTCCCAATTCATAATTGTGAGAAAAAAGTCTGAATTGTAAAATACAAATCCAGAATTTTGAGGGGAAAAAAGGCAAGATTGTGAGTTTATGTCACGATTCTGAATTGCGAGATATAAGCACTGTGTAATATAAACTCGGATACAGTGGCAAAATTTTGAGATATAAATTCAGAATTGCGACATATCAACTTGGTTACTTATAAACTCGGAAATGTGAGAAAGTCAGTCAGAATTATGAGTTTATATTTTGCAATTCAAAATTATGAGAAAAAAGAGCTGTGAGATATAAACCCAGAATAGCAAGAACAAAGTCAGAATTGTAAGATATAAGCTTGATTAATTCTTTCTTGCACTTCTGAGTTTATATCTCCCAATTTTTAATTCATGTCTCACAATTCAGACTTTTTCCCTCACAATTCTGAAATGCAAGATATAAAGTGGAATTACGAAAATAAACTTGAGGAAAAAGTCGCCATTACCTTTTTTTATCTTTTTATTCAGTGGCAAAAACAACGTTCCACAGAAGAGTGAAGAAAGGATGACTACTCTCCCTATAAGAAACACTACTCATTTAGTGAATCAGCTTGTGCAACAAAATAACATTTCCTACAATTCTCCCCGGCAGCATTAGTATGCTAATGATGTTTCATTTTCTTGTAAAGTCAGAATTTCTGACTTACTTTGCTAAATGCTCATGTGCTTCTAACACATGAAACAGACCTGAGAGAAAACCTGAGATTCATGCATTACCCAACACATCCATTTACTTTCAACAGAATTCACATCGTAATTATGACATCCAAGCTCATCAGGAGGAACTTCCTAAGAGGTCTCAAAGGCAGCCGTTGACTTCTGGCGTCCTGTGGAGAAATGAAACTAAAGTGTCTTTAAAGTTTGATCTCTCTTCGAATCTTTTCCCGTTCTCTTTTTGTCTGGTTAAATCTCAGACTCTCCCCTGCGGCACTGAAGCTTCTCTGCTCTGCAAATCGCTGACAGCAGCTTTAAATGTTTTGCAGCACAGATGCTTCAGTCAGACATTTGCATTGTTCAAGACGTCCATACATTTTGCCTTAAATGTCAGCAGACGAATAAGGTGTTAAAACCTCCAGAGCCTCTTCTAAAAAGGTGCTTAATTATCGAATTCATGGCTAAATGCACTTCTCTCCTCATTCTTAAGGAAAATTGAGAACCAGTCAACATGAAATAATGACAGTGGTGTTCATTTTATTTTCTACATCATGATTTTCTCTGTACTGAAGCGTCTTACATAATTCCCTTGTCCAGTCGACTGTATGATGGGATGAAATATGAAGTTTCCACTGCGTAATTGTTTACTTAATGTTTCAGACCCCATTTCACTGCACCCAAAAAATTAAAATTTGCTGAAAATGTCCTCACTCTCAGGTCATCTGAGATGTCGACGAGTCTGTGTGTGAAATTTGGAGAAATGTAGCATTACATCACTTGCTCTCCAATGGAAGTGAATGGATGCCATCAGAATGAGTCCAAACAGCTGATAAAAACATCACAATAATCCACAAGTAAATCCACACCACTCCAGTCCATCAGTCAACATCTGGAGAAGAGAAAAGCTGTGTGTTCACACACACCATTTTTGGTTCCATAAAGAAGCATTCAATCTCTTTTCTTACCTTTTTATAATCTGAAGAACCTTCTTTCACCACAAAGAACCTTTTGTGAAACAGAAGGGTTCTTCAGATGTTAAAGGTTCTTCTATGGAATCAAGAAGCAACTTTATTTTTAAGAGTGTAAGAAACAAATCCATCAACAAATCCATTTGCTTCCAGCTAAAATACAAGTCCATAATAACATAATAACACTTCATCCAGTGAAAAAGTGTCCTGATCTGAATCAGGAGAGAAATCTGCACAGATCAAGCACCGTTTACAAGCCAAAACAGCTCTAAACAAATATATGGGTGGATTTTGATGTGAGATGACTTTTTTTTTTTTTTGCTGGAAGAAGAGATATTACAGATTATTTTGTCCAGAAGCAATGGTTTAACATTAAAACTTTATGCCCGCATTGACAGATGTTGCAGTAACTGTATGTTGGCCGCGTTTCTCTGAAGGACAGCTCAGCGCCGCTCATGGTCTCGACACATCTGCTGTAACTTCCTGTTCTCTCTCACTACCGTCTCATTCTCCTGTGCTGGTGCTGGTGCTGCTGTCTTTCTCTTTCTCTGTCTGTCTCTTCTTCTCTGTCTCTCTCTCTCTCTTTCAGACACTCACATTCCGTTTGGGATCATGTTAAAGTTTGTTCTCATTCAGTTCTTCACTGACTCAGCACTATTTGTCCCTGCTGGATAGACAGAGACACTCATGTGAAGCTGAAAGTGGCCAATGAATAATAAAAAGTTGTATGTATATCTATATAATTGGAAATCCTATATTATTTTTCATAAAGATTTATATAATTTATTAATAAAAAATGCAAAAAAAATAGTATTTTTAATTATAAATATTATTTCATTAGTAGCGGTAGTAAAATAATAATAATAATTAGTGCTGTCAAACGATTAATTGCGATTAATCCCATACAAAATAAAAGTTTTTGTTTGTGGAATATATGTGTGTGTTCTGTGTATATATAAATACACACACGTACAGTATACATTTATGCATATATGTATATTCATATAATTATATTATAAATAAATATATTTAATAGAAATAATTTTTTTCTGAAATATATACATGCATGTGTGTTTATTTATATATACATAATAAATGTACGCGTACATTATGTAAACAAAAACTTTTATTTTGGATGCAATTAATCACAATTAATCATTTTACAGCACTAAAAATAATAATAATAATGTATATTTAATGTCATTTACAGTGTTATATTTATTAGACATGATTATATATTGTATTTTTATGAATAATATATGTTTACATAAAAATGTGTATGTATTTATATGTATATAATTAAAAATGCTATATTATGCTGTATTCAACAAAATAATTTATATTATTATATTCATAATAAAAAATATGAAAAATTCAACAAAAGGTTTTTTAATCATATGTATTAATAACAGTAATAATACCTTATAATATTTTATTTTTTGTAATCATTAAATGTGAAGCATGTAAAGAGAGATAAAGAGAAATTATAAATAATATGTATTATATTGTCAGTCCTCTGTCGTGTGTGTCATGTGTTCCCGCCTCTTGTGTCCATATTTGGTTTGTTTCCTGTCCTTGTTATATGTAATCATTGGTTTAATTCTTGTTCAGCCGTGTTTGTCTAATTGTCTATGATTATCCCTTGTATATCAGTCCTGTCTGTTCAGTTAGATTTCGTCTGGTCTACTCGTGTCTTGCCTTGATGTCCTCAGTAAAGACTATTATTTGAAGTTATATCCTCGTCTGCGTGTTCCTGTGTGCTCCCTCGTGTGTGCACCGTGACATTTATATTATTTGAATACATTTAATGAATGTAAAAAAAAAAAATAGATGACGAATGCAAAAAAACCCTGATGTGAATGATTGGTGAATGCATTGCAAGCTTCAGAGAATTTAATTCAAACGTTTATCAATAAACCATGCATTATTATTCAGGTAGCTAGATATAAGCACTTTAAAAATAACTTTAAAAGAAGATTTTTGCCAGTTACATTGAGAATGCGACATACTTGCATTGAATTATAAATTGCAGTCTGACATATTTCTGAACACATATGTATTAAAAGTCAAGCTTGTTTGTATTTGCAAGCTTTGGTGACAAGCTGTATATTTTAGGATTCCTCATTAGTCTCTGATAGTTTCCGGCTTCATAAAGCAGCGGCAGCTTGTTTGAGGTCAAATGCTTTGATTTGAGAGTGAAGGAGAGAGAAGCACATGTACCTCAGACCTGATGTTCTCGTCCACGTGTCTGACAGCAGGCCATGAAAGAAACGATGTCGATTGGCATATTGCATGTTCACGGGGAGCCATAATCTCCTCACCGGACGCGGTTTTCTCATTAGACTCTGTTTACTTCCTGTCTGAAACACACAGGAACACATTATTTAGATTCAGAGCGAACGCTGTTAACATTTGATCACTTGACAACTGGGAATTATTTGACAGCTCGAGTAGAAGGAACACATGTTCATTCACAGAGAAAGAGCTGCACTGTGATCCGCTCACGTTTGAAACATGATCATCCTCGTATCTGTCTACGGAGTAAAACCCAGAGTACAGAACTCCTTTAAAACTGATTGTAGCATTATCCATATCAACAGATTTGTTATATTGACAGCTTGAGGTCATTTTAATAGTGCAAAAAATGGCAAGATGTTTTAAATCATGTGAGATCCATCAGTTGCTTCTACAGGTTCATCATCATAACCCAAAATTTCTGACAACATCCACAAACTTTGACTGCATTTGAATCGCTTTTCTTGATGTTTTACGACTCTTAAACCCCAATGATTGGCCAATTAATGTATTTAGTTGTTTTATTTATTAATTTGTACTTTTTTCTTGCAATTCTGAGAAAAAAGGGGCAAATTGCAAGAAAAAAGTCCGAATTTAGAGATTTTAACTCAAACTCGTAGTTATGAGAAGAAATGTCAGAATCAGAATAAAACATAATTACGACTATATATCTTGCGGTTACAATATAATTTCACAGTTATATCTGAGTTTATATCACAATTTTGTTGCAATTATGAGAAAATATCTGAATTATTTGTTTCTGCCATGGAAATAAAATGAGGTCAAATGAGGACTTTTCCTCTCACAAATCATACTTTTTTCTAAAAATTACGAGTTTATAAGAACATTTTGCTAGCATTCCCATTATGCTATAAAAATTTAATATTTCCTGAATATTCGAAACATCACGTTTTTTTTTTTTAATTATTATTATTGTTTGACAAATGTCCAACTGATTTTAAAAAAATGTTTTAAGTTTTAAAAGTTTTAAAAATGTTTTTAACATATAATAATATTTTTAAAAAGTTAGGCAAATTTAAAACTTTAATGCTTCTGAAAAAAGTTCCTTGAACAATGTATAAATATTGTTTTTGTGCTGTTTTGAGAACATTATAAAAGTCCACATAACTTTGAACAAACGTTCTATTAACGCTAGTTTAACGTTTATCAAACGATCAGCTATAATGCACTTATCGCAACAAAAGCAGGCAAATGTCAAAATATTTCTAATTTAATGATAAAAATAAGTATTCAAAATGTATCGTTTAATTTACAATCTGCAAAAGAGGTGTAAAAATATGTTCAAGTACTCCATTTAAAGTCAAAGAACTTGACATAAACATAAATATAAAACCTTTTCTGTTTCTGTTGAGATGCAGTATAAAACACCTACAAGATGCAGCAGAAATATCTGGATAATGTTTGCCTTTTCTTCTGTCACGGGCCATTATAATGTGAACCTTGAAATCAGGATTAGGCATAAAATTGTGTGAATTGAACAATTAGATGTAATATGGCTCAGCTGAAGACAGGAATTGTGTGTTTGTGACAGTTTTTCTGCTGAAAATGCAATACTTCTTCATCTTAAAAATAGTTATGATCTATACTCGAGCAAAACAGGCACAGTTTTTGTAATCAGCTGCCCAAAACGAATATGAAACAAGTACTGATTTCATTCAGCAAATATGTTACAGGGTGCTTTTCAATTATGCTACAGAAATCATACAGAATGTACCTGGTTTTAGAAAAATATATATTTTATATAGAGTATAAAAAAACCCACTTCAGTTGTAACCTGGCTTTCTTACTGGTTTCTGAGCAGTGCTTTGGATTTCTATATCAATGCAGCTTCAGAAAAATGACCAATGGATTGACTGTAAAAAATCAGGCCTGAAATGCATTGAATTTCATTGTGTTTTTGCTGAAAAGTCCCTGATGTGAGTTTCTGTTCAAGTCGTGATGTTTTATCAGAAAGGAGTTACTTGAGGTGAAGACGACTAGGATTTTCTGAAGACAGCTTCAATTGACCTTTCAATTCTGTCTCCTGCTTTTACAAGAGCAGTTCAGAGAAGAAATAATCATTCTGTCATCATTCATTCACCCTCATGTCATTCTAAAGCCTTATTATTTTTCATTTTATTCTCTGAAACAGGAAATAAGACATCAAGCATCAGAATTCTGTCGCATGTAAGGAAAGTTAAGATTTATACTGTGACGAGTCGGCTGCCTCCCCCCTGTCCATCATCACCACCCCGTCCCATATTCGCCGCCCTTCACCAGGCTCCCGACAGGAGTGGGTGTGTGAGAGAGGAGGGGCGCTGAAACAGCCAGGGCTGGCGGCGTGTGATGAGGCGCACCTGACGTGAATAGAGCCTCATCACCGCCGCCGTTAAATGCCGAACGCGCCTCTCCTCGGGAGACCGGTCTCTCCCCCGTGCATGCACGCTGGTGTCCTCGTGGGTCCAGGAAGGGAGCGTCGAGGAGGACTGCCGCACCCGTTAGGCGGCTGACGGGCCAGGATGCCGGGCCGCCGAATCCCCCAGAAGCGCCGGGATTCCGCAGATGGACGAAGCCGCGCCAGAGACGCCGCCGCCACTCGCTCCCGGCCCCGAGAGGGGAGCGCGTGCGGCCACCGGACTCCGCCCCTTCCCTGGACCCTTCCCTCCTGAACACTGCCCTCCTACACAGCCCCGCAGCACGACGAGGACACCAGATCCCTGTTTATTTTGGACACTTTTCCCCCTTTTGGACACTTTATTTTAATATATTGTTTAATAAAAACCTCTCCGAGGCTTGACGCCACGCCCACTGTGTCTGTCGTTGGCTCCTCCCGCCACAATACTTTTAGCACAAAAGAGCATCATAAGAGAAGGTTATTCTTCTGAAGTCAAACTATAGTTTTGGTTGATAAACAGACATTATTTACTGATTATCTTCCTCTACACTTGTCATGTGACATGCGAGAACCAATAGCCTTTGGTGTCTATTAATGCAAAAGCCAGGTGTGTTGCATGTAAAAGCCTCATTTTGTGACTCAACACAATTGATGAGAATTTTAGTTAAAGAACACAAAGTTCAGTCTGTTCCTTCATGCAGAGCATCATATGAGTTCAGAAGAGCTTTGTCCACTTTAGTTGTATGGAAAAAAGCAGCTCAGACATTCCTTTGAAAATAATAAAAGTAATATGGGATCAATGGTGTGAAGGTGAATAGATGATGACAGCGATTTATTTTATGGTTGAATTATTCCTTTTAGCAACGTTTAGTATTGCAGCCTTGACAGAATGACATAGTTTAATCACAGAGTCAAGTCAAGGAATCTGATTATATTTTGATGCACTTCCGAATGTAAAAGTTCCCATAATATCAAATGTCAGATGTGCTCTGAATCTAATATTAAGGTAGACATTCTATTAAAGATATAAAATGAGTATTTTATCTTGCTTGGAGGCACTGCAGCAAAAACTGTAAATCTGAAAGCTCCCCAGAGCAGAAAGACTGGATCAATGAACTGGTATGTTGTACTGCTCCTAAATAAAAGATTGTATTCTTTTCAAGCTTTGACTGTAATTGAACCCTCTTCCTTGATGTCTTGACCATACGGATTACATATTCATTTTTAAACATGATTTTCTGGACTTTACTTTTTTCCTTGCAAGTTTATTTCCACCACATACAAAATAATAAATAATTAATAAAAAAAAAAAATTAAAACATAAAGGTAACTGTAATTTTTTTCTTGTGATTCTGGGATGCGTTTCCCAAAAGCATCATAAGCTTAAGTTGATCGTAAAAACGATTGCACGAATCATCTTAGACTTGCGGACTTTATGATTATAATTAAAGCTTTTGATTGTTCTTCATTGTACACTTACTACTCTTTTTTTTTTTTAATGAATTTATAAATTAAATAATTAAAAAGGGCAGAAAAAAATTTAAATAATCTAAATTAAATGACTGAACCAAAAAAAATTATAAAAGAAGGCTAATGTAGGAAATATGCTTCAAAGACTGGGAAAAATAGGGATAAACCCAAAAAAATCTGTCAATGACAAAAACCAGCCATGTATTGGACGTCTATTATATACTATAATATATATTATTATATAGTAGATTAATATTATGCTTATAACTATAATATTATATTATATCCGAGCTGTATATGGAACGCAGCATTAGGTTAACATTTCAATAAACGAGCATGTACTACAATTACATTTTATAAACTGACATTTCAGCACTTGACAAACGGATAGCGACTCCTAAGTAGCACTTAAAGCTCGGCTACATGTGTCACAGTTCGATGGAGGGAAACGAGGAGATGACTTCCACAAAATAGACTTTTAATAATGAAACCAAAGGAAATACACACTAACATAAGGTGTGCAGGAGAACAAACAAGGAATGACTAATAAGACTGGATGCCAGACACTAGGAAACACAGGGTTTAAGTAATAAGGAAGGAAACGAGGGAAACACAGCTGACATCAATGGAACATAATGGGAACAGGAAGGACCAAATATGGGCATAAAGAAACAGGAGGGAAAACAAGGACCGGGACCATGTGGAATCAAAACAAACACACACGTGACAATGTGCGATTGTGTTAAATGCATTTTTGGGAAATGCACGTGAAACAATAACAAACGTTTGTAAAAATGACTCTTAGGCGCTAAGATCAATCGTTATCGAGAAACGCAATATATCTCAGAGACTATATATCTCAGAGTTTTGCACTTTTTTTCTTGCAATTCTGAGAAAAGTACTATTTTTTATGGATATAAACTAGACATAAACAGGCAATTCTAAAAAAAAAAAAAAAATGGTTTGATATAAATTGTCAGAATTGCAAGATGCAAACTCAAAATTGATCAACTCAAATATAAATATGAAATATAAACTTCGAATTATGAGAGAGAATTATTGCGAATTTTAGACAAACTTGCAATTCTGAGAAAAAAACCATCAGAATTGCTAAATATAACTCAGAAAAATACTTCACAAGATATCAATATCACAAGATACAAATTTGCGCTTCTGAGAAAAGAAGTCAGAATTGTGAGATATTAACTCAATATTAACTCAATTTAATAGAACTTATTTCTATTGGTAATTTACACCATTTTTCTTTTTCTGTTCTTGTTATTTGTAATGATTATAAAGCGCAATGTGCTGGTAGCTACTTCTGGTGTATGTGCATAGTTATTCCCAACAGGGAATCTTTACAAAAAAGAAGACAGATTTGTAGACTACTTTTCAAACACTGCTGTTCATTTTCAGCATCCGAGCTTCTTAATTGTTTGCGCACAGCTTTGGTTTCTCTGGTTTTTGGTGTCAGTGGATGTGCAGATACAGTTCAGCTTTTATAAGAGCCTCGGCTCGGCAGATGGACTCAGTCTTTGATCCTCACTCGCAGACGTAAAGCGTCGGAACGCTGCCCTGCGTGATGTTCCCTGTCGTCTTTGATCTTTTCAATGCCAGATTCGTGGTTTGTCGAAGCCCTTTTTCCCGCGGCTAAGCGTTATAAATGTGATGACGCCGCAGCTGTTTGAACGTTTGTGAAAAAGACGCTCCGGTAATGACCCAACGGGACGACTTCGACACCGAATATACTGATATATCCTAAATCACATGTTGCTGGAGTTAATCTGCAGCGCCCCGGGTGCTTAGCAGACATGCCTCGTGTTTCAGTAATTATGTAAAAACTCCTCTTCCATTCACGATGACTCAGTCACAACAGGAGATTTAGAGTTTCTCCTTCACTTTAATACACACACGCCGCTTTCATCTTCCACCCGGGATGCTCGCGCCTGTCAAAAGCCACGGTAAACGGGCCTTGAAGAACCGCTCGTTGTGGCGTTTCTTATTTATTTTGCCTATAAACAGATCTGCGTTCAGGTGCAAAGACACCGAGTGTTACGCAAGCTGGCTTGGATATATTGTTTCAGCTTATTTTTGCTCCTCGCTTGTACTTCTGTCACTCTCAAGGGCGCTTAATTTCTTTGAAATCTTAACTAGAGCGACCTTAAAGACGTTTGGCTGGAGCTCGTGAGCTGCTTTTGACAGTTCAGGCCAGAACATTTTATCTGCTTGGCCTCTATTAAACTCTGGCGTCTTGAGATGGGAGTAACAAAACTTCATGTCTCACTTGCCAAAGACTTTATCAGAGCTGAACTTGAAGCGATAGGAGGCTTCAATCTTGAGGTTTATGCACAGTGAAACAGAACAGACTTTAGGTTAATTTAAAGAGCTCTCTGGCTTTGTATAGTTTGTTTATCCTTTTTAACAGTAGAGCGGGCCATTTTGTGACTTGAATGTGCCTGGCTTCTGGGGCCAGTTGTTCAAAAGTAATCTGATCGGATTTTGGCCTTCAGATTGGATCAAATTTTGAAAATGGGTTGTTCAAAAGAAAAAAAAGGATTCAGAATTCAGATTAGATCACAAAATCAAATCTTGGTTAATCTTATTTTTTTCCCAAAACCATGTCCCTTTAGGGGCTCCGTAGAGAGCACTAGTAATCCTGATTTGGAAATCTGAAAAAGTGTGTATCTGGATCAGGGTGATCCAATCCAATTTTGCTATCTGATCCTGAATAGTAAATCCAGATCATTCTGATCCAGGTTAAACTTTTTGAACAACTGGCCCCTGGTGTCGTTCCTTTCTGTTATTTTAGCTGTACAAAAACAGTTTGTTATGCTGCTTTATATTGCAAAATGATATTAATGATATTTAATTATAAAAAACTGGTTTGTAGCACAAATAGCTCTACAGTTTTAATGCATTATTCTTAATTATTACCTGTAGTAGTTAATCCCATATGGCAAAATATAGGCTATATTTGCAAATATGCCACAAACATGACAGTGTATGTATATATATATTATATGTGTATATATATATTATAAGATTTATAAGATTTTGCCCTCCAAATACATTCAATACCTTCATATCAGGGTTATTATAATGAACTAAAACCATAAAAATTATACTTTAAATAAAATACAAATACTTGTTGGCATCATTTGTCATTTTCATTTAGTTTAGCTTGATATACTAAGTAACTAAAACTGAAATAAAAATGAATAGCTATATACCTGATTGCAAAGACACTATTTAAACTGAGCTGGATGATGACATCACTGAATTCAATAATGCAATGCCTATAAGTGATTTTATTGACTGTTTCCCCCATTCTTATTGATTGTTTTTAGCAAATAAGAATGTTTATCACTAAGAAAAGATGTTCATGTACCACTCACTTTGATCAGACTTGTTATTTATTTCTGACACAAGATAAACAGACAATTTTGATTTGGTGCTTGGAAGTTAATTATGGATTTTTTTGTTCTGTCGGGTATAATGCTGAAAACCAACAGCCCAAAACTGTCTCTCGCTCATTCACCCCCATCCTGTTGAACTCATTGATTTTTGACCCTGTTTGAGGCGTCCCGCTGTTTTGGCACAATTCTGTCCCTCAGTTACGGTAAATCTGGGTGAATTTCATCAGTCGGAGCATGGCAGAAGAGATTCCCAGACAAACACTCAGCAGATGGCATTACAGTGGCTTCCTGTCGACAATCAAAACCTAAACAGTTTTTAAATAAGTAAACTTGTCAAAGGTAACTATTTACATTGCACTTTTTTTGGAAAGTTGGCCAGCAGGTGTGTTTTTACAATCTGAAGTGGTGTTCAAGTGCTTGTTCCCGTGACGTAATTGACGTAAATGCATGGCATTTGCCTTCCAGTGAAACCAGATTGGGAACATAGAGGCTTTTCAACTGTATTTCCCTGTAAAAATAGAAATATAGCAACTTACTTGGAAAAGTAACTGTTTTATGGTTAAACTCTCAATTCAGCTGAAGCTGCTGAATCGCTACTAACCAAGGGCATCTGTAATACCTGGAGATGTTTATCTGTCAGCATTCGCAGAAATACGTGACCCGCGTGCTGCCGTCTTTGCTAGTATGGGGACGCTATTTTGAAGATAACGTTTAGCTTTCGATTAGCTGACGGCAGGGAACACACAGTCACAATCTGTAATGGAAAAAATACAAATACATAGCAGGGGCGAACTATGTATTTAACCAGACGAATTTTAAATGTAATTTATTTTAAAAGTATGCATTTGGCAGATGCTTTTATCTAAAGTAATTTGTATTGCATTCAAAGTTAGTCAAAGTTTATCAGTTCATGCATTCACTGGGAATCAAACCCACAACCAGTCCAAAGTGCAGACACCCGGGCCAGTTGTTATACAGCTTTTTAAAAGGCGAGACAGGAAACCAACAGCGGGTGTCCTCGATGAACCCATCAGAGAACAATCAGTTGGGAGGCAGAGCAATCACACAATTCAACCCAGGGATGACACACATAATGCATGAGTCATCACACCCCACCCCTTAAGACAGGGGTCTGTCAAGAATCCCTGTAATAAAGAAAACAAAAAATTAGCAAAATATTTAAAGAAGAGCATGTGACAGTGGATCAGCGACAATATTTTCAGATCCTCTGACATGTCGAATATCAAGGGAGTAAGCCTGTAAAAATAAATACCAATGGATGAGCCTTTGATTCATGCAATGAAAAGAATTCAAAAACATCAACAGGTTGTGGTCCGTGTAAACAACAACGGGTTGACCCAAACCAACATAAACACCAAAATGTTGTAACGCCCAAATCAAAGCCAAAGCTTCCTTTTCTACCACAGAATAATTCAGGTGATACGAGTTAAACTTGCGAGAGAAGAAACTGAGAGGGCGGACCATGCCTTCCTCATCGTCCTGTTGAAGGACAGCCCCTGCACCAACTTGGCTTGCATCCATCTGTAATGAAAAAGGCCGCTCAAAACAAGGGGCAGCAAGGACAGCAGAAGAACACAATAAAGATTTAACATTGTCAAAAGCCAGTGCACAATTTGACGACCAAACTAATTTTGCCTTGGCCTTTAAAAGATCAGTATGTGGTGCGATAACTGAAGAGAAATTTGTAGTAGGAACAGGATAGTCACAAATAGCCTAAATTTTGGCACTTAAAGGCCGTACCTCTCTGTTCCCCACCACTTTGCCAAGATAGGTTATAGAAGCCTGAGCAAAGCTACATTTCGCCAGGTTCGTGGTCAATTTGGCCTCTGACAAACACATCAAGCCAGCACACAAGCGTTTTAAATGTGAATCCCAAATATCACTGAACACTACAAGGTCATCTTAATACACCGCACACCCCTCAAGGCCTGAAACTACTCGGTTCATCAACTGCTGAAAGGTGGCAGGTGCATTTATTAACCCAAAACTCATGACCCGGTATGAATAAAGGCCTGATGGAATAACAAATGAGGAAATTTCCTGAGCTCATTGAATCAAAGTCACCTGCCAAAACTCTCTCAGCAGGTCAAGCTTGGTTACAAATTTGGCAGAACCAACCTGGTTAATGCAATCATCCACTCGCGGAAGTGGGAAACAATCAGGCTTTGTCACACTATTAAGTTTACGGAAGTCTGTGAAAAATCTTACCGAACCATCAGACTTTGCAACCAGCAGGCAAGGAGATGTCCAGTCTGAACTCGAAGGAATCGCCATCTCATTTTCCAACATATATCTGATTTCTGCTTCCATCAGCTTTCGTTTCTCTGGTGGCACTCGATAATAACGTTGTTTGATAGGAGAAGCGTTACCCACATCAATATCATGTTCAGCCCAGTCGGTTCGTGTTGGTGTGTCTCCAAACAATTCTGTAAAACTAAAATAAGGTGAACACTTCAATTGGTAAAACAGGACGCAGTCCTACCACTACCTCACCAGTCACCAAATCAGAATAAAGCTTCACATTATGTAAAGAAACATACTCTCTCCAGTTTCAGATTGCGAGGAAAATGGCAAAATGGACTCTAAAATTAAAGAATCCACAGCTCCAGTGTCACGCAGAATTTTAATGGGAACTTCCACAGTTCCCTGCAATAACGACACTCGACCTTCTGTAATGAAAGGAGCATAACTAGACAAATAATCATTAGAAAGTTTCATCTCAGTATCACCTAAGTGAATAGAATTGGTGATTGCAGCAGGTTTCAATTTATTTGTCTCAGTGCGTTTATTTTTTCCTTTAATTACCAAACAGTCTGCTTTCCAGTGTCCTTTTCCAAGACAATAGTAACTCTTTTTGTTGGTCAAAAGTTAAAACAGACTGTAAAGCAGATAAGCTTTGTGCCTGCACGTCTTCAGTTTGCTCCATTTCGGTTGGTAAAATTCCTTTTTCCATCAACTTATTTTTCAACTCAATCGTAATAGTACTTTCTTTGAATCTCTTATCACTAATTTTAATTTCATAAAACTGCGATTCTTAAAAGTTGCTCTTTTGTGCATGTATTCAACATTACATGTGAAGGCGATTTAGCAAACTTTTCAACATCAGCCATAAACACGTCACAGACCGCAAGCAACTAATTGTGCAATCAAACACTCAGAAGTTTCCCCCTATCTACCTTTTCCAGATAAGCAACCTATCTAATTTACTAAACCCTAATCTTCATGCAGTTACCGGTGGGGGGAAATTAAGCACATGAGCCCAATGGGTGAAAATGCAACCGGTTAAACCAGCGACAATTCAAACAAATTTATCCAATATTTCAATCATTCTCACACTACCAAACTAATTCTACTACGACGAGGACGAGCCCTCATTTGTTACGCCCCATGGCTCGAGAAGGATGTAATAAATATGGGGACACACAAGAAAGTGCGAATAATATACAAAATGTATTAACAAAAAAGAACTATACAGAAAAAAACAATGTAACATGAAACAGTCAGGAATCAGTGGTGTAAAGTTAAGTGAATGCATGAAAATGTAATGGACTGTAGCAATGTTGGATGTATAAAGTAAAAAAAAGTTAAACAAAACCAGGTCCAAAGTGCAGACGCCCGGGCCAGTTGTTATACAGCTTTTTAAAAGGCGAGACAGGAAACCAACAGCGGGTGTCCTCGATGAACCCATCAGAGAACAATCAGTTGGGAGGCAGAGCAATCACACAATTCAACCCAGGGATGACACACATAACTCATGAGTCATCACACACACACACATTTAACATTACAAATATTAATTACATATATTTCAATAGAACAATATTTGTTTATGTGTCATGTAATTTGTTCATTTGCCATATAATGAATAAATTATCATATATATATATAGAGAGAGAGAGAGAGAGAGAGAGAGAGAGTAAATCATATTAAAGCATACCTACATATAATACACACCATTTTAATATTTTTTATGTATAAATTAATCTTCAATTAAAATATAATTTATGAAAACAAAAATATTTTGTGAACATTTATCTTTAACTACATATTGTTGTCAGATATTCAGTAACCTAATTCATTAATCCACTAAAGATCTGCCTTGTTTGATTAAACAGAAAAGTATTTTTTATAATTTTATATAAAAACAGATTTATTTTTATGTAATATTTTGCAATACTCAGTCATTATATGTAATTGTATTCAGAGTGAAAACTCACTCGTCACTCACTATATCAGTGCTTCTGCATGTTGATAGTCAAGTTTAAACTTATGTAATCAGATGACCTTTTGAAAGGAACAGACAAAGTGTTTTAATTGAATTTGTCTCTGTCCCATGACACTCGCCACTAAAGCAGCGCTGTGGAAGCCTCTGTGTCAATCACAGCGTCCCCGCAGGAGAGCAGACGTGGGAGGGAGAGTTTGGTAAAAACGGGGCGTACAGAGGAAATGGTTTGGAATGGCGGTTGGGCCGCGGCAGCCGGTGGAAAACCGCTGACAGACTGAATAGATTTGATGGATGAGGTTTGTTCAGGAGGAACGATCAGGCCAGAAACAGCAGCGAGCGGCACTCGGTGGCCCCAGAGAGTTCCAAAATTGCCTCTCATTCCACACCATGGAGCTTTTAAAGACAAGATGGGCCATTCTATTTAGACGTGGCCATCAGAGCTCTGTGGCAATTATGGGATCTGACAGGACTTGGATGCCATGTGCAATCAATTTCTCATTTAAAGCTTCATAAAGGGGCTCAAGAAAGACTGTGCTGCTACTTAAAGCTACGCTCTACGGTTATTAACTAAAACTAACTTTTACTTGAAATATTACTTGAAATGATAATAAAAATGTAAACTGAAATATAAAATTATATATATATATATATATATATATATATATATATATATATATATATATATATTAGCTAATGGCAACATTTGCCATTTTCATTTAGTACTAAAATGTACTAAAAAAGTACTGAAATAAACTAAATAAACCTTTAAAAAATATAGACAAATTACTCAAATTTTAACCAAAATTCAAATGAAAACACAAAATGTCAAAAAATTTAATTATACTAAAATGACACTGGCTCAAATCAGCGTATATGGCATTACGTGGCGTATATCAGCATCCTGATTTTATTAAGGAATTATATATTTCAAGCTATCTATTGTGACACTATATGGAATAAAACTTATAATAAATACATAAATAAATAATCCAAAATAAGATAAATTAAGATTTAAAAAGATTAATAATAATAATGATAAAGATTACAATTTTTGTAATGTGTTATATATTCACAAATTCTCTTCAAATGTGATGTGATTGGACTGAAATATATTAAGGGGATAAAAATATTTTTAAATGCTTTTAAAAATATACAAATATGGGCAATATATTAATAGAAATATGTCTGGGCAAATATATGTCTTGGTCAATTTGTTTTTGTTTTTTTTACATATATAGGCCTACACAATTTTAACAATATTTACATATATGTAAAAATATATATTTTTTGCTCTATGGAACAAAAGTCTCACACTAGCTTTTGGAAAAGACCAAAATTTAAATTTTTTAAAACTCTTTTTTTTTTTTTTGCTGTATATTGCTGTATATGTGATTTATGGGATATTGCATTAAAAAAGGGAACATTAAGATGCAAATAAAATTCCAAAATGATATCTGATAAAACAAAAAGACATGAATTTTGAACTTGATACACATCAAAAAATCATTTTACAAACAATTTGCTATGAGTAGATGAAAACATGTTGCTCTAGTCATTCATATGCAAAAATGTATGACAATATTGTGTATCTTCTTTATTACATAATAAAATGATTTATGCATGCACAACTATTTATGGTTTTGCTAAATACCGAATGATAATGTACAGTCAGCTGGTCAGTATCACAAAACAAACCACGAAAACCCCAAATATGAGCTGGTGAAGTATCAGTTCTGGCATAGTTTGCATTGCATTTGTTGGCAGTAAGACGGCGTGAGATTCATTTGTGGTCTGCAGGAGGAAATGTAAATGGAAAACCGCCACCAACCGTGTGCTGGAGCTGCACAATCCATTTATTTATTCATTTGCAAAATGAGAGCAGCCGAATCCTGCGGGATTATACACTCATCTAATCCTGTCAGCTCTCTTCTCTCTCTCTGTGTGTGTGTGTTTTCAGGCAGCAATTTTGCTTTTGCTCCTTTGTCACTCGTGTGTGTGTGTGTGTGGGGGGGGGGGGCATTATAAAGCTTATCAGTGTTCCTCATGAATATTAATTAGATGACATTCACCCAATAGTTGTGATTTGCCGAGAGGCTGGTAAGTGGGTGCTAACTGTAGTAGGGTTACTGGATACAATTTTCATGTTTGTTCAATGCCTGGTTAGCAGCTGGTTGACAAAAGTTGACTTAGTCTTAAAGCTGTTATTTAACATTACCAGATAATGTTTTCAACATTGAAATTTCAAAAAATGATGCATTGCATTATGAAAGATACAGATTTTGATGACAAAATTCTAGTCCTTATTGTATGGAAGCCTGTTCACACCATGAAATAAAAAATAATGTAAACTGAGATTTCATGATATAAAATCAGAATTGCAAGAAATACACTTTATGAGATATATAAATTATGAGATATAAACTCGGATTTGTGAGATATAAACTCAATTGCAAGATATAAATTCAGTTGTGAGATATAAACTCAGAATTGCGAAATATAAACTTACAGATAGAAAGTCAGAAGTAAAAAAAAAAAAATAATAATAAAAAACTTTCTGAATTTTTTTTTTCAGAATTGCAAGAACCAAAGTCCGAATTGTGAGATTAAAATGTTGAAATTGTTGGGGGGTTTTTTCTTTGTTTTTTGTTTTTTTATATAATATTGCAGCCCAAGAACCGCCTACTTCTATAGAAAGAGACAATGTGATTGACATGTAAAGCTACCAACCACAATTTATTTTTTATGAATGTGCAATTTATGGATTGGTTTATCAGAAAAAGAAACGTTAGCAGAGACTAGGACAGACTTCACAGAATTTTACACTAATTAGTGTATCAGGATCATCCGCTTGTTTCACAGCTGGAGTCTCAGTTCACGGTGGCACTGCAGCGGTTCATCTCTGTGTGTGTGTGTGTGTGTGTGTGTGTGTGTGCTTGTGTGTGTGTATGTGTATGTGTATGTGTGTATGTCTCAGAGCGAGTCTGTTTCTTATCTGTGTCCTGAATTACAGAGGCACTCACACACAAACACACACTGCACTGACACCCCATATCTCCTCATCAACAAGTGTCAACTGCAGAGCATCGCTTATCTTTGTTTATTTTGGAAAATGGCACGCAATGCATGACAGCACCGGAGATTAAACAGAGACACAACTGAGCTCTGGAAAGAAAATATTAATATAAATAAACACTACATTTCCAGTGCTACTATCAGCACCACTAGAATTACCAAACAGAATTGTAAAACTAATAATAAAATGTAATATTATATAATTATAAAACAATAAAAAATAATTACAATTGAATAATATTTTAATAATATTATTATATAATTTTCAGAATAAATATTATTAAATAAGACTATTATTGAACTTTTCATTTGTAATAATTGTTTATTTTTAAATAATTATATTTAAAATTATTATAATACTATTTATGATATTATCATTATCATTATTAATATTATGTATTATTAATAACAACAAAAACAATAAAGGTTCTAAAAATAATCTAAAATATTATACTACTAAATAAAAATAATAATATAAATGGTTTATGCATTTTTTGTCAGTCTGCTGTCAGCAAAGCTGATTTCATTACTTCCATTACTAGTCATTCAAGGTTAAACCTCATGGCCCTGACAGAGACCTGGATCAAACCAGAGGACAATGTTACACCTGGAGCACTCTCCAATAATTTCTCCTTTTCACACACCCCCCGTTTGACTGGAAGAGGTGGAGGTACTGGTCTGCTCATCTCTAATAATTGGACATCTACTCCTTTACCATCCCTGAGTATCAACAGCTCCTTTGAATCACATTCGGTTACTATTACCTACCCTCTAAAAATCCATTCTGTAGTTGTTTATCGTCCTCCAGGATCACTAGGTAACTTTGTGGAAGAATTAGATTTATTGCTCTCAACTTTTCCAGAGGATGGTACTCCCTTAGTCTTACTTGGAGACTTCAACATCCACCTAGATAAACCTCAGGCTGCAGACTTCCACACTCTGCTTGCCTCTTTTGATCTCAAGAGAGTGCTAACTACAGCTACTCACAAATCAGGCAACCAACTTGACCTTATTTACACACGACACTGCTCCACTGATCATGTGCTGGTTACTCCACTGCACACCTCAGATCACTTCCTCCTCACTCTTAACCTCAACATGATTCCTGACACATCAATGGAAAGGGTATGGCGCAAATCACAAAATCCTACTGACCTTAATTTATATCGATCACTCCTCTCTGACTTCTCTACTAATGTTTCCACTGCTAAAAGGACATACTATCATGACAAAATTACTCTTGCATGCTCTTTAAAACATTTTCCTCGGCCCTTTGTCCCCCCCCCCTTCATCATCTCTAACAGCTGACGACTTTGCCACATTCTTCATTAATAATATTACAAACCTCACTGCACAATTTTCCACACCACAATCTATCAAAAACATCTTACCAGCAAACATATACTCGTTCACATCCTTCTCTCCACTCTCTGAGGCAGAAGTCTCTAAACTCATCCTTTCCAGTCATCCTACTACCTGTCCGCTTGATCCTATTCCATGTCATCTCCTTCAAGCCATTTCACCTGCAGTCGTACCTGCACTCACTCACATCATTAACACATCCCTTCACACTGGAATTTTTCCCTCAGCATTTAAACAGGCTCGTATAACTCCACTTCTTAAAAAAAAACACTCTTAACCCAACTCTTTTAGGGAACTATAGACCGGTTTTCCTTCTTCCTTTCATTGCAAAAACACTTGAATGAGTTGTGTTCAACCAAGTCTCTGTCTTTCTCACACAGAACAACCTCCTGGACAGTAACCAATCTGGCTTCAGAAGTGGACATTCGACCGAAACTGCCATGCTTTCTGTTGTTGAAGCCCTAAGACTTGCAAAAGAGGCTTCCAAGTCTTCATTACTTACAGTATCTTGCTGGATCTGTCTGCAGCTTTTGATATGGTCAACCATCAGATCCTCTTGTCAACCCTATTGAGAAAGAGCATCTCAGGAACCGCACTCCAGTGGTTTGAGTCTTACCTCTCTGATAGGTCCTTCAAAGTATCTTGGAGAGGTGAGGTATCCAAGTCGCAACATCTAGCTACTGGGGTGCCTCAGGGCTCAGTTCTTGGACCACTTCTCTTCTCTGTCTACAAGGCATCACTAGGTTCTGTCATTCAGAAACATGGCTTTTCATATCATTGCTATGCTGATGACACTCAACTCTACCTCTCATTCCATCCTGATGATCCAACGATAGCTGCTCGCATCTCAGCGTGTCTAACAGACATTTCTTGCTGGATGATGGACCATCACCTTCAACTCAATCTAGCTAAGACAGAACTGCTTGTAGTTTCAGCTAACCCATCGCTTCATCACAATCTCACCTTCCAGTTATGCTCATCTACCATAACTCCTTCAAAAACAGCCAGAAACCTTGGAGTTGTGATTGATGATAAGCTGAATTCCTCAGACCACATTACTAAAATTGCCCGGTCCTGCAGATTTGCATTATACAATATTAAGAAGATCAGGCCCTTTCTCTCGGAACATGCAACACAACTCCTTGTTCAGGCTCTTGTTCTCTCCAGACTTGACTATTGCAATGCTCTCTTGGCAGGTCTTCCAGCCAATTCTATTAAACCTCTACAATTAATCCAAAATGCTGCTGCAAGATTAATCTTTAATGAGCCGAAAAGAACGCACGTCATGCCTCTGTTCATCAATTTGCACTGGCTACCAATAGCTGCTCGCATTAAATTCAAGGCATTAATGTTTGCCTACAGAACCACCACTGGCTCTGCACCCCTTTACCTAAATTCATTACTTCAGACTTATATGCCCTCTAGAAGCTTGCTTTCTGCAAGTGAATGACGCATTATTGTGCCATCCCAAAGACACACAAAAATACTTTCACAGACTTTTTCATTAACTGTTCCCATCTGGTGGAATGACCTGCCCAACTCAATCCGAGCAGCTGAATCCTTACCCATCTTCAAGAAACGGCTAAAAACTCATCTGTTCCATCTTTACTTGACCCTCTAACTCTAGCACTCTCTATTCTAATTTTATTTTGTCTATATGTCCTTTTATTTTAAAAAAATTAAAAAATAATTATCTGTACTGCGTTAGGCTAACCAAGACTTGTAATAGCACTTGCACGTTGTTGCTCTTTTGTTGGTTTTGATTGTTTCTTATGTCCTCATTTGTAAGTCGCTTTGGATAAAAGCGTCTGCTAAATGACTAAATAAATAAATACGAAACAATAAAAACAAAAACAATTACAATTAAAAAATTATTAACATCAATAATAATAAAAGCTATAATAACAGAAACAACAATAATAATATTTATATTATTTTTGCCTTGATTAATGTTATAATTTATAGCTATATGTCCTGAATGCATGTATAAAATCTTTGTCTTAATGGGTTTTCCAGCTAAATCCTCACTCTTTGATGGTGTAATAAAGAAGATAAAGTGCTGTGCTAATTGCACTATCTTTTGATATGAGAGCTTTCTTCACTGACACTTTGATGATCCTTCCACACTGTGACTGACATTCTGCACTCCATTTCCTGTCTCCTGCTGCGACTTCCTGTTGTGTGTGCATTTATTCTTTACAATAATCATCATCATCACTCCTTAATGCAGCACTTAGTGCAGTTTGTTGTCTGTATTACTGTCAGTGCCTGTGGTGAACACATTGAAGGTGGAGGTTTTAATGCGTTTAAACAAATTCAAACATGTCAAATGAATTTCACAACTCTTGCAAATCAACACATCTAAAAATATCCTGTGAATTGCTGCTATTGCTCTTGTCCACATAGTTAGTTATAGTCTGGAGCTCATACACACAACACTGGATGAATCAACATTTTTTTGATTCAGTGACTCACTAGTTTAGTTTCGGAATTAATTAGTGTGTTTGAACTAATCAGATGAATGAGTATTTGATGATGCACTCATAAAGTCAGTCCCTGATTTGTTTTGAGCAAATCAGATGATTGAACGGTACAATGATTCTCTCATAAAATCAGTTACTCGCTCCATGCTCTACTGAATCAGTGCTGTTGAACAAACGAGTGAAAGAATGATTCAGTACTCAATCATAAAGAGTGACTTGTTTCATTCACAATGAATTTGCACTAATCAGTTTACTGAACGATTCAGTGAGTCGTTTTAAAGACAGTCATTTGTTTTGTTCCAGAATGAATTCGCATTTTTGAACTAATCTGATGAGTGAATCATTCAGTGACTCTCTCATAAAGAGTAATTTGTTTAGTTTCTGAAGGAATTCACAGTTTTGAACTAATCAGATGAATGAATTATTCAGTAACTCATTCATAAAGACAGTTACATGTTTTCTACCCCAATGAATACGTATTTTTTAACTAACTGCATGAACAATTAAGCGAATTAAGTGAATAAGTTACTCGCTCATGAGAGTCACTTATTTTGTTTCCTAATACATCGTCGTTTTTTTGAACCACCATTCACTGACTCATAAGCCAGTCACATAATTTGTTCTCTAATGATTCTGTGCCTTTGAACAATTAAAGTGAAAGGATAATTCAAACACAGAATAAATGACATGATGCAAACACTGCAAACTGTTAAAGAACATGATGAAGTTAAAGTCCTATAATTACGCAACATGCTGAAGTAATCAGCAGACGAGCAATGTCATTACAGCTACAGGAAATATTTATGATAATACGTTATTAATACTCGCCTCTCATCGTTGATGTGCACCACTGAAGCCGCTCTCAACCTAATTGGACTGATGGAGCAGCAAATTGCGTTATTTTGTACTGACACCCGACAAGAAATCCTCCGCAGTGTGTCTGACAATCCCCATCCACCCTGGAGAAAATAATCACTCTGATCATTATGTGAATCTGATTCCTGCTGTTTGCTTCATTAATGAAATCACTTTAAATTTGCATACTCTTAGCTTAATTGGTCGTTTAATTGTTTCACTGTTCAAAGAACTGCTCTGAAGTAGCATTAGCATTACTAAACAAACTTGATTACACTTTTAAAAGTATTCATTAGAGAAAGTTATATCAATAAATCCCAGTGTTTTTGTTTTAGTATTTAGTATTTTGTTTTTTCAGGTACTGGTTAATTTTGAGATTTTGGTCTATTTTACTTCCATAGCATGTCTTCTTTCAGACTAGTGGGGGGGAATACTCAGTTTTTATTTTATTGCATTTTATCGATTTGTATCTGTAGATTTCAATTACAATGCATATTTTTAATTGAAGCTTTCTTTAAAATGAGTTTGTTTTACCATTGCAGCAGCTCTTACATACACCAAACTTAGCAGTTTTTTTCCTCTCTATATTCTGATGGTTTTTACTGATGTTTACATATTATTTGCCTGAGTTTTAATTGATTGAACTTTAATTTGCATCTGTAGTTTGTTTCTCCACTTCACCAGCACTTATATGCACCAAATGTTACAGTTTTATGCCTCTCTATATTCTGAAAGTTTTTATAGAGGGGTTTGTTTATGTATCCTTCATGGTGATTTATATAACATTTTATTCCTAAACATACAGCGAAATGTTGTTTTTGACTGTTGACAGAAATTTCTGATTTGTGGAGAGATAAAAATAGATGTACAAAATCCCCTCAGCAAAAACCTGTAAGTCAAGTCACCTTTATTTATATAATCAAAGCAACTGCACAATATCAAAATAGGAAAATTGTGTGTCAATAATGTAAAATGACAAGATTAAAAACTCAATTTTCAGTTAAAGGCATTTTATTATTGAATTCAGTGATGTCATCGTCCAGCTCAGTTCAGTTTAAATAGTGTCTTTGCAATCAGGTCGACGATATCACTGGAAATGAAGAGCCCCCGACTAAGCAAGTCAGAGGCGACAGCGGCAAGGAACCAAAACTCCATCGGTGACAGAATGGAGAAAAAACCTTGGGAGAAACCAGGCTCAGTTGGGGGGCCAGTTCTCCTCTGGCCAGACGAACCAGCAGTTCAATTCCAACTACAGCAAAGTCAGATTGTAAGGGCACAACTGTTTCCAGTGGTCTTTTCCCAAAGGCTGTCTAAGTGGCGGGGTCCTCACTGGGGATCTGTCTCTGGGGCTCATCCAGGTGTCTTGGTCTCCGCTGACGTTCAGGGCTGTAGAGGTCATCTCTGGGTGCTGATCCAACATCTGATCTGGATACGAACTGGATCTGGTGACTACAGTGGCCATCTGAGCTGGATACGGACCGGATCGAGTGGCTACAGTGACCTCGGAATAAGAGAGAAACAGACTAATATTAGCGAAGATGTCAATCTAGTTAATGCAGCCTAACAATCCTTTAATGGATTTGAATATTAGAAGCGTATTAGTGCGTTATGTGTACGCCAGGTTAAAGAGATGGGTCTTTAATCTAGATTTAAACTGACAGAGTGTGTCTGCCTACCGAACAGTGTTAGGTAGATTGTTCCAGAGTTTGGGCGCTAAATAGAAAAAGGATCTGCCCCCGCAGTTGATTTTGATATTCTAGGTATTATCAAATGGCCAGAGTTTTGAGAACGTAATGGACGTGGAGGACTATAATGCGATAAGAGCTCACTCAAATACTGAGGAGCTAAACCATTCAGGGCTTTATAAGTAATTAACAAGATTTTAAAATCTATACGATGTTTAATAGGGAGCCAGTGCAGTGTTGACAGAACCGGGCTAATGTGGTCATACTTCCTGGTTCTAGTAAGAACTCTAGCTGCTGTATTTTGAACCTTCTGGAGTTTGTTTATTAAGCATGCAGAACAACTGCCCAATAAAGCATTACAATAATCTAGCCTCGAGGTCAGGAACGCATGAATTATCATTTCTGCATTTGCTATTGAGAGCATAAGTCTCAGTTTAGATATATTTTTAAGATGAAAAAAAGCAGTTTTACAAATTCTAGAAACGTGGCTGTCAAAGGAGAGGTTGCTATCAAATATCTCACCTAGGTTCCTGGCTGATGATGAAGAATTTACAGAGCAGCCATCAAGTGTTAGACAGTGTTCTAGGTTATTACTTTTGGGGGTTTTAGGTCCGATAATTAACACCTCTGTTTTTTCAGAATTTAGCTGTAAGAAATTACTCGTCATCCAGTTTTTTATATCAACTATGCATTCATAAGTTTCTCAAATTGGTGTGTTTCACTGGGCCGCAAAGAAATATAGAGCTGAGTATCATCAGCATAACAGTGAAAGCTAACCCTAAAAGATGATATTTCCCAAGGGTAACATGTAAAGCGTGAAAAGTAACGGTAACGGCCCTAGTACTGAGCCTTGAGGTACTCCATACGGCACTTGTGATCGATATGATAGCTCTTCATTCACTGCTACGAATTGATGGTGGTTGATAAGTACGATTTGAACCATGCTAATGCACTTCCACTAATGCCAACAAAGTTTTCTAGTCTATTCAAAAAAAATGTTGTGATCGATAGTGTCGAACGCAGCGCTAAGATCCAGTAGCACTAATAGAGAGATACAACCACGATCAGATGATAAGAGCGGGTCATTTGTAACTCTAATGAGAGTAGTCTCAGTACTATGGGATGGTCTAAATCCTGAATGGAAATCCTCACAGATATAATTTTTCTCTAAGAAGGAATATAATTGTGAAGATACTACCTTTTCTAGTATCTTTGACAGAAAAGGGAGATTCGAGATCGCTCTGTAATTAAGTAGATCTTAGGGGTCAAGTTTTGTTTTTTTAATGAGAGGCTTAATAACAGCCAATGTAAAGGTTTTTGGGACATATCCTAATGACAATGACGAATTAATAATAGCCAAAAGGGTTATGTTTGTTTTTTTCTAAAAGAAACGAAAAATAATCATATCTAGCCGTTTTTAATGCTTTTCTGTAGGATAGGGTAGTTTCCCACCAAGCAATACGAAATACCTCTAGTTTAGTTTTCCTCCATCTGCGCTCCATTTTCCGGGCTGCTCTCTTTAGGGCGCGAGTGTGCTAATTATACCCCGGTGTTGGACTCTTTTCCTTAATCTTCCTTAAGCATAAAGGAGCAACCGTATCTAAAGTGCTAGAAAAGAGAGAGTCCATCGTTTCTGTTACATCATCAAGTTTTTCTGCGCTGTTGGATATGCTGAGGAATTGAGATAAATCAGGAAGATTACTTACAAAGCAGTCCTTTGTGGTAGAAGTGATGATATTTAATCGCTTTGCTGCAGAATTTCAACACCATTGACATCAATTCCATGTGACAGTATTAAATCTAGAGTATGCTTTCGACAATGAGTAGGTCCTGACACGTGTTGTCTAACCCTGATAGAGTTCAGAATGTCTATGAATGCTGATCCTAATGCATCTTTTTCATTGTCAATGTGGATATTAAAATCACCCACAATTAAGACTTTGTCTGCAGCCAGCACTAACTCTGATAGAAAATCACCAAATTCTTTAATAAAATCTGTATGGTGCCCTGGTGGCCTGTATACAGTAGCCAGTACAAACATCACGGGGGATTTATCATTAATACTTTTTTCTCTAAGTATAACTCCTTTGAAGCAATGGTGCTTCATATAACATTATTTAAAGCCTGTCTTCTGTGAAATACAAAAAATATTGCTATAAATTGTAGCAACACCTCCCCCTTTGCCTTTTGGATGCGGCTCATTTTTATAACATTAATCTTGGGGGGTAGACTCATTTAAAATAATGTATTCATCTGGTTTTAGCCAGGTTTCTGTCAAACAGAGCACATCATGTGATCATATCATTTACAAAAAGCGCTTTTGTAGAAAGGGACCTGATATTCAATAAGCCAAGCTTTATCATTTGTTTCTCTGTGTTATATACATTTTTCATTTGTTGAACATCAATTAAGTTACTCATAAATTGGTTTGGACGTTTTTTGTATTTTATAGTTCGGGGAACAGACACAGTCTCTATAGTGTGATATCTAGGTGAAAGAGTCTCTGTGTGCTCAGAATTAACTGATTTCTGTGACGTGAGGCAGCTAGCAGACGGTCGGTTTAGCCAGTCTGTCTGCTTTCTGGCCTGGGCCCCAGTTAGTCAAGTATGAACTCTAAGACTATGTGCCATTTTGTGACTCTAATATGTCAACAAAATGAAACAAAATTTGAAGCTAGTTTTGTCCAATGTTCAGATTTTTTTTGGAATTTTATGCAAGTAAGTGCATTTTCAATTAGATAATGCAATTAGATAATTCAATTAGATAGGGCAGTCGTGGCCTAATGGATAGAGAGCTGGACTTGTAACCTGAAGGCCGTGGGTTCGAGTCTCAGGTCCAGCAGGGATTGTAGGTGGGGGAGTAAATAACCAACACTCTCTCCACCCTCAATACCATGACTGAGGTGACCCTTGAGCAAGGCACTGAACCCCCAACTGCTCCCCGGGCGCTGCAGCAATGGCTGCCCACTGCTCCGGGTGTGTGTTCACTACTGTGTGTACACTTGGAAGGGTTAAATGCAGAGCACAAATTCCGAGTATGGGTCACCATACTTGGCCACACACCCCTTCCCTAATTAATATTAGATATTTAAACAAAATGTGAGAAAAAAAAATAAAACAAAACATTTTGACTTATAAATTCTTAATATTTAAAGTAATCAACTGGGGAAAGTATGGTTTTATCAATTGCCTGTGGCGTCTTGCCTGTATAGTTCATGAATTTGTTTTTAGTCTGAATTTTACTGAAATGGCATGCAATGAAGTATTAAATCACATTCCAACGTAACCAAATTTCCAAAACATGTAGCATGTATTCCGGCTGCAGACGTTCAACTTCCATCCTAGAAGATGTAAAACTAAAGAAAGAATGGGCTGTGTCAGGATTTCTATTGTTTTGAACAGAAAGCTGCTTGTTGTCTGTTTGTGAGGGTATTGCTATTCTAGTTCTGCCACCAAGAGATATTGATGCACACGCAGAAAATGGCATGTCATCTCAGGCTCATATCATCTCTGTCAAACTCAATATCTGTGCCAGAAACTTTTCTGCCTCCCAGACACAGAAGTTTAACTTGCTGATAAGCACATTTATATGTGCACATATTCAAAATAAAAGATGTCCTGTTGTGTTTTGCAGTTGTTTCATTGTCCTGTGGAAAAGTATGGAAAAGTTCCCGGTACTTTTATATACAGTATATTGAGATGTCCTTTCCCAAAAAATGCCCTCAGAGCATCAAACTTGTTGCCTCATCATCTTTTGGGTTGTTTTCAGAGAGTATACAACACTGTAAAATGATTGTTTAAAGTTGTAAAGTTGTTCACCATAATAATCAATGAATATTCAAAGATATACAAACATATAACTTGCTGTTGTAGATGCACACAGTCAATGTGCTCAAAGATTCGCAGACCGTTCCAAAAATGGCGGATGGCTTAAGTATCACGGCCCATAGAAACAGTCCATAATGAGGCATCTATGTATAAATATCTATGGAGCATACTAAACTTCGGCCACAAAACTAGCTAACTAACACATTATTAGGACAGGCGATTTGCAAAGATTCATAAAAACCCTTATACTCACTTCTTCTGTAGATAAAGCTGGATTGTGAATGATTCGGGCAAACATTTAGGCAGATTCCCATTCAGGCGCATTCCCTTCAAAATGAAAGTAACGATTATCCTCTGTGTCTTCAGCGGCTCAGATGTCGGGAGTAAATGACGAATGCTATATTCATTATTACATCCAACAACAACACGCCTCAATCGCTTAATCAGAGACATCTTGTCTTCCCCTGCACTGGAGGCGGACAGCTCTCAGCTCACTCAGGGCGGGGCTAAAGTAAGACGGCCTTGTCAATCAACTATCGTGGGGGGAGGAGCCTGTACTGAACTACATCATTCTGACAGGGCTCTCAGAACAGCCTGATTTGAGAAGGGGATTTTAAAAAAAAACACTGGGTGGATGTTTATCATTATAGGATGGATGTGTACACACATTTCCAACACACATTTATGTTCAAACAACTAGAAAAGTGAATTTTGCATCCGATGACCCCTTTAAGAGTGTACCTACTGAAATAATCTCCTATCATTTTTTACAGTGTAAAATCACCATGACATATTCAAAATATTACTTGTGCACTATTCCAGGAATTCTAAAGTCATACAGTAGCTAAAGCTAAAATGTTTCATGAATGACATGTAAATTAGGTTTTTGTGCTAACATTTTGAGAACATTATTGAAGACCTTTGAAAGAGCATACTGTAAAAAGTTTGTTTATAACTTTGAGAGAACTTTGCCAAAATGTTATGTAAACGTTCACAGTTAGCCGAGATGTCCTTCATACTCAAAAACACTCTTTACCAAAGTCCTTCTGTGTTTTTTTGTGATTTTCAAGCGGGTTGAAGCATGCATTTCTCTTAAATTGCTTTTTGGTGTTGCTGGCATTGAGGTTTAACATTGAAAAGGACAGAAAGCCTGTTCTGTGTGCTAAGGTCACTCGAGGACTGCAAACATCAATACCAGGTTGATTTTTGAAGCATGTTCAGTATTGAACAGCACTAAAACACATTAACCTGCCACTGCTGCTTACTGTAACCACAAGAGTGATGGGAAGAAAATCAGTTTTCTTTGTTTCTCTTGTCTCTTTAAATGCTTGAGGAATTGTACTGGAATCTCTCGCTGTCATTTTTAATGCCAATCTCAGCATCGCTCACATAGGAAAGGATGTTTATGATGAATGTTTCTGTGAGATGAGGTTCATAGTTCTGCAGATTAGTGAAGACAGAAAGAAAGACTAAATGCGATGGGTTGAGGTGAGCGTGAAGATGAAGAAAACTCCTTTCTGATCATTTAATCAAAGCGAGAGCTCTTCACATCCTCCTTTCATTTGCCTTTTCTTTGAAAGCCTGTTCTCTTAAGACTCGTTCAGAAAGCATGCGTATCTAAGATGCGTAGGTCTAAATTTTAGTGTTTCGAATTCAGGTTGGTGAGCAACTAGCGATGTGTATGCAAGTGAAATGCAGTTCAAAACATCTATAATGTGATATTTACATAAACAGGTTATTTAAATGTAGGATGGGATTTGTTTTGAATCTATTACAAATTGAGAAAGTTGTTACTTTCGGATGAAATACGACTTAGCATGCACCAACGAATTGTGCGTGATAAGATCACAAAGTATATGATATTAATATAGATTGGCATATTACACAAAAATGTAGTAATGAACCCGTATTGAGGAACATATTGCTGTTTATTATTAATTTTAATTAATTAGGTTGATTGTCTGAGTAACTTCATCCCTAACCTTAAAATAATTTATATCTACAATAAGCAATGCTACAATTAATTTATGTATCTGGACGTTCTTGCATATTTTAATAATAAGAATAGTAGTAATTTGATAAATGCTGTTTATTACATTGAAATATTTCATATGTAAAAATATAGTATAAATATAATTATAAGGTATAAATTATAAATAAAATTATCAATACTAATAAATAAATATTATTGGATGCTTAAAAATATAACGAAACTAATTTAAAATATTAATTTAATAAATGCAGTTTTATTACATTGAGATTTGTTTCAAATATGAAAAATACATTGTAAAAATAAATATTATAAATGATCAATACTGAAAAATAAAATAAAAAATATTTATTGTGTGTGAGTGTCACAAATGGGTCAGACACAAACAGGTAAGTGAAACACAGGTAGGTTTATTGACTGAATGGAAGCAGATTGTGAGGAGCAAATGACAGGTGAGAGTCTTGGAGATAATGTCCGTTCAATGGGTCTTAGCTGCGTATTGATGAGAGTCTTTCGTTGCAGGAGCGATGGAGGGCGGGAACCAGGAACAATGGAGAAACGCTATGGGTAGGCAAACTTTTTGACTCAAGGGCCACATCAAGTTTTCCACATTAAGTGAGGGGCCGCATAATGTTTATGACAAATGAAGCTTTGATTTTCTTTATTCTAAATTGACACTCACTTACTACTGTACTATGTATACGTGTACATACATGGCAGTTCTATTCTTGTACCATCTCTTCCTATTTTTATGAGCACTTTATGACACACAGATAAGTTGCATTGGTGTACAAGTCTATGTATAAGACACATTTTATAATTTCATTCAGGAATAATGCAAATAAACGAAACGTTTACAAACATTAGAAACATGTATTTATATTCCCTACACTCCACAAAAAAATCCTGTAAATTTAGCAGTGTTCAGAATAGAAACAAGAACGAAAATATAAGTAAAAAATAAACACAAATTATAGTGGCATTCACCATAAACGTACGTTATAAAACACCCAGCCTTAAATATTTAAAGCGAAACTGAAACTAGTGGTGTGGCTGCTGGAAAACGCTAGAAGATCGCTGGGAGTCTGAAAAGGCAAGTACAGGTAGGTAGGTAGGTGAGGAGGGAGTGTGGAGAGTGTGCAGAGATAGTGGAGCTGACAGGTGCTGACAGGTGCTGGTGATCAGTAATGAGGAGATTGTGATCAGGTGAGTGTCGTGACTGAACAGGTGACTGATGACGGAGATGACAGAAACTGTGATGGATCCTTGACAGTGTGTATATAATAAACACATTATATATTATGTCTAATGCACTATATTAAATATTTTATATTGGACCAAAATCTTTTGCATGTAATAGCCTAGATCACTGTCTAATAATTGATGGCTGCTCTGTAAATTCTTCGTCATCAGTTAGGAACCTAGGTGTACTTTTTGATAGCAATCTTTCCTTCGATTTTTCCATCTTAAAAATCTATCTAAATTACGACCTATGCTCTCAATGTCAAATGCAGAAACATTCATTCATGCGTTCATGACCTCGAGGTTAGATTATTGTAATGCTTTATTGGGTGGTTGCTCTGCACGTTTAATAAACTCCAGAAGGTTCAAAATGCAGCAGCTAGAGTTCTTACTAGAACCAGGAAGTATGACCACATTAGCACGGTTCTGTCAACACTGCACTGGCTCCCTATTAAACATCGTATACATTTTAAGATCGTGCTAATTACCTATAAGGCCCTGAATGGTTTGGCACCTCAGTATTTGAGTGAGCTATTATCACATTATAGTCCTTCACGTCTGCTGCGTTCTCAAAACTCTGGCCATTTGATAATACCTAAAATATCAAAATCAACTGCTGGCGGGAGATCGTTTTCCTATTTAGTGCCCAAACTCTGGAAAAATCTACCTAACATTGTTCGGGAAGTACTCCCGAACAATGTTACACACTCTGTCAGTTTAAATCTAGATTAAATGTCAGGGTGGGCAACCATACATCATCTGTTATCACCATTAACACAGGAGCACCGCAGGGATGCGTTCTTAGTCCAGCTCTCTTCACCCTATTCACACACGACTGCAAACCCATCCACTCCTCTTCTAACACCATAGTGAAGTTTGCTGATGACACCACTATAGTGGGAAGGATATCAGAAAACAATGAGTCTCACTACAGAGAGGACGTCCAACACCTAATCAAATGGTGTGTGAACAACGGTCTGGTTCTGAACACTGCCAAAACAAAGGAGATCGTTGTAGACTACAGGAGAGTCAAGAAAACAACACCACCCCCCCTCTACATAAATGGTGAGGAAGTTGAGAGGGTGAATGACATCAAATTCCTGGGTCTACACATAACAAAAGATCTCACATGGACCATTAACACATCCCACTTAGTGAAGAAAGCTCAACAGAGACTTTTTTCCTAAGAAAACTCAAAAAAACAAAAGTGCCAACCCAGCTCTTAGTAAACTTTTACAGGAGCACAATAGAGAGCATCCTCTGTCACTGCATCACAGTGTGGTACTCCAGCTGCACTGCAGAAAACCGCCGAGCTTTGACCCGGACCGTCAAAACTGCTCAGAGGATCATAGGAATCAAACTCCCGAACCTTGACATGATCTATGCTAGCCGTCTACAGAAGCGAGCTAGCAACATCATCAAGGACCCAACTCATCCAGGACACAGACTTTTTGTACCCCTCCCATCAGGGAAAAGATATAGGACAATCAGAACCCGCACAAACAGACTAAAGAACAGCTTTTCCCCCAGAGCTGTAGCCTGTGCCACCCCCCCAACACACAAATAGTTAACCCTTCCTCTCTTCTCCCTTCCTCATGTTTGCTGCTAATGCACAAAGACACTTATTGGACATTAATGTTTGCACTAAATTACCACATTGTAAATAGTGTTATATTTTATTATCTAGACACTCTATGGGACATTCATGTCTGCACTCAACTACTATACTGTAAATACTGTTACATTTCTATCCTTAAATTTTTCTAGTCTATTATTATACTAAGTGCCTTTTTATTTTATTTTATACGGTAATTTTATACTTTTACTACATTTACTATGTTCTGTGTGCTGCTTTCTTGTTTTACTGCTGCTGGCCTCTGTGAGCTACCAAACAAATTTCGTTGTATAACTACAATGACAATAAAGTCTCTTTACTTTACTTTACTTTACTTAAAGACCCATCTCTTTAACCTGGCTTACACATAATACACTAATACGCTTCTAATATTCAAATCCGTTAAAGGATTGTTAGGCTGCATTAATTAGGTCAACCGGAACCGGGAACACTTCCCAAAACACCTGATGTACTTGTTACATTGTTAGAAGAATGGTATCTACGCTAATATTAGTCTGTTTCTTTCTTATTCCGAGGTCACCGTAGCCACCCAGATCCAGACTGTATCCAGATCAGATGGTGGATCAGCATCTAGAGATCACCTCTACAGCCAGGACACCTAGATGACCCCAGAGACTGACCCCCAGTGAAGACCCTGTCTCCAAGACAAGACCACAGGAACCAGATGAGTCCTTTGCACAATCAGATTCTGCTTTAGCCTAGATTTAAACTGCTGATTTTGTCTGGCCAGAGGAGAATGACACTATTTCAACAAACTATTTCCCGTCTAAATACTGTAAAGTTGATATAACGCCACCCAGCTCTATATCAAGCCGATGTAAAGCTGCTTTGACACAATTTGCATTGTTAAAAGCTCTATACAAATAATACTGACTTGACATGCATGTGTTTGTATTTATATATACATTATAAATATACACAGTACACACATATATTATGTAAACAAAAACTTATTTTGGATGTGATTAATCGCAATTAATCATTTGACAGCACTAATATAAATATAAAATAAATATATTTATATATAAATATATAAACTATGTATAAATATAACAATAATTTTCCAAATAAAAATAAATAAATAGTCACTTGACCCAGTATTTGTGCATGTTGAATTATTTTGCAGAGTGTTGCATCATTTGTGACTGGAGTTGCTCATGTCATGTGAACAGCACTATTTGTTTGACATGAAGCTGCTGACTATGTAGGGCGTTCCAGATCATCCATCATCTTTATCATGAAGATTCGAGTAGGATGCTGCTTGTTTACACAGCAGAACAGAGTCATTACTGTTTCTCTAATGATCATCTAACAGCCGTCTCTGTTTCAGGAGTGTTTATTATCTGCTGCATGTGCTCTTGTGAGAGTGTTTCATTCTGGTCCTCCTGGTTAAACCCTCTTGAATCTGAATGTGAAAGGTGCAGGGGTCTAGAAACAGATGTGAGGGCTTTATGGAGAATAATAATGAGTGTAAACTCTCTTGAGGCCGAACACGAGAGTGTCTCGATCTCCTGCGGATGCATTAAGGGTGGGCAGCTCTGCTCGCTAAACAGAGATTTATTGAGCACCGAGATCCTCATCCTTCTTCCCCATCGCCGCTTGCTGGAAATATTTCACCAAGATTAAACCACCCACACCATTCTGCAAAAACTTTGATACCACTAAAGTTTTCAAGACAACCAGCGCTTCATCTGAGTAATCAAATTGCACTTAAAGGCAATCTAAACACCGACTGAATGAGCCGTCTGAGAACAACATGCAAATATTTATTTAAAGTAATTGAGCAAATATGCAGTCATTCAATAGTTTGGATGTGTATGAACGCTAAAACTAGACAAAGAACAGTTCAGACAAAATTTCAATCATTTACTCACTCTCATGTCAATCCAAACCCCAATAACTTTCTCCTGCAGAACACAAAATAAAAAATAAATAAATACTGTAAATAAATAAAAAAAATGTTTTTAATTGCCTTGAAAGTGCTTTCAAGCTCAGAAATGGTAAAAAAAATGCATCATAAAACCAATAATGCATCATCATCAATAATAATAATGATAATATCTATAATATTCTGAAATCTCATTAATGCTTGTGCATATTGAAACATTGGTTACAAAAACAGGCAAGAACTATGGCATTGTCATTGTGTTTCACTGAAGATTGAAAGTCTCATGACATGAGGATGAGTGAATTATGACTGAATTTTCTAGGAATATAGTTATAAATTCATCTATTAGTAAATAATCAATATTAGGGTAGATGATTAAATATTTTAAATAATACATAAAAAATAAATAATTTTATTCTTAAATCTAAAAATAATCATCAGCAACTATTTTATTAAATAAAATAAACAAACAAATAGTCATTTTACACAAATAGTCAAATAGTCATTTGAAATATAACCAACACGCTAATATTTGTCTGTTTATTTCTTATTCTGTTTCTCAGTCCGTGTCCGGATCAGATGGTGGATCGGTGCCGGGAGAGGATGTCTCCCTGATCGTCGGCGGAGGCCGGACACCTGGATGAGCCCCGGGGACATATCCCCAGTGAAGACCTCGACTAAAATGCAATAAAAATAAAAGAAACTAACTAAAAATATAATAAAATACCTAACTACATAATACTATTATTGTTAGAAATTGCAACAATATAAAATAGAAATAAATACATTTAAAATTTGAATTAAAACAATAAGTAAACAATAAATACACAATTATCTCCTGGCCAGAGGAGAGCTGGCCCCCCGACTGAGTCTGGTTTCTCCAAAGGTTTTTTCTTCTCCATTCTGTCACAGAGGGAGTTTTGGTTCCTTGCTGCTGTCGCCTCTGGCTTGCTCAGTTGGGGACACTTCATTTCTAGTGATTATCGTCAATTTGATTTAGCAGATACTATTTAAACTAAACTGAGCTAGAAAATGACATCTCTGAACTCAATAATGAAATGCCTTAACTGAAAATTGAGTGTTTAATCTTATTTTTATACATTACTGACACTCTATCCTCCAGTCTGATACTGTTAAGTGCTTTGACACAATCTGTATTGTTAAAAGTGCTATATAAATAAAGCTGACGTGATTTGACACAGTTTTTATGAATACTGTTTTTTTTCTTTGTAGAAATTTGTCTCAATAACACAATAGTATGCTAACAAGAAACTATTCGTTTTAATAAAAATAAAAAAATCCTGGAATATATTCACTTATTAAATAGGGGAAAAAATCTTGAACCAAACATATAAAAAATGTTACTGTATGTGCATATATATATATATATATATATATATATATACTGTATGTGTTACAGAGCCAACGAGACATACGGATCCATATGCAAAGCTTTATTAAGAGACGTGATCATGAAACATGGATTTAATAATGGCAAACAGGTACAACACAGGCAAGACAAAGAGTAATCCTAGGACAAGCGTGGGTCTTCGATCAGCGAACAATATCCAACAGGGCAAGGCAACGAGATAATATATAGTAATGTGATATATATATAATAATTCTTACTTTTCCTGTGAGGAGCATCATTAACAGTGCAGCTATCTGAGTCTTAATGTGATCAGAGTGTGGTTTGACTTTATTAAGGCAGTGAGTGTGTGTGTTTGATATGTGGCTGTACAGTAATTAATTATCAGTTGTTCTGTGAGTTTGGAGCAGCTGTAACGCCTGTGAGGTAATTCAGTCGTTTCCCGCTGAGCTCCAGCTCTGTAATCCTCTCGCTTCCTTCTCGTTCGGCTTTATGTTCTTCGGCTGGAGGACCAAATCTGCATTTCTGGAAATCTGTGCGCATAAAAACTCATCAGTATGTCAAAGTGTCCTGAACACAGTCCTGTAGCTCAAACTTAAGCATCTTAAAAAATGCATAAATGTAAAACCTTAAAATGCTCCATCTCTTGCAGAATAGAGAAGACATCAGGACATTTGGTGGAAAGAATAAAAATGACATCTAAAGGAGTGACTGAAAGATATAAATGTCTCTTTTTTCAACTTTAGCACAGAAGAAAAGCACTGAAGTCATTAAAAATATACTTCATTAACTCTTAAACCAAGAAATGGAGACATTTTGAATCGAAAAGCAAATTTCAATAGTTTTAACCATTTTAATATTGATTAAATTATTATGTATTACATTACTGACGGCTCTGTTCCCTAATTTAATATATTAAATTAATTCCTATATTCTTAGAAGAATATTAAGATAAAATACAATTACTTAAAGTATCTTGTCAGCATATTAATAAACTAATGATACAATATTCTAATAAGCAAAAATACAATACACAAAAATTGTGTACAATTACTTATTTGTATAATTCATTTTTTGTATTAATAATTGAATACATTGCTGTATTCCTAGAAAATAAAAATATTAAAATAACCTAAGAAATGATTATGGCAGTGATGATGATAATGGTAATTATTATTATTATTATTAAAATGTGTTTCACTGAAGATTGAAAGTCACATGACTGGAGGATTAATACATTTTGACAATTTAATTTTTTTAAGAAATATATGACAATTATTATATATTCAACTATTAGTAAATATCTATAATAAAATAAATTATATAACTAAATAATAATTATTATTTAATGAAATAATAAAAGCAAAAATAGTAATTGTACACAATAAAAATTAACCACTAGATGGTGGGCCAGAACATAGTCCAAGGATATGTCAAGTCAAGTCTGCTTTATTGTCAATTCTTCCACGGCACATACATACAGAGAATTTAAATTGTGTTACTCTCAGACCCTTGGTGCATACAGTAAACATTTAAGACACTGACAGTAGACGTTCAAATACGGATAAATACAGTTTAAACATATGTACATACAGATATACAAATGAGGACATTTGTAGAAAAATAAAGAAAGAGATAGATAAAGTGGCATAAGGCACATGGCAGATAGAGTGCAAACCAGTTGTACCATATGTGGTGTACCAGCAGCTATCAAAATAATCTGGCTACGTACGCGGGCCAGATATTACTGCTGGTGGGCCGCCTGTTGCCGACCACTGCAATATTGTATTATTAAACAAGTTATAGAAAAAGTTTACTTTCTTTTCTGTGGAATAACATGCAATTATGAATCATTCCCATTCATAATAATGTGTATTAAGAAAGCAAAAAGAGCCAGTTTTGACTTAATGTTGCTTTACTGTGCTTTCCATCATCCGGATGGAAAAACGGGGTTTGAAGTCACAGACATGGTTTAGAGCGAATTGAAATTCAAAAACTGGCAGGATCGTTTATCACTGATCAGAACTCATTTATGACGGAGGCTCGTTTAAATATTAAAAGGTTGAACACTGGCAAACACATTCATTACTGCCTTCCTCTTTCTAATTATCTCCCTGTTTCTCATTATCATTAGTTTCTGTAAAACACACACACACTCGTGTCAGTAAGTGAGATGAATCTGCTCTCGGACTCTTCTGGAATCTCAAAGAGCCATACTCTCATTCGGTTCAGAGTGAGACGAGCAGGTGTTTCATTCATTTGTGTTCAGTCAGACTCCATCTGTCCATCGGCCTTTCAGCCAATTTAACGTTGGTCCGTTTGGAAGCAATGCATCTGCTGAATTAAACATGTACTGTAATGAGGTCATGTGACAGCAATGTTTCAAATGTTAACCACTGCATACGCAGTCTTCAGTATAAAATGCACAAGGATTCAGTGTTTTCCAGTATGAGATTATGTTCTGTTTTGGCCAAAATGGGCACAGTAATATTGTTGCATAAGTGTGTTGGAAAAGTCTGTTATTCTTTAAAATATGGAATGGAGCCATCAGCAATGTGATATTTGTTTTGTGGGAATTATTTAGAGGAGTAATTTTTATTTTAGTAAGAGGAATGCGCTACTGAGTTAATGCGTTCAGAGTATTTTTGCCACTCAGACAAGTATGTTCAATGCAACTGTTTTGATAGAGGGAAAGAAGATACATTTCTAGTTTCAATATTTTTTGTTCTTCAGACATTCATCTTTAAATACAATAAGTATCAGCTGTGTGCAAATTGAGACACATTTGTTTTTCAACCATTGAAAATGGGCAAATTCAACAATTTGGGCATGGAGCCACATTGAGATCCCCATATCTCTGGGACTGAACTGTACACGGCCATAAAAATGAAGATAGTAAAAGAAAGGTTTGCTAGGAACCAGTTTGAAATCATATTGAGATATATTTAATACTTCTTGAGTTACAGGCATGCAAACTCTGAAAAATACTATTTTTGGCACCCAGACAGGTGTGTTTTGATAGAGGGAAACAAAATATGTTTCTAGTTTCCACATTATTTGTTCTTCATTTTTTGTTCTTCAGACATTCGTCTTTAAATACAGTAAGTATCACCTGTGTGCAAAGTGAGTCACATTTGCGTTTCTCCAATGAAATTTTGTAAAATTCAACAATTTGAACATGGAGCCCCACTGAGACCCCAAATCTCTGGGAATAAATGAGATAGGGCTTTGAAAATAAGGATGCCAAAATAAAAGTTTATTAACAACCAGAATCTGAAATCATATTGAGATATCTTTAATACTTTGTTAGTTACAGGCATGCAAACTTTAATTAAGAGTATTTTTGGCACATTGACAGGTGTGTTTAATGCAACTGTTTTGATAGAGGGAAACAAGATAACTTTATTTGTCATTCCAACATTCCTCTTTAAAAGAAAAGAAGTATCATGCAAGTGACCCACATTTGGTTTTTGACTACTGACTACTCCTGGAGCCATATTGAGATCCCAATATCCCTGGAACTGAACCATACAGTGCCTTAAAAATAAGGATACCAAAAGAAAAAGTTTGTTACGCACTAAAATGAATAAAATATATATCTTGTGCTGCAATCATGCTACAAAAAAGGCATGTCACCATTGGCATGTAATGCAAAGAAGATTGCTAAAGTCAACAGATTTTGATAAAAGATCTACCATTCTCTGTGTAAAAATAAAAAATGGTACTGTCATCCTTCTGAAGTCATTTTTACCCTCCTGTAATTTGGCTCCAAATCTCAGGTGAAAATCATCATTTTTATGCCCCTCTACAAAATAGTGGATTACTCGGTAAATATCCTTTGCATTTAATATTTTGGCTTTCATTACTATTTATGTTTGAAAATAATAATAAAATCAAACATTTAGCCAGGTTTCTGAAATGTAGTTGATTTAAAATGGAATAAAGAGTATTTCACAATATTACTGTTTTACTGTACTTTTGATCAAATTAATGCAACCTTGGTGAACAGAAGATACTTTTACCTTACCGACCTCCAAAATTTTCAATGGAAGTGCAAAAACAAAACACACAGCATGTCGTCCATTTGTCAAACACTTCATTAAATCAATTAACAAGAATAAATACAGATGTCTGTCAGCTCCAGGTCACTTTATGGTCTGCAGAGCTGATTGTGCCACCTGTTTGTGCTAATCACATATTCACAGAACCAAAGCTCATTAAAAAAGAACAAACCAGCCTTATTAAGCGCATTATCTGTCCCAGTCGGTTCTATAATATATGATTCATAAGAGTGTTTACTTCAGCTGCGGGATCAGAACGGGTCGTTTGCTCTACAGCTGTGACCCAGTCGTGACCCCGAGGCTTTGCAGGTTATTCTGAGGTTGTTGTTTTTTCATTGTTTTCACACAAAAGTCCCATGTGTTGCTGTATTCACACTGACTGGCATTTTTTTTTTTTTTTTTTGTGTTTATTTATGGTACTACAGAAAGACATGGTGGGATTCTTCGAGCGTTTGTGTCTGCTATATGTCTGTGCAATTAGCATGTGGGCATTCATTATTGAAACATGCTGTGTGCAGCCGCTCAACGATTTTTATTTCCAAACAACAGCTCCTGCTGTAATTAGATGCCAGACCTTCACAGAGATGTTTTTAATGGTTTTTCTCAGGTGGCATCATGGGAGTTTTAGACCACTGTGGGTTTCCACTGTGCAGCTCAAACTCTGCTGCTTTTCATGACTGTTGCTGTTTCACTGTGAATAATAGATGCTCTTTTCAAGCCTATATGCCGCAGCGAGACCCTGCATGTGCAAATACTGCACACAAACCAAAACCTGATTGCTGTAGAAATTTAAACTGAGATAGCAAACAGAAAGAAGAACTGCATTTGAATTCTTGGAATCAGATAACTGTTTTAAGTCAAACTTTGAATGTTGACTTGACAAAGAGATGGATTTATAGATAATAGATGTATAAATGGGTAGATAAATGGATCAATACAATGCATGGATGGATGGATGGATACTGTGGATGGATTGATGATGGATAACTGAATGGATAAATTGATACAAAATTAAGTAATATGATGGATGGATAAATAAATGAATGGATGAATGGACCAATGTGATGTATGAATGGATACATACTGTAGATCAAGAAAAAGATCAAAAGATCTACTAGTTGTGCCAAAGCATCATATACTGTGCAGGTTATGAAATATCTTCAGGTCTCCTCAGTTCATTGTAGAAACTCTGAGACCTTTACCTCCGGTGGTCCCCTTGGAGCCTCGTGGGTCCCTCATGTGCCTCCGAGGTCATATAAAGCATCGTCTTCATCTTCTCCCGCCGTGAGGGTTAGATTGACTTCACTGTCCAAAGAAAAGCCTTGGATGAAGCATTGTGACTTACAATAACAAAGCTCACAAAAAAGAACATAGAGACTGGTGGACCTTCAGCTAAAGCAATTTCCTGTAGAAAAAAAAAATAAAAAATTGAAAGATGGTGAAGTGTGTAGAGAAATGTTTCAAAGAAATGTTCATTCATTCGTCAAACCCTAACCTTAGCATGTTAGGCATGTTTGTATTGCTTACATTTTGTGAATAAATTTAACAGTGTGTCCTCAGATGGACTAGAGGTCTTCATCTCAACCCAATGGCAACCACTCTGTATTAAATATCTATATATTTTACAACTTCAGATATACAAGTTATTAAAAGAAATATGTTATTAAAAAATCTTGATGGATGGGCACAAAGATAAATATTTTTTTGCATGCAACATTTAAATATTTCATTATCATTGTATTGTAGTGATGTGTTATGCATTAAGCACAGTTCTGCAGCTGACTGATGAATATGTTTTGTGTTTATCACTGTACCTTCTCCTCTGTGAATGTAGCTGTTTCTCTCTGTATTTCTGGCTTTAACTGGCTCCGGGTATCATTGTGTATGTAAAGCGTCTTCTCTGCCGCAGACGGTTAAGCGTGTCTCCGGGAGATCCAGCAGCACCTGTTCACCTCTGCTTCAGCCTTTCATCGTCCTGTTCTTCTATAACAAAGCTGAAAGACAGCATAACAAAGCAAGAGTGTGTTTGCTTCAAGAGAGAGAAAAATGCATTTTAGTGTGCATATCTCCTGTGAGTGTCACGGCAATACTTAAAAGTGCGTTTTATTAAAAGCCATATTGCAGACCACAGTGTGTGTGTGTGTTTGTGTGTGTTTGTGTGTGTATGTGAGGACAGAAGGTTGGAGGACGAGAGAGCGATTGATGGTGTTTTTGTGGCTGCTCTCCATTGTGACTGCTTGAAGGACAGTTTCTCCGTCCTTTCAGTTTAGGGACCTTTGCCTTAATGAAGTTTCATTTGAATGATCAACTTTACCTCCTTGAAAGCACTTTCGTAGTTTGGATTTTAACTTTGAAAGTCATTGTTGAAAAGTACTTAGCAGTAATTGAGGCACTGACATTTGCTGGTGATGTTGATGTTGATAATAGTAGACAAGAGCACGATGTCTGGAAATAGCAAACAGAATATGAATTAAAGGAATGAAAATGTACTGAAGATGTGCTCACCCTCAAGCCATCGAAGATGTAGATGAGTTTTTCTTCATCAGATTTGGAGAAATGTAGCATCGCATCACTTGCTCAGAAATGGATGCTCTGCAGTGAATGGGTGCCGTCAGAATGAGAGTCCAAATAGCTGATGAAAACATCATAATAATCCACAAGTAATCAACACCACTCCAGTCCATCAATTAAAGTCTTATTAAGCCACAAGCTGCATGTTTGTAAGAACCGTTAAGACATTTTTAACATCAAACCGTCGCCTCTGGTCAGAATACAAGTCCATAATCAATAATAACATGAACTTCCTCCAGTGAAAAGGTCCATCTCCTGTTGTTTCTCACATCAAAATCCACACACATATTTATTTAGAGCTGTTTTGTGCTTGATCTGTGAAGATTTATCTCCTGATTCAGACGAGACCATTTTCCACTGGAGGAAGCGTTATTATGGATTATGGACTCGTGTTTTAGCCGGAAGTTTAAAGTTTAAAACCTCTTAATGATGGATTTGTTTCTTACAAACAACCATCTTGTGGTTTCACAAGTCATTAACTGATGGACTGGGGTGGTGTGGATTATTGTGATGTTTTTTTTTCAGCTGTTTAGACTCTCATTCTGACGGCACCCATTTACTGCAGAGGATCCATACTTTTTCTATTTTTAATCAAATAAATTTTGAGAGCAAAACATTTAAAAATCTTATCTTAAACTTTTGAATGGTTTTGTTCCTCCTACAAGGTAAAATACACAATTTCACTCGGTCTGTCTTTTCTCTGTTATAGTTTCTTGTATGAAGCTTGAGATTCTGAAGCTCTGTTCAGATGGTCGTCACGACCCAGACTGTGTAAACAAAGACATTTAGTCCATTTACATTTACATTTATTCATTTAGCTGACGCTTTTATCCAAAGCGACTTACAATTGCTATATATGTCAGAGGTCGCACGCCTCTGGAGCAACTAGGGGTTAAGTGTCTTGCTCAGGGACACATTGGTGTCTCACAGTGGATTCGAACCCGGGTCTCTCACACCAAAGGCATGCGTCTTATCCACTGCGCCATCACCACCCCCGTCCATCCATCATGTCAGAACAGACAGACACCAGAAAACATTCAATTTAGGGCTGATGTGGGTATTTGAGCATCTTTAAATGGACTCGCGCTGGAATACAGAACAGTCTCTGAAGTCATACAGACTGTTTTTCTGCCGCTTTATTGGGACTTTTTTCTGTGACAGCGTCTGGTCACAATTGCAACATTTCAAAACGGCCACTATTCGTCCTTTTGTGTTCCTCTGGATAAAGAGAGTCGTGCGGGTTTGGATGGACGTGACAGAGCTGTCGTCAAACTTTCCCCTCTCTGACTGCAGTGGCTCTGGGAGTGTTTGAGGACAGTATCTCTGTTGCTAATCTCTGCGGCAGTTTTTCTCTTAGCATGCAAACACTGCACCTCACAAATGATTAAGTCAATTCACTGCTCCCCTCCACCCGATCCATTTCAATTGCATTGACTTTTCAGTGCAATTAAAGGGTTCTCCCTAGTGAGACAAATCGAGTATATTTTCATTTAAACACTTATTTTCATTTAAACACTTTCATTTATAGATATAGGCAGGTACTCTCGGATTAATATGAAACAAAGCCAGCTTGGCGTATACAGTAATATTTACCAATGGCGGGTTATTTCCTGTTAGTTTAATATGAATTTGAATTCCACAGCTGACTCAAGCCTAACTCTATAATAGACTTCAAATTCAGCAGGAGATAGTTTAATATGCATGTTCACTGCACCAGTAAGATGATTGTTGGCAGGGTGTAAAATTAAGTCTTCGCCTATGGCGAATGAACTGAGAGAATGTAGCGGCCATAAATATTTCATACATCGCAGTTCACGAATTTAATTCTCTCTCTCGCTCTCTCTCTCTATCTATATATATATATATATATATATACATATTATACATATATACTGAGAATCAAACTTGCAACTTTAGGGTTACAAGTCCGACTCTCTAACCATCAGGCCACAACTGATATATACTGTACACATAAGGGGCCTCGTATATAAAATGTTGCGCAGAAACAATCCTAAATTTGATTTTACGATCATCTCTCAGATATGCGTACGTGTGATTCATAAAATGAACATGCACACAGAAAACACACGTGCGCTTCTCTTAAATGGTTCTGAATGGTTTCTGCTCTCTGCCTTGTAAACGACTCCTAATTAATGTCATTAACATGTAAAAGATCGCAGTCATCATCCAAATTCTTTAATTTATAACAGCGAGCTGCAAGAACAGCTTACAGTTTCAAAAAAACTGCAGTAGTCCGACAAGAAAAAGTGTGTAGGTCTGCTCCGACCCTGACGTGACGCTAAGCACTTTTCCACGTCAAAGACAGTTTTTACAAATATGAGCGTTGGTGTGGATTTAAGCTTACGCACACTCAGAGAGTACACATGCTTTATTTACGAGGTCCAACATTTCTATTTTAAATAAATGCTGTTCTTTTGAACTTTCAATTCATCAACGAATCCTGAAAAATAAAATGTATCACAATTCAACATTGATAATAATCAGAAATGTTTGTTGAGCAGTAAATCAGTATATTAGATTGATTTCTGAAGGATCGTGTGACACTGAAGACTGCAGTAATGATGCTGAAAATACAGCTGCAGATCACAGCAATAAATTACATTTTAATAGATATTCACATAGAAAAAGTTACTTTAAATTGTAATAATATTCCACAATTGTACAATAATAAATTTGTTTTAATTGAAAAAATGCAGCCTTGGTGAGTAGAAGAGATAATTACGAGTAAGCAACTACATTTACTTACCAATGGCAATTTTTACTATTTTATTGAATTAGTGCTTGATGAATGTTCATTTTAGACCCTGGTTGTTGAAGCTGTTGTCCTGCTGATGAACCAGAATCCTTTTCGTCATCTTCATTTAACAAGTTTTAAAAGTCATAAAAGATTTCACTAACCAAACCCTTTTCCTTTACACTAAGACTGAGTGTTCTTTAAAAAGAATAAAGGCTTTAAAAGAGACAAAGCATTTCACGGTCAGTGAGTGGGCATCCCATGAGGCCGAGCAAAGACGGTAAACAGGTTTTCCAGGTTTTTTTTCTTTGCCTGAACAGTAGACTTTATGCTCTCATTTAGTCAAGAATGCAGCTGCAAACTGCGTTGAATAGTCGAGTAATCAATTCAAGGTCTTTAGAGATGAGAGAATATCTTAGTTAGGCTATACTTCCTCATATAATGGCTTGCGGATCAGATATTACTATAACACATTAAAAAAGATTAAGAGATCTACTAGTTGTGCCAAAGCATCATATGCTGTGCAGGATATGCAATATCTTCAGGTCTCCTCAGTTCATTGAAGAAACTCTGAGACCTTTACCTCCGGTGGTCCCCTTGGAGCCTCGTGGGTCCCTCATGTGCCTCCGAGGTCATATAAAGCATCGTCTTCATCTTCTCCCGCCATGAGGGTTAGATTGACATTCACTGTCCAAAGAAAAGCCTTGGATGAAGCATTGTGACTTACAATAACAAAGCTCACAAAAAAGAACATAGAGACTGGTGGACCTTCATCTAAAGCAATTTCCTGTAGAAAAAAAAAAAACATTTGAAAGATGGTGAAGTGTGTAGAGAAATGTTTCAAAGAAATGTTCATCCTTTCATCAAACCCTAACCTTAGCATGTTAGGCGTGTACTTATGTGAATAGATTTAACAGTGTGTCCTCAGATGGACTAGAGGTCATAAGAGTTCATCTCAACCCAATGGCAACCACTCTGTATTAAATATAATTTAGATATAAATATATTTTAGAAATGCAAGTTATTTAAAGTTGGGGATATACTGTATATATACACTCTCTTTATTAGGTACGCCTTGCTAGTACTGGGTTGGACCCCCTTTTGCCTTCAGAACTGCCTTAATTCTTCTGTGGCTGTGGCATTTAAACAATGCTCAATTGGTACTAAGAGGCCCAAAGTGTGCCAAGAAGATATCCCCCACACCATTACACCACCACCACCAGCCTGAACCGTTGAGACAAGGCAGGATGGATCCATGCTTTCATGTTCTTTACGCCAAATTCTGACTCTACCATCTGAATGTTGCAGCAGAAATCAAGACTCATCAGACCAGGCAACGTTTTTTCAATCTTCTATTGTCCAATTTTGGTGAGCCTGTGTGAATTGTAGCCTCCGTTTCCTGTTCTTAGCTGACAGGAGCGGCACCCGGTGTGGTCTTCTGCTGCTGTAGCCCATCTGCTTCAGGGTTTGACGTGTTGTGTGTTCAGAGATGGTATTCTGCATACCCTGTTTGTAACGAGTGGTTATTTGAGTTACTGTTGCCTCTCTATCATCTCTAACCAGTCTGCCCATTCTCCTCTGACCTCTGACATCAACCAGGCATTTTCGCCTAAATGCATTGAGTTGCTGCCATGTGATTGGCTGATTAGCAATTTGTGTTACCAAGCAATTGAACAGGTGTACCTACACTGTAAAAAAAAAAAGTTGAGCCAACTTCAAATTTTAAGGCAACCAGCTTCAGCAGATCTTTTAGTTTTTTCAACTTGTTGTTTTAGGTTTATACAACAAAACGTTGAGAAATTTCCTAAAAAAAAATAAGTTGAGAAAACTGGTTGCCTTAATTTTAAGTTGGCTCAAATTTTTTTTTTACAGTGTATATATATACGTATATATTTTATTCAGCGAGTGCTAGTCTTCACTCGGCACCGGTGACGGTGTCAGGATGTCAAATCATTCTCAGATAAAGTGACATTTTAAAAGCCATTAGACTGCCCGACAGGCTGTGACGTGTCCAGTTATGGTTCAGTGCACATTTATGTTCACTAAACTGTACAGTAACCAACGCTGAATTATAGTTTACAGTCTATATGAAGTAGTTCTGTCTGGCTTGTAACTTGTAGAACTGTATAAGATATAGGATAAAATATATAAAAGTGTAAAATAAAAAAATAAAAAAATTAGGTTATATCTATGGGCTTTTTATGACATTATTAGACAGTAGAGGGCAGACAGGAAAGCATTGGGTGGAGAGAGAGCAGAGGGAGTGGGTTCGACAAAGGGTATTTGTCAGTGCACCCACCGCGAGGCTATCGGCACCGACATAAATAATGATTAATAAATTATTAAAAAATAAACCTTATATGTTCTTACTCCATCCATGTATTAAATGTACAACAACAGTGGTTACATATACATATATTTAATTGTTTGATCAAAATTATTGCTAGGGACAATTTAGTAGTCGCTGGATATTGGTATGGACATATCCCTAGCCTCTCTACTGAATTCTACACCCTTACAAAATCTTATAGTAGAGAATAAAATATCTTAAGCTGTAAAATAATTATATATTTTTTAAATCTATATAATTGTGGCCAAATTATAAAATGTTAAGTCTCAGAATAAAAAAAGTTGTAAAATGCAAAATATATAATGAATGTATATATTTAATTTTATATAGTTAATTAATGTTAAATAGCCCTCTAATAGTCTTAGAATAAATCACATGAAATATATATATATATATATATATATATATTAAAATCTGTAGAATTTTAAACATTCTTAAAAAAAAAAAATAATAATTATAAATTAATAAAATTAATTTGTAGCGTTTGCTCATATTATACGTTATGTATTCTTCATGTTAGATAACTATAAAGAATACAATTTCTAAAGCTCTACCACCAAAAATGTTTAAATATTTTTCTTTTTTTAATTTAAAAATCAAATTCTGAATCCAAACTTCATCTATGCTGGGAATATTGCACGGGCAGATTGATCATAACATATCTTTGTTTGTGAATTAATTTATTTTTTGTCTGAACGGTCTGTCACTGCTGTCTGTCTGATCGATCTTTACAAGATCTGAGAAACCATGAGAAAAAAATAAGAAACCTACTAGACTTATAGCTCCATAGCAGACTAGATTGAACAGACAAACATTCATAATACAAATCTAAAGCAAATATGAAGCATTCTTGACCCATAGCACTTTTATAAACCTAATATAAAAGCTGGTTCTGAGCATTTCCTCTAGAGGTCAGAAAGAAATAGATGCGATCAACACGACATTAACCTGCGCCCTCGACAAACACGATCTTCTTAAATAAACATCTGACTTACACCATCAAATCTAAACGTGCAATTGATCCAAACACAATGTTATCGTTGGAAAAATCATTTTCAGGCATTCTCGAAGTGTCCTTGCATGGACCTTTTCATCTGTATTACTGTCAGCTTGTATAATGTTTTGAATCATGACTTTATAATAATGACAGAGGATGTGACCGAAGAGCCAAGATGTCCCGTATTATGACACTCCAGGCTCGCTAAAACCTTTCCATGCTTGTTTTATTCAGCAGGAGGATGTGCTTCTATATGCTGATGTCCCTAAACCAACATTAAAGGGCTTTTATCTGAGTCGTGGCTTTGATTGGATCTGTGTGGTTTTAGGGGTGTAAGAACTGAGTTTTGTTCTCTTTATACGGGACCTTGATCAGTCAATCAGTCAGGACGGTCATTAATTAAAGAGGTTAAGTGAAAGAAAAATGACTCGCCTGCTCGTTCTCAATCACGACGGAAAATTGGGTTCAATTTATGCGAAATAACAAAGTGACAAAACAGACATTATTTTCGGAAAATTAGCACATTCATTTAAATTTGTTCGGCAGTCAATGACCCGTTTCCACATTCAGAGGCCGTATTCAGGGTGTGAAAAGTTATTTTCCTGTTGAATAGTTGGATAAACCCAGTTTAATTTCGCTGCTAATCTGTTTCAGACTTTTGTTTTTCTTTCTTCTCTGAGAATTATATTTAGACATAAATATTCAGTGCTTTACACATTATAATCTGTGACTGATTCTAAATTGCATGCCGTTAAAAAGTGACACATAATCTATTAGATTACACATTTTAGGTGAAACAATCGGACTATTTGTAGATTACGTTTAGATTCATTTTGACCTAACTAGTTTAACACAGATTTGAGTACCATTCTGTATGATTTTAATATAAAAAAAAATACAAACCACAAAAAGCAGATTATATTATATTACAGTAGTCAACATTTGAAGTGGATCAAAACCTTTCATCAAAGTTGTCGTAAAACCTAAAACCAAAATGCATTCTTGTTTCAGGACAACTTTGATGAATTTTTTTGATCCACTTCAAATGTTGACTACTGTATGTTATGTTATATTGTATTTGATCATATTTAGTTGCTGTCAAACGATTAATCGCATCCAAAATAAAAGTTTTTGTTTACATAGTATATGTGTGTGTACTGTTTATAGTTATTATGTATATGTATATATAAATTTGGTAGTATCGCTCTCACTCAACCTCTGCAGTGAGATAACACCTAATTGAACACACCTGCTCCCCATTCACACCTGAGACCGTGAAACACTAACGAGTCACATGACACCGGGGAGAGAAAATGGCTGATTGGGCCCAGTTTGGACATTTTCACTTAGGGGTGTACTCACTTTTGTAGCCAGCGGTTTAGACATGAATGGCTGTGTGTTGAGTTATTTTGAGGGGACAGCAAATTTATACAAGCTGTACACTCACTACTTTATATTGTAGCAAAGTGTCATTTCTTCAGGGTTGTCACATGAAAAGATATAATAACATATTTACAAAAATGTGAGGGGTGTACTAACTTCTGTGAGATACTGTATTTCTCACAAATTTCTTGATTTGAATCAGTTGTGCACCAAGACCATTAAAACATTTAGTAAATATTATAAAATATTATGGCTTATTAGCATTAATAGATTCATTTAATTTGTCTTGTAAGCAATTAGACTTGAAATAAATATTTTGTCATTCTTTTGTCGTGATTGTTTGGTTTAGTTTAATTTTTTACTTTACGTTATTTAACATAAAAAGTATACAGAATATATACTGTATGTTTTTTGCAACGATATTAATTATTTACTTTCCATAAACTAAACAAAATTACGGAAGCGTATTGCATTCACTTGAGGGAAAAAAAATTACTCTGTTTTTCTGAATTAACGACTTAATTATCTCAGAATTACGAGATAATTTTTCATTAAAAAAAGTTTTTGCTCTGTTTTTCTGAATTAATGACTTAATTATCTCGTAATTCTGAGATAATTAAGTCGTTAATTCAGAAAAACAGAGCAAAAATTTTTTTAATGAAAAATTAAGTCATTAATTCAGAAAAACAGAGCAAAAACTTTTTTTAATGAAAAATTATCTCGTAATTCTGAGATAATTAAGTCGTTAATTCAGAAAAACACAGCAAAAACTTTTTTTAATGAAAAATTATCTCGTAATTCTGAGATAATTAAGTCGTTAATTCAGAAAAACTGAGCAAAACTTTTTTTTTCTTTAAAAATTATCTCGTAATTCTGAGATAATTAAGTCGTTAATTCAGAAAAACACAGCAAAAACTTTTTTTAATGAAAAATTATCTCGTAATTCTGAGATAATTAAGTCGTTAATTCAGAAAAACAGAGTAGTTTTTTTTTCCTCAAGTGAATGCAATACGCTTCCGTACAAAATCTCTGACAATGGGATAAAAAAACATTTACCTTTTGAATTAAGTTTATTTTTATGACCCCATTTTCTGATATTTATCTTGTTTTAAATAAAAAAACTAACCTATTTTTTTAAGGCTTCTTATCTAAAGTCATGTTGCATCTCTTGATTTAAGAATATTTCAATATTTGTACTGGAAAACAATTAAAAAATACTGAGCAAGAACTATTTTTTTGACCGAAATGTGGCAATTTCTGTTGCTCTCAAATTTTGGCTTCTTAACAGAATTTGAAAGAAAAGCAGAAACTGCGAGTGAATTATTGCAGTGGCGTGCCGCACGTCAGTCACTGAGTGTTAAATGGTTGTCCGATCTCATTCACCTCTTCCTCCTCCATCTGTGCTGGAACGTGGGATGAAAACAAATCCTACTGAAAACGCTGTCTGGAACACGTGACGCTGAATTCATCTGAACGATCCGGTGACTTCCTGTGTGGGAATGAAGAGAGATATGTTTGTCCAGAACACTCCAGGAAAACAAACAGTTGGTGGTTTTGACCTTTTCTACATCTAGTATGAACACAAAATCACACAAACAATCATATGCAGAAAACACAAATATATGAGAATGTATTGAGACATGTTCCTTAAACTCTGAAGTCAACATGAAATCAAAATGTATGTATATATATATATATATAAGTTTCATTAATTTTGGATTGTGCTTTTGTCATTTTAAATATTAGGGTTATTATAGTTAAATAAAATAAAAAAAATCTATTTAAAAAAACATTACATTTTCATTTCTTGAAAAAAAAAAAAAAAATGTTAACCTGAAATAAAATAAAATCTAAAACCTTAAACTCATTTTATGTCAGCTAATTTCCAAGACAAAATTTCTCATTTTGTAAATAATCAAAACTGAAATACGAAATATTATAACTCTTTAGACACATGTGACCATGGACCACAAAACCAGTCATAAGGGTCAATTTTTCGAAATTGAGATTCATGCATCATATGAAAGCTGAATAAATAAGGAATCTGGAATCTGAGCAGCGGCGTAACTTTGGTTTGAAAAGTGGTGGGGACACCGCACAACTCGTTTTGCTATTTGTTTATTTAACCGAATTTACTTGGGGACTGAGTTCAGAGTTGGAAATGCACTTAATTTTCACTTTGATGTACACATGCATCACATTCACAAATATGTCTATAAACATCCGAATAAGCAAAACGTAACATTCACAATGTGAATGTTACGTTTTGCTTATCACAACACATCCAGGGTAGCTAATATCAATCAAAATACGCAAGATAAATATGGTGAACTTGCCATTTCATGGTCAGCTCAGCTGCAGCGTATTCATTAATTGCACAATTGTGTACGTGTGTGTGTGTATTACGATTCATTCTACTTTGAATTACTTGCATATTTTCTAATCAACATTACGTCAAGAGTCAAGACAAGCCCACAAAATTTTCCTCATCCAATCAAATAATTTAACCAATCCTGAACTACGCAAAACCTTGTGTAAAACATGAGTGAGAGTTTATTTGTGTTTAAAATGGTTAAACTACCTTTATTAATTAAATAATTAAATAAATGAAATTGTTTTAACGAATCTTTTTTTTATGACGTTTTTATAAAAGCTCTATTTTTCCTCCCCCACCCCACATGTAAAGGCTAGTTAACGGTAAATATTGCTACCTATAGCATAAATGTTAAAACATCAACAAAATGTCCAAAAGAAAGTGTGGAAGTGATATAAGAAGCTTTTTAGCGAAGCAGCCACGCACAGTAAGTTACTTTGCTTAACACGAAAACATATTATATTTAACTTACGTGAACTGTCTGTCGCTAATCATGTTTTCTGGCGGCCACTGGAGCGCGCTGTGATTTAATTTAATGAAAATCCCAGTCATAACATAGAATTGTCCTGTTGCCTAAAAGTGCTTTTACTATTATTCAGCCTTCAATGATGGACAAATGCCAATATATTGCTTATGATTGCAAATGTAAACATTTAGATCCCAAAATGAATTATTTACTTCTTACATAACTTAATTTTTCCTATAACACTTAATCATGACTTGTAATAATAACCGTGACTTGTGACTTTTTAACAATGCCTCAAGTGAACTCCCCTCGCTGCGTGGTTGAAGAAGAACCGTGGTCCACCTTCTAGTCATCACTTGATCACTTGATGACTACAGTGAGTGATGATTTGACTTGTGGACCAGAGATATTGTCCAATTAATCTTCTCAAAAATCTCAAATAAAATATTTCAACCTTGAAACAGTATCCAAACAATACGAACATCGTAAAAAGAAAGGTACAGGATCTGTAGACTAATTATAGGGAAAGGAAACTACATGTCCCATGACGCATATCGCGTATCTCGCGATAGTTTCACAACGAGACTTAATATTCATCTTTGAGGACGTTGAAAAGCGTCTGACCGGCGGAAAAATATGTTAAATGAATGAATTAGATTATGAAGAGTGACGATTTGTAGATGGTGCTTTTCCTTTAATATATACCTTACGCAATCTATTTTTCAGTTACTTTTTAAAAGTGGTGGGGACAATATCGAGCCTGGTAAAAAGTGGTGGGGACATGTCCCACCCGTCCCACCCGTAAATTACGCCTATGAATCTGAGAGTGCAAAAAAAAAATCTAAATATAGAGAAACTTTAAAGTTGTCCAAAAGAAGTCCTTAGCAATGCATATTACTGATCAAAAATTAAGTTTTGATATATTTACAGTAGGAAATTTACAAATATCTTCATGGCACATTATCTTTACTTAATATCCTAATGATTTTTGGCATAAAAGAAAAAATTATAATTTTGAGCCATACAATGTATTGTTGGTTATTGCTACAAATATACCTGTGCTACTCATGACTGCTTTTGTGCTGCAGGGACACAAATTTAAAAACAACTAAAACTAATAAAAATGAAACTCACAACTAACACACACACATATATGAACAAATATACAATATTATCCTAAAATCTACTTGCTGTGCCTCTGAAATGGCTTTCATCTGTCGGATCTGTTAACAGCATGTCAGTGTGAAACACCTGTTCTCATGATAACTGTTATTATAATGACTGATGCAAACAATCACAATAGTGATTCCTATTTATAATTCCTTTGACAAATGAAAAGCTCATCTTCAGTCACTGGTTTCTTCTACATGGACTTTAGTCTGGATTAAATGAGGGAGGAGAACATGTTTAATTAAAAGTGATGGAACTCATATAGTCTTCTTAATGAGAACGTCTTCATCTGCTGTGGAAGACAGAGCGCTAAAATGAACCTCTGTCTCTGTGCTGCTGAAAGCCTCTTCTGATTGGATCAGATTTAATTGCACTCTGTGTTATTGTTAACTACAATAAAAAAAATCAACCATTAAAACTGTTTTGTCAACTGAAAAGCTGAAAGAAATCAATTTTATATATATATATATATATATATATATATATATATATATTTCATGGAAAAACTTAAAAAACCTGAAATTAGAAATATTGCCTTAATAACTGAAATAAAAGTTATTTGAAGTACTAAAATTATTAAAACTGAAAGAAAAGTAAATTAAGCAAATATTAAAAAAATATAATTAAATATGGAAATGACAAAAGCACAATACAAAATTATTAAATCTTAAATTATTCAAATATTATCATATTAAATTATGATAGTGTATATATATATATATATATATATATATATATATATATATATATATATATATATATATATTAATACAATTATGATGCACAGTTTAAAAATAAAAATCTTACAACAAACTAGATTTATTTTTTTAATTAAATGCTTAATTTTAAGGTGAAGTACTGGAATTACTAAAACTGAAACTAGAATAAAAATTAATAAATCATAATAAAAATGACAAATGTACATAACAAAATTACTAGAACTTAAACTAAAATTAAAATGAAAACTAAAGACGCAAAAAATCAAATCTAATTAAAGATATTGATTAATATTGTAATAATACTAAAATAACACTGTATATATATATATATATATATATATATATATATATATATATATATATAATAGTTTTAAAAGACATAAGCACAAAATTACAAAAACTGAAATTAAATTTAACACTGAAAATGCAGGAATTTAAAAAAATATATATTAATATTATAACAGTACATAATGTTAAAATAAACCTGAAGCCAGTCCCTGAATGCATGCAAGCTTTATAAAAATGGATGAGAGAAATATAAACACATTTACCTTTATGTATATAGCGCTTTAAACAATGTAAATTGTGTCAAAGCAACTGCACAATATCAAAAAAGGAAAATAGTGTGTCAATAATGCAAAATGAAAAGATTTCCAGTTAAAGGCATTTCATTATTGAATTATAGATATATAAATCATTCAGTCAGCTGCAATAAAAATGTATCAGAAAATAAACCCAGACAGGTTTACTTACTTTTCCATGTCTTCTGGCCAAATAAACAAATAAATGAAATATGCAATTTGAGTTCAACTTGTTTTATCATCTTACCAGCAGTTACCATGGCGACGGTGACATGCTATGCATTTGATAAAGCAGACAGGAAGCTCAATAGAGCTAATGTCTAAATATGGAATAAAACACACACAAATACATGAATAAAACACAAGAATATGCAAACAGCGGCATCCTATCATATGTTACCAGACTCCTCCTCTTCTCTCGCTCTGGTCTGCTGAGATTTGGGAGCCTTTTGTATGAACCTCGAGGGCAATTTACAGCATCACAGAGTCAAGCAGATGCAGAATGAAAACCGTGGCATGTGACATTGTTCTTCTGCTCAGGGTCAAAGGTCAAGAAAAGAATAGACAGGGATTTCCATTAGAATGCCTGAAGAACCTTCTTAAATGTGTTTGTGTGGTTAGCATCCAAAACCAGATGCATTCTGGGGTAGAAGTCTCTGGACACTGGTTCTGCTCAATCTGATGTGTTTGTTGTCCTAGTTTGAGGCGAGTACAGCTAATCTTTGAAAATCCACATGGATTTAAATGCATAAATAGTTTGAGTTCACGAAACTCGAGTATGTTTAATTTAAGTATCAATTTTTAGTTGTTTCTCCCAAAATTCCCACATTTTCAACCCAAAACGAATCTCTAGTTGTCATTCAGTAAGAGCGCAGGGCTGTAAAATGAATGTGAAGCAGCTCAGTAACGTTTGCGTTCATGTCAAGATCACTTTGGTATCTTGGCAAACAGTTTGAGACACTTTTAAATATTTTATTTTTCAAATATCTAAATATACACGTTTTCTGAAGCTCTTGAATAGATACATGAGATTATGGGCTTTTTCTCAGGAGAAACATCTAAAAAGCAGAGGAGACCTCAATTATGTCGTTAATTTTGATTTTAGGTGATTTTTTGTTTTGTTCTTCTTGAGAGGAAGCCAAATTAAATCAAAATGTATTTAATTCATCAAACTGCATCACATATGCGACTGATGAAAAAGATAAAGTTTCTCTAGCTAAAAAGCTTCACTCAAGATTAACATCTGGCTCTTTAAACTTAAAAACTAAATATTACAGTTAATGTTGATTTTGAAGATAAAGTTATTCGCCTCAGTAATTAAGGCACGTTGACTTTGATTTGGTTGTTAGATCCCGTTGGGTTTTCTGTGACCTGATAACCTCCACCGTTAATGACTGATTTAAATGAACACCATTCACACACACGTACTTCATCACAGATTGTGTTTGTTTTATCAGGTGTGAAGTAAAAAATGGGCAGCAGAAATTTTGGCCTGGATACAAAACTAGTCTCTGGTGCAACACAAGACAGATGAGACTAATTATATGCATGCTGTTCTGCTCCTATAGGGTTTACCTTGCTTTAAAAACACCATTTAGAATAATTCAGGTAATTCAAGTGATTTACTTACAGTGGTGGTCAGAATTATTGGCACCCTTGATAAATATGATCAAATGAGGCTGTGAAAATTAGTCTGTATTGTTAATCCTTTTGATCTTTTATTTAAAAAATTCACAAAAATCTAACCTTTCATTGGATAATAAGAATTTAAAATGGGGGGAAATATCATTATGAAATAAATGTTTTTCTCTGATACACATTGGCCACAATTAACGGCACCCTTTTATTCAATACTTTTTGAAACCTCCATTTGTCAGTTTAACAGCTCTAAGTTTTCTCCTATAATGCCTGATGAGGTTAGAGAACAGCTGACAAGAGATCAGAGACCATTCCTTCATCCAGAATCACTCCAGATCCTTCAGATTCACAGCTCCATGACGGTGCTTCTTCTCTTCAGTTCAGCTCACTCATCTTCTACAGGGTTCAGGTCAGAGGACTGGAATGGCCAGCAGAAGCTTGGTTTTGTGCTCAGTGACCCATTTTTGTGTTGTTTTTGAGGTTTGTGTTTGGATTATTATACGGTTGGAAGATCCAAACATGGCCCATTATAAGATTTCTAACAGAGTCAGTGACTTATTTATTTTTATTTATCTGTTGGTATTTGATAGAATCCATGATGCCATGTGTCTAAACAAGATGTCCAGGACCTCCAGCAGAAATATAGGCCCACAACATCACAAATACAGCAGTATATTTCATTGTACACATGGGGTACTTTTTATCCCTGTGTTCACCAAACCCATCTTGAGTGTTTGCTGATAAAAAGCTAATTTTTTAGTTTCATCTGACCATAGAAGCCAGTCCCATTTGAAGTTCCAGTCGTGTCTGATAACTGAATATGCTGGAGTTTGTTTTTGGACGAGCTAGGAGAATTTTTCTTGAAACCCTCCAAAACAACATGTGCTAATGTAGGTGCTGTTTGACTAATTTTTTTTTTTTTTTAAGGTTTTCTGACCCGAGACTCAACTATTTTCTGGAGTTCTCCAGTTGTGATCCTTGAAGAGTCTTTAGCCACTCAAACTCTCCTCCTCTCCGTGCATTAGGACGATATAGACACACGTCCTCTTCCAGGCAGATCATAACATTTTCTGTTGATTGGAAATTCTTAATTATTGCCCTGATGGTGGAAATGGGGATTTTCACTGCTCTAGCTCTTTTCTTAAAGCCACTTCACTAATTTGTGAAGCTCAATTATCTTTTGCTGCACATCAGAAGTATATTCTTTGATTTTTCTCATTGTGATGGATGAGTAAGGGAATTTGGGCTTTGTTTTCCCTCCTATTTATATTTCTGTGAAACAGGAAGCCATGGCTGGATAATTTCATGTTCATAATCCCCCTGGAGTGCTCAAAATTGTGAATATGAATGGGAATATACTTGAGAAATATTTTACTCCTATGAATTTCTAGGGGTAGGCTACCAATAATTGTGTCCAACGTGTATTTGAGAAAAGCATTTATTTCATAATGAGATTTTCCCCCATTTTCAATTGTTTTAGTTCAATGAAAGGTCAGATTTTTGTGATTTTTAAAATAAAAGATCAAAAGGATTAATAATGCAGGTTTATTTTCAGAGCCTTCTTTGATCATATTTACCAAGGGTGCCAATAATTCTGACCACGACTGTAAGTCTTTACTGTAGTTTCAAAACATATAATGCAACGCAATACAGTGATGATTGAGAGATGAACAAATAAACGTTCCTCAAAAAATTAGATTTAAGATGTTTTGGAAGCTTGGGAAGATCATTCCTCTACTGAGGAACAGTGAAAATAAAGGTTCTGGAAACAGACATTCCTCAAAAGATCCTGATGATCAGATTTGAGACTCACTGATTTTTCTAAAAACATATTAATTAATTTAAAAAATGGTGTCTGGATAATCAAGTAAAGCTAAGTTGCTTCAGTCCAGTAAGTGTTCATTTGGAAATATTACTAAAGTCATTCTTACGTTTACTTGATACAAATTAAAAAAAGCTTTTACAGGCACGTGAAGCACAAGCTGATGGTGGATGTTATAGCCTACAAACAGGCCATTTACTTGCTAAGAAAGTATGAATTATCAGTCAGACGACTAAAAGCATGTAGGCTAGTTTGTGTGCCACCACAGGTATTTCAGCAAAGATTTGATCATTTATAACTGACAATCTAGAGTTAAAATAGCATGTCAAACAGAGCACATTATGAAACATTTGTTTTGATCTCAAGTGCTTCATAATGTGAAGCTGTAATAATTTGATTAAATGATCAAAATCATTTGGTAAGTATTTTGTTTACAACATTGTATGTTTTTAAATGATTATGCAATTTATGAATAATAATTTTCAGCCAAAATGACTATAATGTGATATAACGAACCATAACACCGCCCACCTGTATCCTCCTTATATAGGTGCGTTCACGCCAAATTGTAATTTACAGTAATTATGAGATACCAACTTGAAAAAAAGCATTCATATCCTGGTAGAACTCGTAATTAGAACTTGTGAAGTGGGACTTTTCTGAGAGCTACGACTTGTACTACCTCACCACCTCAGATTCATTATGCGCTATGTTTAGACATTGATAGTGCGATAGTTCAGAGTCCGAGTCCAAGTCCATTTCGAAACTACAGTGATTACGGCACGGCGTGAATGCCGCAAAAAAAAAACGTTCAGGCAGTACAAGTCGTAGGTTTCAGAAAAATCCCACTTCACAGTTCTACCAGGATGTTTAACAAGTTGGTATCTCGTAATTATGGTAATTATATGACGTGAACGCACCTTAAGGGTGTCATTTGTAATGTGAATGAGTGTGACTCCCATTGACATTCTCTTCCAGTTATTTTTAACTCTACTCTGGTTATATGCTGCTTGATACTGCAAACTGGTGTTTCATATTATTCACACAGAAAAATAAGGGTCCAGAATTGTACCTTTTGGTCCTTTTCACACAGGACATGACACAAATAATAAAAAAATAATGTACAAATATACAAAATGGACAATATACAAAATAGACAATTCAGTATGTACAGGTATGTTAGGTGCAAATTTGAAATGTAATTAAGTACTTATTTAAATAATAAGTATGTGTGTTAAATAAAAAATTAAAATAAAAAGTATGATAGTGTTGTGTGTTTCATGTTTATTGTTAAGAGTTCAAGTGTTCATGAGATGTATTGCCTGAGGGAAGAAACTGTTCCTGTGTCTGGTCGTTCTGGTGCTCAGAGCTCTGTAGCGTCGACCAGACGGTAACAGTTCAAAGAGGGAGTGTGTATGTAACACAGAAATAATGATACTGTGTTGTTGAAAAGACTGTGAAGCTGTTTGATTCATATACATGACAGCTGCTCTCTTTAGGTCAGCAGTAGCGTGAATGCAGATTTAAATGTTTTAATCACACTGACTGGTGTAATCGTACGCTGCACGGACGAACCAAGTGATCACAACATTGTGATCGCACACGTCAAAGGTTGAGGAATGAAACAGACGAATCATTGTAATTTAGGAATAGAATCACGTTGGTGTTTGAATCATGTTCGCGATCTTTAACGATCTATTAAATTAATGTCATGTTGGTGGTGACACCTCTCTTGCAATGTGTTTAGCTGTCACAGATATTACTTAGCTTTTTTGGCTTCTGATCACAAAAGTAGCCAAACTTCGGAGCGCTTATTAGAGAGCAAGGTCCTGGCAGATTGCTAGGCCACACCGGTCCTCACAGATGAAAAAAAAAAAAAAAAAGCGCATAGGAATCGATAAGCGGAATCGAAATTTTATAGTATCCGATTCCTGACCTTAAGTATCTGATTCTGGGATCGGAATCGATTTTCGATTCCCAACCCTAGTGAGGACCCCGCCACTTAAAAACAGCCATCGGGAAAAGACCACTGGAACCAGTTGAGCAATTACAATCAGACTTTGCTGTTGTCGGAATTGAACTGCTGGTTTGTTTGGCCCCCGACTGAGCCTGGTTTCTCCCAAGGTTTTTTTCCTCCATTCTGTCACCGATGGAGTTTTGATTCCTTGCCGCTGTTGCCTCTGACTTGCTTAGTTGGGGACGCTTCATTTCCAGTGATATCATCGACCTGATTGCACAGACAATACTTACACTGAACTGAGCTGGACGATGACATCACTGAATTCAATGATGAAATGCCTTTAACTGAAAACTGAGTGTTTAATCTTGTAATTTTGCAGTATTGACACACTATTTTCCTATTTTGATATTGTGCAGTTGCTTTGACTATATAAATAAAGGTGACTTGACTTGACTGATTTGAAATATGTAATTTAATTGCGAGTTCAGCGGGCAGTTTTTGAGATTGCAGAATTCTCTCATTCATTTAGATAGGACTTGGTCTTGTTTGAGCTGCCCGGAGGCGTTGCAAATATGGTCGCAGAGTGAACAGACTTTCCTCGAACGGGACTTTGATAAAGTGCAGTAAAAAGTATTGGCGCTATAAACCAGGGTGTTAACAAAAAGAAGTCTCTTCTGCTTATCAAGGGTGCATTTATTTGATCAAAAAACAGTCAAAACAATAATATTGTTAAATATTACTACAATTTAATGTAATTGTTTTTTGTGAATATACAGGTACATCTCAAAAAATTTGAATATCGTGAAAAAGTTCATTTTTTCTTGTAACTTATTTCAAAAAGGGAAACTTTCATATATTTTAGATTCATTACATGTAAAACATTTTAAAAGTTTTTTTTGTTTTAATTTTGATGATTAGAGCTTACAGCTCATGAAAGTCAAAAATCAGTATCTCAAAATATTAGAATATTTACATTTGAGTTTCAATTAATGACCATCCCTACAGTATAAGTTACGGGTATCTCTTGTTCTTTGAAACCACAATAATGGAGAAGACTGCTGACTTGGCAATGATCCAGAAGACGAACATTGATGCCCTCCACAAAGAGGGTAAGTCACAGAGGGTCATTACTGAAAGCTGTGGCTGTTTACAGAGTGCTGTATCAAAGCATATTAAATGCAAAGTTGACTGGAAGGAAGAATTTGGGTAGGAAAAGGTGCACAAGCAACAGGGATGACCGCAAGCTTGAGAATACTGTCCAGCAAAGTTGATTCAAACACTTGGGAGAGCTTCACAAGGAGTGGACTGAAGCTGGAGTCAGTGCATCAAGATTCTCCACGCTCAGACGTCTTCAGGAAAAGAGCTACCAAGCCACTTCTGAACCAGAGACAACATCAGAAGCATCTTACCTGGGCTGTGGAGAAAAATAACTGAACTGCTGCTCAGTGGTCCAAAGTGGTTCAGATGAAAGTACATTTTTAATTTCATTTGGAAATCAAGGTCCCAGAGTCTGGAGGAAGAGTGGAGAGGCACAGAATCCATGTTGCTTGAAGTCCAGTGAGAAGTTTCCACAGTCAGTGATGATTTGGGCTGCCATGTCATCTGCTGGTGTTGGTCCACTGTGTTTTCTGAAGTCCACAGTCAATGCAGCCATCTACCAGGAGATTTTAGAGCACTTCATGCTTCCTTCTGCTGACAAGCTTTATGGAGATGCTGATTTCATTTTCCAGCAGGACTTGGCACCTGCCCACACTGCCAAAGCTGGTTCAATGACCATGGTGTTACTGTGCTTGATTGGCCAGCAAACTCGCCTGACCTGAACCCCATAGAGAATCTATGAGGTATTGTCAAGAGGAAGATGAGAGACACCAGACCCAACAATGCAGATGACCTGAAGGCCGCTATCAAAGCAGCCTGGGCTTCCATTACACCTGAGCAGTGCCACAGGCTGATTGCCTCCATGCCACGCCGCATTGATGCAGTAATTAAAGCAAAAGGAGGCCCAACCAAGTATTGAGTGCATAGAAATTAACATACTTTTCAGAAGTCTGACATTTCTGTTTAAAATATCCTTTTTTATTGATCTTATGTAATATTCTAATTTTCTGAGACACTGAATTTTGGGTTTTCATTATCTGTAAGCCATAATCATCACAATTTCAAGAAATAAAGGCTTGAAATATTTCACTCTATGTGTAATGAATCTATATAATATATGGGTTTCACTCTCTGAAATGAGTAACAAAAAATATTGACCTTTTCATGATATTCACATTTTTTTTAGATGTACCTGTATTGTAAAATGTAATTGATTGCTGTGATCAAAGCTGAATTTTCAGCATCATTAGTCTTCAGTGTCACATGATCCTTCAGAAATCATTCTAATATGCTGATTTGCTGCTCAAGAAACATTTCTGATTATTATCAATGTAGAAAACATTTGTGCTGCTTCATATTTGTGTGGAAAGCATGATACATTTTATTTCTTCAGGATTCATTGATGACGTTTATTAGATCAGTGATTATTTAAAATACTCGACTCTGGCCTCCCAAACACATCAATTTAACCAGTCAGAATCAATTATCCCCTGAAACCATGCAGGAGCGTGTCTCACACACCTGATGCTGCTCCCGTGCAGAACAAGAAAAAAGCCCAGCAGAAAGACTCAAACACTGGAGTCCATCCTTATGTCCACTGATTGTCACAATGAAACTTGTGCAGGAAAACAAAGAGTTGATGAATGCAAGAAACACAAACTGAATGAATATATATATTTAACTTATTATTTTCCAAAACTGATGTATACCATGCCTCATGTGCTTTTTCTTTCAGTCGTTGGTTAAGAATAGTTGTAAATGTTCTTATATCACCTACACTTTGAGCCTGAAAAACCATAACAATACAGCAGAACTCTAATACAAGTAACGTACTCGGTTACTATCGTAACCTCGGTTCCCTGAGATACGGAACGAGTACTGCGTCTTGCTAAAGACGCTATGGGAAAAAGCCTTTTTTCTCCTTTACTGAAGCCTTATTCAATCACGCAGTGAAACTGCACGATCATTGGTTTGTGCAGTGTGATAAAACAAACCAATGTGTCGGCAGCGGAGCTGCACGAGCCTATGGCGACGGAGCCCGCCAGATCCCGCCAGAATGGGCGGGGTTATCTGGCTATATAATCAGCCGTCTCGCCATAGGATCCTCAGGTTTACTTCGACTGAAGCGACGACTGAGTCGTGCAGCTACCTGGCACGGCAAAGTACGCAGTACTCGTTCCGTATCTCAGGGAACCGAGGTTACGATAGTAACCGAGTACGTTCCCTATCGATACTCCACTCGTACTGCGTCTTGCTAAAGACGCTATGGGAACACAATTCAATCACGCCGTGCTATGGTAGAGGAACGACTGTGTAAAATACCTCCATAAGCATTACATGCTCAGAGGGAAGTATAATAGTATACTCGGGCTAAAGCGAGCTGAGCTCATAGAGGTCACGCTCGGCCCGGGTCATTCCATGTATTCCTCGCATACTCAGCACTTTCAGGGCTGAGATATGTAAGGAACCCATCAGAGAGCTTGAGTGCCCATGCAGTCAAGAGATCTCCGTTAGGGATGTTCCCACAACATAAGTCATACTCATCTAAGCAGATAGGACCTTGGCCTGTAAGGTCGGTATATCCAACTTATAAAACTTTGCAAATGTGGACGGCGAGGCCCAGCCGGCCGCCACACAAATGTCAGTAATGGACACACCGCTAGACCAGGCCCACGACGAGGCAATGCCTCTAGTCGAATGGGCTCGTACTCCAATGGGGCATTGAAGGCCCAAGGAAGAGTAAGCCAGCGTAACGGCATCCACTATCCACTTAGAGAGTCTCTGCTTCGTGACCGGAAGCCCCTTGGCGCGGTTACCGAAGCTAACAAAGAGCTGTTCCGTGCGCCTGAAGGAGGCGGAACGCTCAAAGTAGATCCGTAGGGCTCTAACAGGGCATAACAGAATGAACTCCCGGTCCTCCTCAGAGGGAGGAAGCGCGGAGAGTGTGATGACCTGAGCTCTGAACGGAGTGGAAAGTACCTTAGGTACGTATCCATGCCTTGGTTTTAGGACGACCTTGGAGTCGTTTGGCCCAAATTCCAGGCAGGCAGGGCTCACAGAGAGCGCCTGCAGGTCTCCTACTCGCTTGACTGACGCTAGTGCTAGTAGCAAAGCAGTCTTCAGCGACAGCGACCGAAGGTTCGTAGACTGGAGCGGCTCAAAAGGAGGGCCCCTCAGGGCCCTCAGCACAGTGGGTAAGTCCCACGTAGGGACAGTAAGGGGCCGAGGCGGATTCAGCCTCTTGGCACCCCTTAGAAAGCGGACGATAACATTGTCCCTGCCCACTGATTGGCCCGCGATAGGGGCGTGGAAGGCCGCTATAGCCGATACGAACACCCTGAGTGTGGAGGGAGAGCGTCCTTTATCCAGCAGTTCCTGCAGGAAGGACAGAATCACCGCCAACTCAGATGTAGGGGGGTCCTCACCGCGGTTTAGACACCATTCGGAGAAAACCGCCCATTTAAGGGCATAGAGGCGTCTCGTAGACGGGGCTCTAGCCTCAGAAATGGTATTTAGCACTCGCTCTGGGAGGCTGGTAGGCTCCCGTTGAGCGGCCAGAGGTGAAGCGCCCACAGTTCGGGACGAGGGTGCCACAATAAACCGTTCGCCTGAGAGAGGAGGTCTCGTCTCAGGGGCACGGGCCAGGGGGCTGCGGTTAGCAGCTGGGTCAGCTCTGACATCCAAGGCTGGTTCTCCCACAGGGGGGCCACCAACAAGACCTTGTGTCGTTGTTCCCTGATTCGCCTGATGACCTGAGGAATCAGAGCGATCGGAGGGAATGCATAGAGGAGGAGGTTGGGCCAGTCGTGGGCCAACGCGTCCTTGACCTTCGAATAATAGGCTGGGCAGTGAGAGTTGTCTTTGGAGGCGAAAAGGTCTACCTCGGCCTTGCCAAAGATTCTCCAGATCATTCGAACCGTCTGCGGGTGGAGCATCCACTCTTCTGAGGGGACGTTGCTCCGTGATAACATATCCGCTCCTTGGTTCAATCTGCCCGGCAAATGTGCTGCTCTCAGCGAGCGCAAGTTGAGCTGAGCCCACTCCAGAAGTCGCTCTACCATAAGGAAGAGGCGCTTCGAGGAGAGACCTCCCTGGTGATTTACGTAGGACACCACTGACATGTTGTCTGAGCGGATCAGCACATGTCGTCCCCTTAGCTCTGGCAGGAAAAACTGGCAGGCTCGACACACTGCTAGCATCTCTAAGCAGTTGATGTGGAGGTTCTGCTCCGCCTTCGACCAAAGGCCAAAGGTCGGTTTGCCTTCGCACAGCGCCCCCCAACCCATGTTGGAGGCGTCTGTCGTGACAACTTTCCTGCTGCAGACCATCCCTATGGTCACACCCTTTCTGAACCATTGTGGGTCCTTCCAGGGGGCTAGGGCTGTTACACAGGCCTGGCTCACCCTGATATGTAGGCGACCGTGTCGCCATGCGTGGGGCGGAACCCGTGGTTTCAACCAGCGCTGAAGTGGCCGCATGTGAAGCAGGCCCAACTGTAGCACCGGCGATGCTGCGGCCATGAGGCCCAGCATCCTCTAAAACGCTTTGACGGGGCGAGCGGTGCCGCTCTGGAAGGAGGCTGCAAGCTTTTGAATGGCCAGAGCGCGTTCCGGCGCTAGCACAGCTCTCATCTGAGCTGAGTCCAAAACTGTTCCCAGAAACGACACCCGTCGGCTGGGAAACAGTGCGCTCTTGGCAAAATTGACCCTGAGCCCCAGGCATTCTAAGTGGCTGAGGAGGAGGGCTCTGTGTGAGAGTAGTTGTACCTCTGACTGGGCCAGAATGAGCCAGTCGTCGAGGTAATTGAGAATGCGGATTCCCATCTGCCTGAGAGGGGAAAGAGCCGCGTCCATGCACTTCGTAAAAGTGCGTGGAGCCAGGGACAGTCCAAAGGGAAGGACCATGTACTGATAAGCCACTCCCTCGAAGGCGAATCTCAAGAATCGTCTGTGATGGGGGGCTATCTGGACGTGAAAGTATGCGTCTTTCAGGTCCAGGGAACAGAACCAGTCCTCTGAGCGAATTTGCGAGAGGATCTGCTTCAGTGTGATCATCCTGAACGACCTCCTCATGAGGGCGCGATTCAGGCGTCTGAGATCGAGGATGGGCCGGAGGCCGCCGTCCTTCTTGGGAACGAGGAAGTAACGGCTGTAAAAGCCTGATTCGCTCTGAGCTGGAGGAACCATTTCTATGGCTCCCTTTTCCAGCAGCGTCATCACTTCTGAACGTAGAACGTGAGCGTTCTTGCCGTCTACAGAAGTGGAGACCACGCCGCTGAAGCGCGGGGGTCTGCGAGCGAATTGGAGTGAGTAACCTCGTTCTATTATCCGTACAACCCATTCTGACACTCCGGGGATGGCCTTCCAGGCCTCGGCCCGCGTGGCAAGAGGTTGGATAAACACGAGCGATCGACTGCACGGAGGCAGGACGCTCGTGATGGAAGGAAGAGGAAATTTGCTCTCTCTTTGAGAATGTTTGTGTTTTATTTTGCCCATTATAACAACGGACGGTTGCAAGGACGCTTGTACGGGCCCTGTGTTTGCAACAGACACAATGTGCTCTGCACCCGGCGATGAGCGGAGTGACAAGAGGTTTTTTAAGAGAGGCCGCTTGGCGGGCGGTCCGGCCGCGGCGGGACTTGGTCCTCTCCTCTTCCTGGCCTGCAGATCAGGAAGACGCTGGAGGCGCAGGGTCCAACACAATCCTGGGTCGGGGCCCCTGGCGCTGCGGATGGGGGTAGCGTCTGGCCGATCGAGAACGCCCTCGCGTCTGCGGAGCCTTGGCAGGCTGAGAGGCGGAGGCAGGAGGCGGGGGCTTCGCAGGCTGCTTAGTCGGCACAGGCTTGGGGCGACTAGCGGCAGCAGAAGAGCTTGATCGCTTGGGCAGGAAGTGTCGCATGGCTTGCGACGCCTTCTGTGCTTCCGTGAAGCGTTCAGCAAAACCCTCCACCGCAGGTCCAAAGAGGCCGCTAGGCGAAATCGGTGCATCAAGGAAGGAAACCTTGTCTGCGTCCTTGATCTCCGTCAGCGTGAGCCACAGGTGGCGCTCGAGCACCACTAGGCTGGCCATGGACCGTCCAATCGCCTGGGCGGTGGTCTTGGTGGCGCGCAGGGCCAGGTCTGTCGCACTTCTCAGCTCCCTGAGAGTTGCAGGATCAGGTTCAGACTCGTCCATAGCAGCGAGGAGTTTGGCCTGATAGACCTGTAGAACCGCCATAGAGTGAAGCGCCGACGCCGCCTGTCCAGCTGAAGCATAGGAGCGTCCAGCGAGTGCTGAAGTGGTCCTGCATGGCTTGGATGGATGGGCGGCTTTAGCCTTCCAGCCGATGGCAGTGGGTGGGCAGAGATGGGCAGCCACTGACTCATCCAGTTGAGGCATTTTCCCGTACCCCTTTTCTTCAGCGCCGTCAATTGTAGTGAGGGCGGATGAAGAGGAAGTGCGGAGGCGGGCGGAGTAGGGGGCGCGCCACGATTTCGTCAGCTCGTCGTGAACTTCAGGGAAGAACGGCGAGGGTCGCTGTAGAGGGGCCTGACGGCGCCCCGGCAGGAACCACTCATCAAGACGGCTGCGAGAGGGCTCCTCTGGTGGAGACCAATCCAGTCCCAGCTCTTCAACCGCTCTGGAGAGGACACGGAAGAGCTCGGCGTCCATCCCAGCTGCAGCGGTGCTGGGCGCTGAAGAATGCGGGAGGGCGGAGTCTACAGCAGAGCCCGACAGCTCCTCCGCATCAGAAGCTGCCAATGACATGCTGTCATCGGCCAGCTCTTCGTCACTTTTTCCGAACGAGACCAGATCGCTCGCGGCAGCGGAGGGACGCTGGTCGGGCTGGGAAAAAAGGACGGGAGAATGCTCTCTCTGTGGCGAAAACGAGGCACGCGGGACTCGAGCCGGCGTGAGCTCGCTCTCAGCCAAGCACTGAAATCCTCTGCCCCGCCGCTTTTTCCTCACAGGTGCCTGGGAGGAAGAAAACGGGAGGGCGCGAGGGGCGGGATCGCTCTCTGAAAAGAAAGCGATCCGCGAGCGCAGAGAGGCGAGACTGAAACGCTCGCAGTGCGAGCATTCAGTGTCAGCGAGCGCTGCATCTGCATGGGATTTCCCCAAGCAGGAAACGCACTCGCTGTGGCCGTCATCGGAGTGCAGGGGAGCCCTGCACGAGCCGCAAAGTCGGCCAGGCATTTGAAACAACGCCTAAATTTGCTCTTTTAGAGTGCGTGAATTCGCCGGATGGCGGCAGCGAACAGACCGGGGCTTCTGCGGGGCTGGAGCACGAAGAGCGTCGTCTCAGCAGGCAGGAGGTCTCTGGCTCAGCTGCGAGGCGTGTCAACGGCGATGGCGGCTTCTTGGGATCAGCGAAGGCGAGATGTCGTCGCTGAAGGAGAAGAAATCTGAGGATCCTATGGCGAGACGGCTGATTATATAGCCAGATAACCCCGCCCATTCTGGCGGGATCTGGCGGGCTCCGTCGCCATAGGCTCGTGCAGCTCCGCTGCCGACACATTGGTTCGTTTTATCACACTGCACAAACCAATGATCGTGCAGTTTCACTGCGTGATTGAATAAGGCTTCAGTAAAGGAGAAAAAAGGCTTTTTCCCATAGCGTCTTTAGCAAGACGCAGTACGAGTGGAGTATCGATAGGGAACCCATGTTTTTCTACCTACTTCATCTAAATGAACACTGTAAAAAAAATATTTCTTTCAACTGAAAATAATTTGTTACATCACTGACTTAAACTTTTTAGTTTATTCAACTAAAATATTCCAGTTGTCCCTTAAAATTAACATTGAGTAACTTAAAATTTCAAGTTGACTAAACAAAATTTTTTAAGTCAGCAGGGTAACAAATTATTTTAAGTTGAAACAACTTTTTGGAACTTTTTTTTTTTTTACAGTGAAAAAGCATATTAAAACATTTTCTTGGATAACAATGATTAGACATAGACACTAGTTTTATCCAATACATGATATATAAGAAGTGGACAATACAAATCTACCCAAATCACCCAGGACAGCTACATTGCTCACACTTACTGATACACAGGAGTTGTTTTACAAAAAGATACCTGAACATTTTCAATACACTCCACTGGTTCAAAACCCCATATCTCAGATCCATAAGAAAGTATGGGTGCACCACTCCAGTCCATCAATTAATGTCTCATGAAGTGAAAAACTGTGTGTTTGTTAGAAACAATTTTTTTTACTTTAAACCATTGCTTCCAGCTAAAATCTTATTCCATAATCCATTTAGAGCTGTTTTGGACTCTTTTGGCTTGTAGACAGTGCTTGACCTGTGCAACGTTTTCACTGTAACTGATGGACTGGAGTGGTGTGGATTACTTGTGGATCATTGTGATGTTTTTATCAGCTCTCATTCTGACGGCACCCATTCACATCCATTGGTGAGCAAGTGATGCAATGCTACATTTCTCAAATTCTGATGAAAAAACAAACTCATCTACATCTCAGTTGGCTTGAGGGCGAGCAAATTTAAATTTTTGGGTGAACTATTTGTAAGGTCCACCCAACTGGCACAACATAGGTATCCATTGGTGGCTGAATATATAATTCTATAATAATAATAATATGTGTTTTATTTCGCACTAAAGATTTTGACAACGTTATGTCATGCAATCATTTTGATAGAAAACAGTAATGCATTACCTCTAGATCAGTAAAATGTGATAAATGGAAGAAATGAACTGCAGTGCAAAAAATAATTATTAGTATTAATAAACTTGTTTTAAGTATAAACCTCACACTACATTCAGTTCAATTTATTCTCTGAAAACACTTCTCTTAAGCAATTTCGCTTATCAAGAAAATGACAGAGTTGTTTAGATAATTTACTGGGGAGAATAGAGATGTTTGGGATGTGTTCTGCATTGGATGTTGTTTTTGTGAGTTTCTTCTATAGCTTTGTAAATAATGGCACCCTGCACATGTTTGTGGGATGTTTCTGTAATAGTTGTAGCTCAGCAAGAACAAAAATATTACAGGGAACACTGGAGGGAATCCATCCATCTGTGTGTGTCGTTCCGGTCAGCCTGACCTCCAGAAAGGACAGAATTCCAGATGAGGTCAGTATGTGTTCACAGCAGCAGCAAAGTCTCATTATGAATGAAGGGGTCAAGACCCATCAGCCGTTCCAGAGGTCAACATCAATTCATCCCCTCAACCCCTGCTGGACGTTAAGTAAGTGCATTAGAGCTGCTCGTTTCGGGTGTAATTTGACAGCTGCATGTGTAATTTGCATGTTTTGCCACTCTGACATGTTTAATATTGAAACAAGAATTGGCCATTATCTTCCTGTTCAAATGGCTGGTGCGTTTAACCTGTGGCCATGGACATGAAAAAACTCTCGGCTTTCATTCTGGAGCAGGAAAATAGGCCAATTTATGAATATTGTTGTGCTTTTGTAATGTGAATAAGTTTGATCTTCTGCCTAAATGCATTCCTAGTGCAGTTCGGCATGAGTTAGTGGTGCTTGCGAAGTGAAGTATCATTATTATTATCTAACCTCCTACTTTTTCTTCTGTTTTCTGTGCAACTTTCAGCACCAAACCCATCCCACACCATTTGTCGTAGACCCCTGAATGCAGTGTCAACACTGCGGTAAATTTTATAACCGATTGGGCGTACAATGTTTGCCAACGGATGAAAAATCAGGTAGATATATTTAACAATATACCCAATTTTGTTACGTCATATCTCTGCATCAGGATGCCATAGCTAATAAATGAAGACATTTCACACTAGCAATTAATTACAGCACCTGAGAACAGACTATTGAAAAATAATTATATTTAGCTATTTCTAATTCATAGTTTTAGTGATTTGATCAAACACACTAAGTATTAAACTTCAATATCATTGAGATTTTAAAACACCATAGCAACCATATGACAACCACCTGAACACCCGCCTAACAAATACACGGAAACCACCCAGCATCATGACAACAGGTTGATTTTTCCACAGACAAACATCATTACTGTTTTTAGAAAATGTAAAAATCAACTTTAGCCTGAAATCTGTATTAATGTAATTCACGAGGAGGATCAGATCAGACATGTTTTTCATGTTCTATTATAAATTTTTCTGTCATCTGCACTAATGAGGCTGAGACGGCTTACTCAAGCATTTCATCAAAGACTTCGGCCTTCCTTCCTCAGTCCAAACTAAACCTCATTATTATTTATCCCGAGAGCTGAAATCCAGCAGAACTCTATAATGTGCATAATACTGGAGAATAAAAGACACAGAGGTCATAATGAAGCATTAACTCTCCTCAATGATTTCCGCTCATCTCAATATTGTCCATCTGTACAGCCGCACAGATTCAGATTGAAGCAATAAACAAACCTGCTCATTCAAAGTAAAATATTATATATTGACTTCACTGTAAAACTCAAAAATCTGCTAAAATTTTAAGTTGGCTCAACATTTTTTTTTACAGTGTTTCCTTGCAGTAGATATTTTCAAGTATTATTTTTAAGTTTTTAAACAATGCTAGGTTGATTACTTAATTTTGTTGCTGATTACAAAATACATAATGAAAATTGTAGCCAGTAATTTAATCTAGATTACTCATCTTTTAGATTCCTTTTTACCTTGTTTCTAGATTTAAACGGGATTGTTAAAGAATAAATAGAATAAATAAATCAAATATATGACCATTAACCAACATCAGAGAACATGCACATGTTGTTAGATTAAAGAAATATTAACTTTGAATCTCAGGGGGATTTAGAGTAAATATTTGAGATCAAATGGGTTTGACTGACAAAAAAAGTTTGGAATCCCTGCAAACATTAATAAACATGGATATGTTGAAGTTGAAATAAATTAATCTGCACTGTTTATTAACCGGTAACACTTTATAATAACTGCACACTATGAATCATTAGGTACGCATTAGTAAATAGTTGATTCATCCTTTATAAAGCATTGTTCCAGCATTAGGCATTATTAAGCAGTTCATAAATATAGCTAAATGTGACATCTCAAGATATTGCTTTATAAGAAACGTAAGAACTTACTGAGAATTGACTGGATGGTGAAAAGCAGGCTTTCCAAGAACCCGGATTTATCCTGCTGCTTCCAATAATTTGACGTTAGATGGAGAAAAATACAAAAGTAATTTGTAAGGAGATCAGAAATGCTGGTGCTGATTATTCAGAATGGTTTTCTTTGCAGAGAGAAGATATAAACCCCATGACATGCCTGTATTATTAGTACATAAGCACTGCGTCAAAACACTTCAGTAGAGGACAATGACTAAACACTGCAAGCGTCAGACATACAGCACACATCAAATGCAAAGAGGATTTCACAATTACTCCATTAAGTGCTTGAAAGAGCACATCACCTGCTTGTCAAGCACTGGTAGAAATCTTTCATGCTTCATTTGACTGTCACATCTCTGAGAGCACTATACTTTCTACATGTACCCTCACAAGCCACAACTTACTCATTTAAAGAAGTTAAGAACTCTGTAAAGTCTTTTAAAATTATACTAAGATGGAAATTTAAGCTGTTATTTACAAGCACTGTAAAAAACTGCCATGTTTGACTTCATAGCATCCCATAAAATGAAAGAATATGAAGAAAAGTCATTGAAATTTGGCTTTGACCCACTATTTGGGTTAATTTGATCCACATTTGATCAAAACGGCTTGAAACACTGGTTGAACAATGTATTTTTTTCTTGAAAATGTGTTAATGTTTCTCATTTAGGGTCATGAATGTGCATGCAAAGTTTCGACAAATAGATGTGTTTTGCAAACGTTGTACAGATGGTGTTTGGGGACAAATTCACCCCCACTGGTTTGCAAAAACTACAAAAAAAACAAACATTTATTGCATATGAAATACACTGTAAAATATATTTCTAAAATATTTTTGGAGCATGTTTTACAAGAAAATTATATTCCAGTTGTTCTACTTCAATATTTCATGTTTAATTCAATATGTTACTTGCTGCTTCTGTGTAATAATTTGTGAAATATACTAGCAATTTATGACAAAAAATTTGAGTCTTAAATTTAATGTTCTCATGTACACCAATCAATTTTATGTATTTGAGTTTCAATTCTATTTCAGTTGCAATAAACACTATTTAAACAGTAATCTTAGATACTGTTTATACTGTAGTCATTTACATTTCAGTATGCAAACAGTTGCTACAAGTAGACATGACCAAAAAAAATAAAATAAAATAAAAAACTTTTTTGTGTGCATGTTAGGTTAATTTTGAAAATACCTAACCCAAAGGGAGGATTTTTATTTATTTATTTTTAACAATATGAGTTCGTAATTTCTCATATTTCATTTTTTTTTTAGTATCCAACAAGCTATAATACATGTTTTATTATTTGGTGTTTCTTGTAGTGTTGATTTAATGATGAATTGCACTGTAATATATATATATATATATATATATATATTGCAATAACACAGAGATTAATGGAGTGTGTTTACAAGAAAGTACTATATCAGTCTTTCCAAAATTTCATGTTTAGTTCAACAGGTTACATGCCATTTATTTGTAATTATTTGTTAAATTACCAAGATTTCTGAGAGAAAACTGTTGTCTTTTTTTCAGTGTGCATAGAAACCACTGGAAACCAGTTTAACAACACTGAAACCAAACTTTAACCATATGCATTCAAAATATCACCATGCACTCAAACAATTCTGTCCAATCAGATGCTCCCTAGAACAAGAAAGCCCCGCCCCCTCAGGCCACCTGCTTCAAATGAGCAACAACTTCCATTTTCAACATGAAACGCATCAAGTTTTAAGTTAGCGGCGTCTCTGTCTTGTTTGGTTTTCATCGTGGACATCTTCAGGGTATGAATCAGCTCTCTGTCCATCAAAACAGATGAAAGAACAACATCCTGACATTTACATTTCAGTAGTTTTTCCACACCAAAAGATTTTGGATGGTTCCCTAAAATGTCTCTCAGAAGGTCAAAAGAATCTAAGAGATGCTGAGATCTGAGTCTAATGACCTGTGGCTGAACAGAGACATGAAGTTTAGTCTTTTTCTAGCATTATTTTTCCCCTATCAACCTTTTTAGGTCATGAACCTCTGGCTGAGGATAGAGAAAGCCTTAAATAGACAAATAATTATTTATTTATTGTATTTATTCTTTAACAAGAATCCCGTTTAAATCTAGATACAAAATATCTCAAATGTTTGATGAATATTTATCCTCAAATCAGACTTAAAACCTATTTTTTGGGTCACGAACCACCAGAAACGTCCTAAAATAGACAAACAAACATGCATGAATCCAAAATATCTCTAATATTTCCAAAAAAAACGAATATATATCCTTAACTTCAATTCATTTCAGACAAAACAAACAGCTGGAGGCCTGTTAGTCAAACAGCTAAATTTAACACCTAAGTCTAGCTGGATTTGAGCGCTCCGGGGCATCATGCGAACTGCTAAACCAGGGCGCACGCATGATGTTCCCTAATGAGTGTGTGAGCGTCTAATGAACGCTGCTTTTCCTGTGAAGGCTCATTTCACAGATGGCATTTCCAATGACATTTGTGGAGTTTTTTGAGGCGTAAATACCATACGTGTCCTTGGCGTGGCTGGCTATTTTAGTGAGCATCCTAAATTAGGATCCTAATGCATCCTAATTTCACATGCTATGCTTAATGGCTGGTTGCATTAATGATTTCTGGTTGTAATCAGCGAGACATGCGTGGGTCATTAGAGCAGCACACCACCTGCATGATTGCGACGCTGTCTACATTATACATTACATGTGAAAATTAACACAGGGATCTTAAAATAGCACATGGATATCGCTCGGAATCAGTCTGGATGGCATTCAGTGCATTTTGGATTGATTTCCTGAGACCAATGTGTTCAATGTATCGATGTGGTTCAGAAAACCACTTCCTTCTCATCAACGGTTTGTTTCATTTCCTCTGATTAATTGCCATAAAGTCCAAAACATTGCAGCTTATTCTGTCCAGCTGACCTGTAAACTACAGTTTTTGTTTTAACGTGCCATATGGATATAAATAGTGCTGTCAAACGATTAATCACATTCAAAATAAAAGTTTTTGTTTACGTATGTGTGTGTACTGTGTATATTTAGTTATATATAAATACACACACATACAGTATACATTTTGAAAATATTTACACGTAAATATTAATGTAATGATGCTGAAAATACAGCACTGCACCGCAGGAATAAATGACATTTTACTAAATATTCACATAGAAAACAGTAATTTTCAATTACAATATCACAATTTTTATGTATTTTACTGTATTTTTCATGAAATACATACAGCCTCGCTGAGCAGAAAAGTCTTCTTTCAAAACATTTTAATTATTCTAAACTTGTGTAATTCTGAATGTTGTTCTGTGTTTTTATGCCAAAGTCTTTGAGGATTTCTGATGGTTTTAACGGGTTTTCTGCATATTGGATGTTTTAATGTCCTTTCTGTAGAACAATGATAGTACAAAACAACATACAGCCTCTGGCCAATTACAAAACAGGCTTATAAATATGATATGCTTCATGCTAAAAACCTCTCTTTTACTTGCAGTTGAGTCCTGCTGTAAGAGACGATTAGTTTCTGTCAGAATCCAAAGCATGCAAAGGCTGTCAGTCACATATACCGGCAAAATAACAAGGAAATATTACACACAAAACCTTCGAGATGAGTGGCAGTGCCAAGCGGTTTAGCTTCTGTAATGTCAAGAAATGATGTGATGAGTAAAGTGGTGTTTCATATCAGAATATATTGGTGTGAATGTGAACGTGCAGTGGATTGTCTAACCAGCATTAAACATATGGGCAATATTAAAGAAGCTACTTAAAATAAAGGACACATTTTATTTACAAGTAAATGCAAATGTATTATAGTTAAAATTTTATATTAAATGCAATTAAAAAACTGAAGCACGTCTTTACATGCAATAATTTCATAATTACTTCTCTTGTCAATGAAATATGGTTAAAGTGTACTGCTGAATGCACTGATGAGAATATATACTAAACTAAAATATACTTCATTGTCATTTCTTGTAGGCTAATTATGTATTTATAACACACATTTGTAATGATGAAGTTGCAATTTGGTACACACAAAATATATTAATTTAACTACAGTTCAGATTACATGTGCTTTATATGTTAGTCAACACTTCAAAATAGGTTTACTTATTTAAAGCACAACAACAGATTAAAACAAGGATTTAAAATGTACTTTAAAGTTAAACATTAAGCTGTTGTCTCTTAACATGCAGTTCATAATTATTGATTCGCACTTGCAAAGCAAAATGCATTGCAGTACTGTAAATTTGAGGCCTGTAATTATGCAGATTATAGACTGGGGCCATACGCAGCATCATAATGAATCATATAACGGCTCTGTGCTGAGAGACCTGACATAACGCTTTCTTTTGGTGTTTGTCATCCAGAAAAATCAAGGAAATCCAACTCGAATCCTCTGAGTATCATGTCTGGATCAGCGAAAAGCTCCTTTTAGTCTCATTCCCCAGAACTGAACGCCTCTTCTCAGGAAGAAACTGCCAGACCAAACGCTGCAGATCAACTGATATTGTTAAGACTGGACCATTTTTTTTCATTTAAGACAATTACAATATGATTTCTGCAAAATTTGCAGATTGTAAAAGACTACTTTTGTCATCTGAAGAGAGATATTAAAGAGTTTAATATTACTCTGTTTTATTATTATTGTACTATCAAAATTCCCTCAAGTTTGCTCTTAAAGCAGCCCTCGATGCTGTTCATCACGTCCTCTGGCAAAACTAGACAAAACAAAACATTGCAGCATTTGCTGTTTGTGAATATTTCAAAACATGACCAAGCTAAAGGTTTAGGATGATTTCAGCATTATTAAAACTTATATTCATCAAGTGACAGTTAAGACATGTATAATGTCTTTTACTTTACTTTTAGTCATTTAGCAGACGCTTTTATCCAAAGCGACTTACAAATAAGAAAAAGTAACTAACTAAACGTTAACACTCTGTAAATACACACACATTTAAGAAAATACAGAAATTAAATAAAATTGACAAATGCATACAACAACAACATTTCAATAGTAAACATAAAAAGGGAAAAAATAAATTAATTAAATAAAAATAAAAAGCAATACTTATATCCTTTGCCGGAGTCGATGGTCTTTGTCACAAAAGATTTCTATTTCAAATAAATGCTGTTCTTTTGAAACTTATTTTCAGCAATAATTAAAAAAACAAACAAAAACAAATTTATTTTCTTCGAAAGAAACGTGGAGGGCAATATATTAATGCTTGAAAAAATTATTTATATATAATATAAATTGAAACATTTGTAGAAAATGTTATATTTATATATTTAAGAAATATATATATATTTTTTTTTTAACATTTTAGCAAATTGTGTTAATTGTAATATTTACTGTTTTTACTGTACTTTTAATCAAATAAATGCAGCCTCGGTGAGAAGAGCATGGTGAGTCTCTGACAAAGATAAAGGATGGTGTGGAATTAAAGCTTGCTCATTCATTATTTCTGATATCCTCAGGTGCATTATGAATTTCCTCCTCATGCGCTTCTGAACCTAATAACATCCTCTGAATTATGGCATAATGAATATTTTCCTCAACTCTCACCACACGGTAAATAAAACAAATGGGAATACCCAGGGAACGCGATTCTAATATATTCTAATGCACAGTTATATCTAATATACAGCTGTTTAAACAACACTTTGCTGTAGCACGAGCGTGATGAAGTGAAATGGTGCAATCGTGTGATTGTGAATGGATGCTGTTGGTATCGTCTCGTTTTTAAACAAGGGCCTCTAGTCGATCGAGAGCTTTCTGCAGAATAACAGAGCTGCTGTTACACAACGACAGGAGCACTGGATGAGCTGCTGGATCTCACTGCATTCACATTTACTGAGGAAAAAACATGACTGGCATTTACTGTCTTAATTCATGCTCTTGGTCTTATCGTGAATTATTCATCAGTGCACATCATTGCAAACAAAAGCCTGCTTTTATAATCTTTCATCCATATGTAATAACTTTCTCCAGCTCTGAAACAACTTTACATCATCAGTCACTCTTTTTTTAACCGAGCCCGGTCTCATGAAAATGTGCATAAATTGCACATTTCGTTTTGTATTTTACGTGCTATTTCTACACAGAAACTGACTTTGGCATGCATACGATACGCATGTGTTTGACGTGCATATAATACACAGCTTTTGCGTGCATATGATACGCATGTTGGCTTGCAAATAAAATAAATAAGCGCCTACCCCACACCCCTAAACCTACCAACTGCGTATCATATACACGCCAAAGTTCATTTTTGCATATAAATAGTGCACTAGAAACAGAAAATCGAGCGCACATTCATGAGATCGGGTTATAGTAGTAACTTAAATTATAAATCAATTGAAATAAAAATTTTAGTCAGCTTTTAGTATTAGCTAGGCTAGCTGTTAGCAGATGAGCTGAAAACTAGAGACAAAACCGTTAATGAAATACACAATTTTTGTTAAATAAATGACTACCTTTATTCATCAAGGACTCGTTAAATTGATCAAAAGTGACAATAAAGACTTTAATAATGCTATGAAAGATTTCTATGTCAAATAAATGCTGTTCTTTTGAACTTTCTATTCATCTGTGAATTAGTTTCCACTAAAATATTGTGCAGCACAACTGTGTTCAACACTGATAATAATCAGAAATGTTTCCTGAACAGCAAATCAGTATATTAGAGTGATTTCTGAAGATCATGTGACACTGAAGACTGGAGGAATGATGCTGAAAATACAGCTGCAGATCACATAAATAAATTACATTTGACTATTTATTCAAATAGAAAACAGTTATTTTAAATTGTAATAATATTTCAATTTTTTTCCTGCACTTTTGATCAAATAAATGCAGCTTTGGTGAACAGAAGAGACTTCTTTCAAAACACTAAACAATGTCCATTCTAGCTGAAAGTATGAAAAGCATTATCAAATTAGATAACCATTTAATAAACAAACACCGTGCAGAATATCAGTCGTGATGTCGATGTGTGAGATAACCTGAAAGGCTTTTCTGATTTGCCAGTTGAAAAACGTGAGTTTTCAAGGCTGTCCAATTCATCAGGCACATGACCTTCAAGTCTTTTTGTAGCGACTTTAAGTTTTAAAGCACACCAAGGTTTCCAAACTCCGACTGCGTTTCAGAACAAACAGTATCTTCAAGTAACGTTCACCACAGACCTTAATTTACTCATAAATTGAAAAGCGCGACTCGAGGGAATCTCTGGCTCGGATGCTAATTCTCGTCAGGGTTTACGACTCAAAATCGAGCTCAGTTGTGCAGAAATGTGCCGGCTTTCCAGCAGATTCGGTGCCTTCATTTGTCATTCATAGTGTGTCTTATGAGATAATGTGTCTCTGTGTTTCCAGCGAAGGCTTTTTCCTTGAGGAGGAGAGACTGATTACCTGGAATTGGGAATGAGAGCATTGTCAAGATACACTTTTACAAATTATGCACAGAGTTTGTGATTCCAGACTGAAAGCCAAGGGTTATGAGACACATGAAACTAGTGCAGGAAATCAATTCTGATTGCATAATGATGCCATTGACCAATCATAATCAAGCGTTACAGAGAAATGCATTTTGATGCAATATTTCAAGGACATTTTCAAACAATGTTTCAGGAACAGCATAAGTTATATTGTTAGTTACCAGGGTTAACATAGTTTACTAAAGCTGACAACTATTTTTGTTACTTGATATAAAATCTAAATAATATATATATAAAAATAAATATTTTATATTTTAGCTTGTTGCCAAGGCAACATATCTCATTTTCATTTACTATGTCTTGATACACTAAAATAACTAAAACTGACTTGAATGAATGAAAACTATAATTAAGAAAAATGACAAAAATGCACAACAAAATGAGTACAAAAATTAAAATGAAAACAAAAAATAAATCCTAATTTAAAATATTGACAAAAACGATAAAAGTATCTAAATGATACTAAAATAACAGCTTTCACCAAGAACAAACTCAGTTTCTCCATAACAATAATAATGCTTATAAGAAATTAATACTGAACTTAATTATTTTAAATAATGATTAAAATTTAAATATCCTCTTTTATATTTTTTAATATTGAATTATTTATCTATCAAATAAATGTTCATAAGTTTTCAAGATTTGATGTGAAAAATAACAAAAATAAAACAATTTCTAGAGATTTCACTCACATCACTTCTCTTAAATGTACAAATAAGGACTTTTGCCTTTTAAAAATTAAAATTATTTGTTATAAATTATTAAATGTTGAATGTAGAAAGACTGAAATTGCATGTTCTTGTAAAATATACTCCAATAATCTTTGAAAAATCATTGTATGGTGTATTGGACAAAATCTAAGTGTCAATATTTATGACTTTATCATTGATTTGCACACAAGAATTTCTCAGAAATTGCATTTTGCTTATGCTTTAAGATTGATGTGTGGCTAAATATGCTAGAAGCACCTAAAACACAATTTAGTTTGCCTAGAAATACACTGATTATGTTTCCATATGATAAATTACCACAAACGCCGCAATACAATTGTGCTTTAATGTTATTGTAGATCTTTACAGGCGTTTGTAAATTAGCAGCTATTAGCACAATCTATCTGGTTACCCGCTGCTGCCAGCAATCAATGAAACCAATCAGACAGTAAACACAGTAATGTTTAGCAAGAGGTTTTTGAGTAAATACGTGAGGAGATGGACTGTGCCAGCAGTGCTGATGTATCTGTACTGCTGCCAGTCTTCTTCATCATTACTCAGAATAGTTTAACATCTTCATCTGCGTTTATGCACATTTGACTCTAGAAAGTGACGCCAGCTGAAGCCTGTTAAATACTGGATGCTTGACTTGATGTTAAAGCTGCAGTCGGTCAGCTGTCAAGTGCAATTTTACATATTTAATATTTTATGATCATCTTAAAGAAGTCTTTGTTCTGGAGTGGCCTGCTTGGCTGAATGAAATGCAATATGAGAGCTTTTTAGTCTGCAATGTACAGTAAATCTGTGAGAATGTGTCTTCTCGAGTGTGTGTTGTGTTGAGACCCTGAAGCAGATCCTGGCAGACAGCAAATAGTCCATCACTGATGTGCACGACTGAAGCTGAGGGTGCAAGGATGCTGAGCGCCACCATTAGGCATCTTGTGTCACTACAGCATCCACGACAGATGGAAAAATATAAAGATCAAGGCCTTCTGGGCAAAATGAATGATCAAATTATTATTATAAATATTTCTTAAACTGAATTATGATTAATTATATACTAATTGTTTTTTAAAACTTAAATATACAATTATAATTTTTATTATTAAAAATATAACTAAATTTTATTTTTAAGTGATATATTATATTAATGTTTTCATTTCAATATACATTTATAAACTTAGTATGAATTATATTGTTTTTATAGTAGTTTTATTATATAATTAAACTATTATATCATTAACTATAATAATTACTAATTTATATTCACATTTAGAAATCTTATTGTTATTATTAATTATAAGTATTACTTAATTCGATTGATTTTAAAATGTTTTTAATTTAAATATACATTTAGAAATTTTGTGTGAATTATATTACAATTACATTGTTATTATTAAAATAATTATAATTAATATTATTATTATTGCTTTTCTTATTACACTTTTTTGTATTTAAATATGCATTTAGAATTATTATTTTTAAAATACTTATATACATTATTATTTAATTAATTTTATTTAAATATACATATTATTTAGTATGAAATATATTGCTGTTGTTATTAATTCCATTTAACCAGGTACCACATATTTTGACTAATAAAGTAAGTTTTCCAGCCTGCTGTGATAGATAAAGTGCACAAATAATTTAGAGATTTAACTCCGATTATACTCACAATATAGAAGCTGTAATGATTTGATTAATTCAGTGGCCTCTCCAGGCCTATATAAAACACAAATACAAACAGAACTTCTCTGAGAAGGTTTTTATTCGTAAGATCTTTAGTTCTACAAATATAGACTTTTACCTTACAAAATCAAATTATTTACAAACTCATCTTCTATCACTGAATTTATTACAGTTAATTTCACATATAATCTGCAGGATTGATAACAGAGCGCTGACATTTGTTGTTTTTCTTTCCCCAAACATTAAATTTATCATCATTTACTCAACCTCATGTCATTCCAAACCAAACCTGTTTGACCGACTTTCATTTGTGGAGAACTAAATGTGTGATATTACACAGAATGTCCAAGCTGCTCTTTTCCACTTTTCCAGTGAAAGTGAATGAGGACGGATGCAGATGAGCTCCGAAAGTATCATTATAGTATCATAAAGCATTGCATTTAGGTCATGAGTCTCAAATGTCATACTTGGGGATCATTTTAATGCTTTTTGTATCTTTTGGAGCATTTTATGTATAGAAACCGAAGCTCAGACGTTCTGTGTTTCAAAACAAAAGTCAGATGAGGACACGAGGGTTAGCTCATCTCTCAATTCTTGGGTGAAATATTGTTTCTTTTGTGGTTTGATGCAACATTTTGCTTGTTTAGCCAGGAAGTTCAACAGGAAGTGGCTGTGTTTTGTCTCTCAGCTTGAGGAATGCTGTTCTTCAATGAGCCGAACAAACAAATGGAGAGGCCAGAGACCTCCATCTCTCTGAAGCCCTGCTGTTCTGAAGACATGAAGGCCATCGCTGCGTATCGATCGCGTTTTCTGCTGTTTGACAGAGTAAGGTTTCATCAGACAGTCTGTTTCAGTCGTCCGGTTCGGTCACGCACTGCTCCACAATTTCCCGCAGGTTGGGGTTCTCCATGGCGGCCGCCACACGCTCCTTATCATTGATCTGTTTGTTAACTGTGAGAGGACCACACAGCAAAAGCAGATAAGAGACAACACCACCGACTCCATCTCACACTGATACAATCGCCTCCTACAGATTATATACAGCCCAGTTCAACCAGTTAAACACTGCACTGGTTTTCCCCTTTTGATGGTTGCATAAACATCCATCCAATAATTTTGGGTACAAATTCTGTAAATTATTCAATTTAATTTTAATGTTTATTTAATTTCATTTTTATGCATTATGTGCCATCATTATATTATTTTTTTTATTTTTTTTTATTGTAAATAATCAAATATAATAATGGCAAATGATGCATAAAAATGAAATTAAATAGACATTAAAATTATATATATATATATATATATATATATATATATATATATATATGTGTGTGTGTGTGTGTGTGTATATATATATATCAAAATCTACGAAATGCTTGTCTATGTAAAGTTTACATTTATGTTTTAGTGAATTATATAATGAAAATTGGAAAGCATTTCAATTTCAGTAATTGTGTGTGCATATTATTGACAGTAATTATGGAGTTTATTATCAGCATCATGTCACCCTGTTTACAACACATCAGTACTAGACCTAAAAGAAAACCCCAAAACCTGACTTAACTATTCAACATATACGACGCATCAACATGTTATCTGGTGCATTTTTAAGACGGTAAAATTGTGCAAAAGCAGATCATTTATGGTACAAATGTGACGCATCCGTGACACGTTTAGAAACGCATGGGCTAATGAAAACAAGCTTGAGTAGAGAACATCTGAGCCCGAAGGCTGTTTGAACATTTAAAAAGGCAGAAACTGTTGTAATGAACACTCACTATCCTCCTCGGTCGAGTGCGTTCCCTCAGTTATGTAAATCTCCAGCTGGAAGGGAGAGAAGATGCGATCAGAGGACAGAAAAAAAGACACCGGAAAGAGACACGAAACATCACAGAGAAACAGAAAGCTCTGGACAATAGCTGCCACTTGTGCTTTCATTTAACAGCCTTTCATCAACGTGCAGAGATGCAAACAGGGAAGGGGGAAAAGGTGAGAACACTGCACGGATCGGGGGTTTCATATCAAGATATCAAAACCAGTCATAAATGTCAATTTTTCGAAATTTAGATTTATACATCATCTGAAATCTGAATAAGTAATCTTTCCATTGATGTATGGTTTGTTAGGTTCGGACATTTGGCTGAGATACAACTATTTGAAAATCTGGAATCTGAGGGAGCAAAAAAATCTAAATATTGAGAAAATCACCTTTAAAGTTGTTCAAATGAAGTTCTTAGCAATGCATATTACTAATCAAAAATGAAGTTTTGATATATTTACGGTATGAAATTCACTAAATATCTTCATGGAACATTATCTTTACTTAATATCCTAATGATTTTTGGCACAAAAAAAATTGATCATTTTGACCCATACAATGTATTTTTGTCTATTGCTACAAATATACCCCAGCGACTTAAGACTGGTTTTGTGCTCCAGGGTCACATGTGTCCAAAACTGTTTTTTCACAAAAAAAATAAAAATTAACATCTTGTTGCAACATTTTACAAAACTCAAGATTGAATATATTTAGTAAAAATCTCATGTTATAAAAGATGAAGTACTATGCAGGCTATTTAAGACAATTTTGGCTGATTAGATGGCAATGCTGACCTAAAATGTTTGCCCTCTCTCTCTTCACCGTGAATTCCCACATTTCAGACCTCAAATACATCAAATATTATCCTTTAAGGCAGTGGTCGGCAACAGGCGGCCAAAAGTGGCCCGCCAGCAATAATATCTGTCCCGTGCCTGTAGCCAGATTATTTTGATAGCGGCTGGTTCTGAAATATATCTGTCATGACAGCAACAGTTACTCACAATCAGAGTATGTGAGCACGAGTGGAGAGGTGTGATGTTTAATGGAGCGAGGATCGGATTTTTTAAAAGTCGGAGTGTCGTGGTTTTCACTCGCTCCAAGAGCACTCTACCACCGCTCCATCACGAGTACAATTCATGCCAACAGCCTGTAATATAACTGCATATTTAGCAAGAATTCACATGTTAAACATATTTAGCTAGCTAGATAGAAAAGATCACTCAAATCAGAAAGAATGTGAAGGCTATGATGACTGCAGGGGACATGAGCGGGAAGTTATATTTCTCAAGGAATTTATTTGCTCCTCCTGAATATTTTTAGCTGACAGCTGACTTTTTTCTCAGAATTATGTGATATAAACTCGCGGTAACACTTTCTATGAAGCCCGTATTTATAATACATTATAGGGGTATTCTTAAAGCATTATAATGAATGCATAAGGCATTATAAAAAAACCTTATAATGTGATTTACAATCTCATGAATAATCATAACAACAATTATAACACATTATAGTACTTACGTATTTGTGGTTATAACTTTTAAGAGTATGATTATTTATAACACACAATGAACACCATATTAAATCTACTTCATTTGCTATATCATAGCTTGACATTGTTTATTTAAGATCTGCACAGTACCTTCCTACATCTTTTGAGTGCAATGTTTATATATATGTATATATATATATATGAAAGTGAAAGTGACGTGACATACGGCCAAGTATGGTGGCCCATACTCGGAATTTGTGCTCTGCATTTAACCCATCCAAGTACACACAGTAGTGAACAAATACACACACCTTGAACACACACCCGGAGCAGTGGGCATTTATGCTGCAGCGCCCGGGGAGCAGTTGGGGGTTCGGTGCCTTGCTCAAGGGCACCTCAGTCGTGGTATTGAGGGTGGAGAGAGCGCTGGACATTCACTCCCCCCACCTACAATTCCTGCCGGCCCAAGACTCAAACTTGCGGATTATGAGTCAGACTCTCTAACCATTAGGCCACAACTTCCCCCTCTCTCTCTATAAATACAGTTGGGAAAAAAAGTATTTAGTCAGCCACCAATTGTGCAAGTTCTCCCACTTAAAAAGAAGAGAGAGGCCTGTCATTTTCATCATAGGTACACTTCAACTATGAGAGACAGAATGGGGGGAAAGAATCCAGGAAATCACATTGTAGGATTTTTAATGAATTAATTGGTAAATTCCTCTGTAAAATAAGTATTTGGTCACCTACAAGCAAGCAGGATTTCTGGCTCTCACAGACCTGTAGCTTCTTCTTTAAGCGGCTCCTCTGTCCTCCACTCGTTACCTGTATTAATGGCACCTGTTTGAACTCGTTATCAGTATAAAAGACACCTGTCCACAACCTCAAACAGTCACACTGCAAACTCCACTATGGCCAAGACCAAAGAGCTGTCGAAGGACACCAGAAACAAAATTGTAGACCTGCACCAGGCTGGGAAGACTGAATCTGTAATAGGCAAGCAGCTTGGTGTGAAGAAATCAACTGTGGGAGCAATTATTAGAAAATGGAAGACATACAAGACCACTGATAATCTCCCTCGATCTGGAGCTCCACGCAAGATCTCACCCCGTGGGGTCAAAATGATCACAAGAACGGTGAGCAAAAATCCCAGAACCACACGGGGGGACCTAGTGAATGACCTGCAGAGAGCTGGGACCAAAGTAACAAAGGCTACCATCAGTAACACACTACGCCACCAGGGACTCAAATCCTGCAGTGCCAGACGTGTCCCCCTGCTTAAGCCAGTACATGTCCGGCCCGTCTGAAGCTTGCTAGAGAGCATTTGGATGATCCAGAAGAGGATTGGGAGAATGTCATATGGCCAGATGAAACCAAAATAGAACTTTTTGGTAAAAACTCAACTCGTCGTGTTTGGAGGAGAAAGAATGCTGAGTTGCATCCAAAGAACACCATACCTACTGTGAAGCATGGGGGTGGAAACATCATGCTTTGGGGCTGTTTTTCTGCAAAGGGACCAGGACGACTGATCCGTGTAAAGGAAAGAATGAATGGGGCCATGTATCGTGAGATTTTGAGTGAAAACCTCCTTCCATCAGCAAGGGCATTGAAAATGAAACGTGGCTGGGTCTTTCAGCATGACAATGATCCCAAACACACCGCCCGGGCAACGAAGGAGTGGCTTCGTAAGAAGCATTTCAAGGTCCTGGAGTGGCCTAGCCAGTCTCCAGATCTCAAACCCATAGAAAATCTGTGGAGGGAGTTGAAAGTCTGTGTTGCCCAGCGACAGCCCCAAAACATCACTGCTCTAGAGGAGATCTGCATGGAGGAATGGGCCAAAATACCAACAACCGTGTGTGAAAACCTTGTGAAGATTTACAGAAAACGTTTGACCTCTGTCATTGCCAACAAAGGGTATATAACAAAGTATTGAGATGAACTTTTGTTATTGACCAAATACTTATTTTCCACCATAACTTGCAAATAAATTCTTTAAAAATCAGACAATGTGATTTCCTGGATTCTTTCCCCCCATTCTGTCTCTCATAGTTGAAGTGTGCCTATGATGAAAATTACAGGCCTCTCTCATCTTTTTAAGTGAAGTGACATACTGCCAAGTATGGTGACCCATACTCGGAATTCGTGCTCTGCATTTAACCCATCCAACGTACACGTACACGTACACACACACACACACACACACACACACACACGGAGCAGTGGGCAGCCATTTATGCTGCGTCGCCCGGGGAGCAGTTGGGGGTTCTTCCAACTTACACAATTGGTGGCTGACTAAATACTTTTTTGCCCAACTGTATATATATATAACTATTTGTATTAGTAGACTTAGGTAGGGTCGGCAGAATGTTCACAAACTTGCAAAGTATCCTATACTCAGTTTGTCTGTTGAGGAACCATCAAAATAAAGTGTTAGCATACAGTATATTCAGCAGACACACTACTAATACTCTCATGACTGCTAGTTGACATGTAGTTGCAGAGTTACTTATCAATAGCTGTCTAAAGGGTCTCATCAAAATAATCAAACTGGTATTATATATATAAAAAAATGTTCAAAGCATGTGTCATATTACACATTCATCTGATCTGATATCTGATCTTATGGCTTTTTGAGAAAAAAATATATATTATTGTTATTATTATTACTTATAAGTGGTCTTTGTCTGCTTTAAGTAAAGTAACATAAGTAACGTGGCAAGATATGAGACTTATAATACATTATAACTATAATAACTATAACTATAATAACACATTAAAACTGTTCTTATGAATATTCATTAGATTATTTATAATGCATTATGCATTCATTATTATGCCTTAAGAATACCTTTATAATGTATTATAAATAGGGGCTTCATAGAAAGTGTTACCAAACTCGCACTTGCAAGTTACAAAGTTATAATTCTGAGATATAAACTTGCAAATCTGAGAACATATCAGTCTTTTTTTCCCCCTCAAAACTGGACTTTAACTCGCAATTCTGACTTTATAACTTACAATTGCGAGTTTATGTCACAACCTTTTTTTATTTTTTATTCAGTGGCAGAAACGGGCTTCCATAGAACTGTGATATTTCAAACATGCTGAAATCCTTTAGACGCAGAGCAGTGTTTGTGATATCAGTATCCTGGTTTCCATCCAAAATTGTGAATTTAACTTATGCGCAAAATTGGAATATCACATAAAATATTTGCGAACGAGCACCGTTTCCATCCAACGAGTCAAAGAGAACAAAATCGTCACTTCCTGGTAAACCTAGAAGCCTATAGAAATCTAGGATAAGATACTGAATATATGAAAAATTCATTGCACCTCAGAGCAAGCAGACGAAACACAATAAATGCTGTCATTGCTTTCGGAGGTGAATGCTGCTGTTTGGGAAAACAGTCGTGTAAGACAATTATACAGAAATACTTTGATGACACACTTTGCTCAGGCATTTCAGAACGACCATAACAACATTTCAGATGCTGTGGAATGAGATCAGTCCGCTGCTAGTCAAGTTATCCCGTCTCATGACTTTTTTTATGCGCTTAGAAGCTATTTGCAAAGTGTGTATCCATCTCCTTTTATTTGCATTAACCCTTTTTCGCACAAGTCAAAAACCACCTTAAGCGAGTGTAAAAGCTTTTTTGCGAATTAAGGGATTTGTATTCGAAATTTGGCTTTTCCATCACGCGTTTCCCATGCGATACTTCAAAATGTGCATTAAAACAGGGTGATGGAAACCCAGCTAGTGAGCTCGGAGTGATTATTAAATGCTCGGAGGGAAATTGTTGATCCTCCACTCCGCTCACATACTCTGATCAGACACCGCCACACAAATGTGGCTTTTTGTTAACTCTCCATAAAAACACTTCCTCTTTGGATCCAAGCAAATCTCATAGGTGACCTATTTTGATCTCAAAAAGGTTTGAATCTATGATGTGACAACTCATTAAAAACCTGCACGGCATGAGGAGGGCAGAGGAGACTCTTTACTCTCCCGTTTCCACTCTCCTAAAAACACAACCTCCAAGCATCCAGGGAATCAAAAACAGACGCGCTGAATGAAGGTGAGCTTTAATGATGAGGACGTACCTTGTGTTTGAACGGCAGGCAGCGCTGAAGCTTGACTTGTAAGCACAGACCTTCAGGAAGAGGAAATAAGAGTTTAATTAGCCATTCGCTGTAGTTCAGACGGTCGACCTCCTCAAAGCCTCTAGAGCAGCTCTCAGGAGATCAAGCACCAATAATGAGGGGATATTTACAAGTCTGTGTGACCGATAGGGGTTAATTAACTCTCTACACATATCGACTGGAGGAAAGAAACAAGAAGCGCACCTCGAGTCCAAGAAATTATAATGGAGCTTCACTAAGGCCAGAACTCATTAAAACTGACACTTTTATGGCATTTTCAGACAAATGCATCACTAAAAGCAAAGAGAACAGAGAATATTCAAAAGTAACATTTCCATAATGTTTGCAAACTGATCAAATGGAATGATCCCCTAACATTCAACGAATGTTTTAAAAACATAAAAAAAAAATCTAAAAATTTTCTTTCAACAGTTCTATATGATTGTTAGACAGACTTCTATCCGTATTAGACAGAACTGTTAAACGACGACAGCAAACAATGAAGAGGGAGAATGTGAGCGCGGCCATTCTCGGCGCCGTCTAAATAAAAGTCTCAAACATATCGGCCAAACAGAAAAGCTTATCGGCTGATGCAGATATTTGGAAAATGGCAAATATCAGCCGATATATATCAGCCTTGGCGATATATCAGTCGACCACTAGACAAAAAAAAAAAAATACTATAATTTTATATATAAACATGAAATATTATTAATTATTAAATAACAATGACTGATTGCCCATGATCTGTATAGTCTGTGCTGCACACACACATCATGCTGCTGCTTAGAAAGTCTGATCAGACGTAGCTCTTGGGGGGAAAGTCATATTTCAGAAGCACAGCATCCAATGATGCCAATCAATAACGCTTCTGATCAGCAGTGTGGATCAATGACTGAATCACTGACTACAGGAAGAAACCTTTATGTTTGAGGAACACAAAAAACCTGCCAAGAACATGCCCGGCCTCTAAATCAAAAGAAAAAAAAATATTTCAATTGCGACATTTATATTTACATTATGACAATAATCTCTCCCATTCATACGCTGCTGAAAAACATTATATTTAAATTTGCATTATTAAATATTTTTATTATTATATATTAAAATATATTATATACACATAATTATTAAATTAAAACTATATTTTATTAAGTATTTAATTTTTTTAATAATATATACTATGTTATTATATATATTAATATTATATATTATAATAATACTATATATATTTATACATCGGTACTATTTGTTGTTTTTCCTTTAATTTATGCAAGAAAAAAACACTTCAATATTATGAATGTACTTTATTAATGTACTGCTGAAAAATATTACTGTATTATATAACTGTATATTATTTATATTTGCATATGTGTGTTATTATTATTATACATTAAATCATAATATTCTATTTTATATTAATACTTATATATAGAGAGAGAGAGATTTATACATGGGAGCTTTTGTTGTTCTTTAATTTATGCAAGAAAAAAAGTACTTAAGATTAAAGTTTGGCATAATAGGCTGCATTTTCTTAATGCAAAATATTATATTAATATTAATTTCTATAAATATAATTAGTTGATTCTGTAGTGAAATATGGTGCTTTGTGACATCCACCTTCTTATGCATGCTGTGTATTGAAATTATTAATAGGTATAATTATGTGTTCATAAGGTCCACATTGAGACAGTGACACTAAACGGACGTTGTGATGCCCGTCTGAGGTCCTGTTTCTCACACACACCGATCAGAGTGGCCAGAGAGCAGTGCGGGACGGTTGGAGAGAACTTGATGATGATCAGATACTCGTCGTCTCCCAGCTCCTGGACCTCCACACACTTCTCCGTCACCACATCCAGCTCCTCCAGAGTGTTGGGCTTCTCCGGGTCACGGATCGTCCGAATCACGTCTGCAGAAACATTACATGACAAGAACTTACCATCAAAATATACCATATTCCATGATGTATGAAGTATAGGTAAATATTATGGTAATGACTGACATGATATGATTTACCATAGTAATACCTTTTTACTTTTTAAATTGTGGACATGTACCATGGTAAAAATATGATATATGGATATGGTAATGATTCAGTACCATAGTATTGACATTTGACTCTATCACTGTACCATGGTAACACCTTGTTATTTGTTGTAGACATGTACCGTGGTTATATCATGGTAATGATTCGACGGTAAACCGTGGCTCACCGTACACCTCCAGCGCTTTTTCCTCCATCTTCTTGCTTCTCTTGTCATCCGTCGCGTCAGAAAGCCCCGCAAAAAGCCAGACTCGGTTCAGCAAACCGGACACGAGCTCCATGATCCGCTCCGCTCCATCTCCGTTTCTACTTCCACCTTCACACACAGACCAGAGCCATCGACCGCCGAGCACACAGCCATCGATGAATGTTAGGGGTAACGCATTACAAGTAACGCGAGTTACATAATCAGATTACTTTTTCAAGTAACTAGTAAAGTAACGCATTACTTTTTATATAATATGTTGCAAACCTGCAATAATTAAATATGTTAAACAACACAAATGTATCTAATCTCATTTTATTAACCAATGTCTTTGATGATCCAGTTCAATCATACTAATAATCAAACATGACTTTAGATAAACTAACAATTGTGCTTCGTTGTTTTTTTTATTGCTAAAGAGTGTTGAACCTTTTACTGTACAGACGTGAATTTACTCTTCCTTCAGCCTGAGGTTTATTCATTACACTTTTTGGTGTGAAAGGGCTTTTACATTTGCTATAAATATAACTTTTTATATTAAAAACAAACAATCAAGCCCTGCTCATATTTAAAAAGTAACGCAAAAGTATCGTAACGCATTACATTCCATAAAAAGTAACATAATTAGTTACTTTTTCAGGGAGTAACGCAATATTGTAACGCATTAAAAGTAACTTTCCCCAAAACTGATTAGTAGTTTCATTCAAACTCTTTGAGATAGTTTTATTTTATTTTATGCAATGGTTTAATCATTTAAAAATATTAAGTATGAATTTATTGTGAAATAAAATAATAAATATCAGAATTATTAGAATATAAAATATGAATTATTATACACGTATTTATTTATTTATTTGTTTGGGATTTTCGTATTTCGTTATTACACACAAATCAAAACGACAAATGTCTGCAAAAATGAATTTGATGTAAAATTATGTATTTGATTATTATTAGTAGTAGTATATGACAAACATTTTTTAAATATTATATGTTGTATGTATTTATTCATGTATTTATTGTATTTATCTTATTAATCACATGCAAACAGAGGTAAAGCTGTTCCTCGTGATCATGTTTAATCATTCTAATAAATAAAATCAAGTCTAAAAATTAATTAATATTTAGTGGGTTAAATGCAGACATGTATAAATATTCTGTATTTTATTTTTATTTATACTGGATATATTTTAAATGGCTATAATAATAATCATAATAAAATCATTACTATATAATTTTGTATGATTTATTTTACACATCATGTGAGTAAACAGAAATCGATGAACTGTTTTTGGTTGGATTCGCGCTGTGTTTGATTGGTTTTCCTGCCGACCATGTGACTGACGATCATGTGATAATCAGCTGATGTTTTTACATCCGAACAACCGCTTTAGCCTCGTCTCTTTACTCGTGTGTGATTTGAGTGCGCGGAGCAGCGGTGAAGCTCAGTAAAGGCCCGTCAGTGCTGTGCTGTGTGAGTGAGAGTGAGGAGCATCTCTGACAGCAGAGCTACATGCACGCGCTCCAGCACACATCTCTGACAGCAGAGCTACATGCACGCGCTCCAGCACGCATCTCTGACAGCAGAGCTACATGCACGCGCTCCAGCACGCACCTCTGACAGCAGAGCTACATGCACGCGCTCCAGCACGCATCTCTGACAGCAGAGCTACATGCACGCGCTCCAGCACGCATCTCTGACAGCAGAGCTACATGCACGCGCTCCAGCACGCATCTCTGACAGCAGAGCTACATGCACGCGCTCCAGCACGCATCTCTGACAGCAGAGCTACATGCACGCGCTCCAGCACGCACCTCTGACAGCAGAGCTACATGCACGCGCTCCAGCACACCTGCACTGAGTGAGGCACTCTTCTCATACTGACATGCTGGAATGCATGCTTATCCTTAAGATTAAGTTCTGTGCATGTAATATTTAATGTGTTTATTACATGTATGTATAGCCTTGTACGTGTAATATATAAATTATTAAAAACAATAAATATGTTAAGTTATTGAAAGCAATAAATTATTAAAAATATTGTTGCAATTAAATATTTTAGTGCTGTGTCAGTACTTTATATTGTATAAATGTATTTTAATAAAATTTAAATATTTTAGTGCTGTATAATATTAGTGATAGTTATTTAATGTAATTGTATTTATTATATAAAACAATGCAGCAATTATATATAAAATACTGCTGTATACGTTTACATTATTATTATTATGTTAAGTATCAAAAAGTAAACAAATAATTTTTAAATCGTTTATTATTATTTATTGTATAATAATATGATATTTATTTATTATGAATAATTATACATTAAATATTTATTTAAAATGTGAACATTATTATTATTTTTCATAACTAAATACATGCCTGTGTGTGTATTTATATATACATAATAAATATACACAGTACACACACACATATATTATGTAAACGCACTATTATATTAATCGTAAATAAATATAAATATTTCTATTTTTATTGTAATACAAAATAAAAAGAAACATCACTGGGAATAATAACAGAAATTATTAATATGGCTTCATCTATAAATACTTATTTCTTTTACTTTTGATTTATATGGTGAGATGTGACCTGGACATGTTCATCATGACATTCAGCCGATATAAAAATGAGATTTGAGTCTGTTTACACAAAATACTGTGGTGGTATTATGGTACAGTGATTGTAATACCATGGTATGTTGATTATATATGATGTTACTGAATGATGGTGTTTATCTCTAGTACTCTTCAAATAATACCATGATGCTACTAATTGTCTTAATGTAATAGTGTGTGTGTGTTTTAGCGTCGGGTCTGTCCGTGGTTTTGTTCTGCGTGACGCAGGACGAGCTGTTGAACCGGCTGATGGTTTTTGGCACGGTCGACTCACTCTGTCATCTGAACGCCTGGGGACGCTGCCCTACAGGTATATAATCACACAAATTATATCCAGTAACTCTAATATTGTTTATGCAAACTCAGAGAATGAGGCATTAAGGCACTCAAAGCCATTTATTGTGGTGTTTTAATGGTTTAAAGGTGTATAACACCCTAAAACATTATGGTAAACGCAACTTTTTTCATTGCTGAAGCAAAAACTGGCTGCATTGTGTTTGAAATGACTCTATATGAGAGATATTTGCTCTGATTTGATTTCAGGCCGGCCTGAAGAACCACCAGCTGGATACGGTTGGTTTCTTTCTGAAGAGTAAGGAGAACATCCTGAGCCCCGAGTCTGGGTTTGTTCTGTCCGATCAGACGCCGGCCGTCTGAGGAGTAAGACAGTGCTTTAATGAGATCCTCTGATCACTAACGACCTTCTCCAGCCGCGGCTCAATTAAATGTTCTTAAGAAGTCTGATCTTCTGGGTCCTTAAAGGGCAGAAGAAACTGCATAAATGTGAGGCTGGAGAGCGTCGTTAATGTGCTTCTATTTGAGCTCATGACCTCATTGGTCATTTTTTATTATAATAAATTGACTATTATATGTGTATATAAACATTATACTTAATTTATTAATTGATGATATTTTAAAAATATTATTTAAAATATGTATGCATAGTCATGTCTACACACACACAAAAATATGTACAATATACATAATTTTACTTTATTATAATTAATTGACTATAGTTTTTAAAAAAGATTTATGTAGGGCTGATAAATGTCAAATTGTATTTCTTTCAAGTTTAAAGACATTTTTTGCTCCAATGTGAAAGTTGTAAAAACCAGACGGTTAATTGTGGTTTTAAACTATTCTTTAAGGTCAGAACATGACAAACACTTCATTTTTGAATTCTTTACACTTTTCCAGTCATTTTTCCTTAACAAAATAAATATCTTTTCTTAGTTCTGCATGTTCTAATGAGCAATATTGTTTCAAATCAAGAAACAGGTTTGTGTTGTCTGACAATATTAATATGACATTTTTGGTCTCTTAGAAATACACATTTGATAGTAGCTTGAGTTAGGATGCAGATGTAGATTTATGTTCATTATCAAAAAAAAAAAAATTGTAGCAACCTCAATTTTTATATGGTGAAATGTAATTATTCTGACTGTTTGAGGGTTTTTTTTAACCATTGGTCTTCCATAGTAGCATACATTTAGATCATGATAATGATCACAGTTAAAACCACAAATATAGCACCTCAGTACCATGCTAAAAATATAATATGGCCTCTAGGTATTTGTATGAAAAACAGTAGTCTAAATACATTTAGTATAAATGCCATAGCTTAATCACAAAAAATACTGTAATTATATTCCATTACTCCTCCTTCAGTACATTTAATACATGTCTACATTAACAATATAATAAAATTCGACATGAGTACCCACATTTCTGACACAATACCATGGTGCAGTTAGTGGTACTACAGTAAATCCATGGTTAATGATGGCGATTTGTAGATTAGAAAGTCTTCTGACTGTGTCGTTGCACACAGTGTTTCTGCTGTTTGTCAGCGCTGCTTCATCTGGCTGTAAACAGAGTTATTTGTGTTCCTCGCTGAACTCAAGCGCTTCACACTGGATCTCACAGCGCTGTTCAGTGTCGCGTGATCGAGACTCATCAGCGAGTGAACACATCTGGGGCAGTGTCGTGCCCAATTCTGCACCCTGCCAGATTATGCATCCCCTAGTATTGGTAGTTTAGGAGTAGGTGTGGGGTTAGGATTAGGCAATCAGTGATTTCAACAAGGGGGTGCATAATCTGGCAGGGGTGCAGAAATCGGCACCGGATTCACAGAAATCTTCGGTAACACTTTAGAATACTGTTTCTTACTTACTGCATAACTAATAAGGAATTACTGAAGAACTAACAGGTAATGATTCATTAACACTTAGCGCACTACTGTTAACTACTAAGGAAGATGTGTTAACTAATCAGTATGTAATACAATTTTATGATTGTGTTAAGTAACAGTTAGCTAAACAATAACTAATGTATTCTGTCACACCTCCTGAAGAACTACTATTAATTATCTACTAGTTAAGGTTCAATAAAAATAACTATGAAATAACTACTAATGAACAGTCATACACAATTACATTGAGTTGTGACCCTTTCATATAAATGTTATTAGCAGTAGTAGCAGTATGAAAATGCAATATTAATAAATGCAATAAATTTTGGTTTTGCCTATATAGTGAATTGTTTTGAGTTTGTTTTGTAAGAAATCAGCATCCGATAGGAACCCCACCACCTCTCCAGTGCCATGCGATAACTTACCTTAGTTTTTATATTTTATATACAGTACTGTATGTGTGCCTCCTCAGCATATACCATATTACTATTAATTTAATTTCTGTATGTAAGGCAAGGACTGAGGGAGAGTGAAAATACAGGTAACCCATTAGTAATTAATAAAGGATTATTAGATAATTCCGCAAGAATTACTTAGAACCTGAAACAGTATTCTAAAGTGAAAACATAGGGAGCCCATTAGTAATTAATAAATAATTATCAAATAATTATGCAGGACTTATTTTGAACCTGCAAGAGTAGGCCTATTCTAAAGTGAAAATATAGTGAAACCTTTAGTAATTAATAAAGGAATTAATTACTTATACGGGAGCTGGGCTCAGGGAAACTGCCGTTAATAGGCATTAACACAACACAAAAACTACCTAAGACTAAAAAACAAATATGACCCAACAGCTTCATCCCAGTGTTTCAGAAAATAAATTAATTGATTAATTAACAAACTACCATTTTACAGAGTGTACTGTATCTGTAGTAAGTTGGATAGTTATGGCAAGACGGTTGAGTTGCGGTTCTTTTCCGAAGCAGATTTCCTACAGAACAAGGAAATTATTTACCATACAGGCAAAAACATGAGGGGTGAGAACCAGAAAGGCTTAAGTGACATTTCACTAACTTTACAGGAGGGCCAAAACAAAAACTTACCATAGGTTGATCTGACTTTGTGCACTTACACCCTTCTGGTTCTCACCCCTCGTTATGTACAATTATAGTAATGAGTCCTTTTGGGTGTGCAGCAAACAAAATGCATATTTAATTTCCATTATAGGCTAATAATAGTAGTAGTGGACTGTAAAAAAGTTGGTACTATAGTGTCCTTTTACTCAAGTAATTTTAAAAATTAATAGGCCTACTTATAATTTTACTGGAGTAATATTTTATTGAGTATCTGTACTTTTGCTCAAGTACTTGATTTGTGGGCCACAACCTGATTATTATAGTGACTATTTGCGTATAATTGTTCATTAGTAGTTATTTCATAGTTATTTTTATTGAACCTTAACTAGTAGATAATTAATAGTAGTTCTTCAGGAGGTGTGACAGAATACATTAGTTATTGTTTAGCTAACTGCAGTGTTAATTTTGGCAGGCATTTTTGATTTAGTCTTAGTCTTTATCTTGAGACGAAAATGCTTAATAGTCTTAGTCACATTTTAGTCATTTGAGTCTATCATAGTTTTAGTCTAGTTTTAGTCATTTGAGTCTTTCATAGTTTTAGTCTAGTTTTAGTCGACGAAAAGTCATTGCGTTTTTGTCAACTTTTAGTCAAACTGCAGTTACCAACATTTATTTTGGTAGCTATTTTATATGTAGTATTTAAACAAAAACAGTCATCAATTCTTCTCTCTTTAGACCAAATCAATTAAGCTTAGTTATGAGAAATTTGAATCAAGGATTGAATTTGGAAAAACTGGAATACATTTTCATTTTCTGGTAGAAATATAAATTAAACTCATTTTTCAGATACAGTAGGTTTACTTAACAAGTATACATTTATTTAACATCTTTTGTTGGTTAACATTTATGACAGATTAGGAATGCTGTCCATTTAAGACGGAAGGTATGCATGTAATAGCCTACTGACATACATTCAGTTTTCACCCACCTGTTTAAGCTCACTTAAACCATAACGGACTGTATTTCCGTGAGATACTCTACATGAGAGACATGTGGACTGCTGTGTGTGTATTTGAGCGCTGAGAACTGATCGCACGCTGTATGAGAACTGAAGAAGTGGAGCGCGCGCGAGAGAGAGCACTTCTATCAGCGCGTTTCCGCCTATCGCACCTTCACTGACTTTAAGTTAATCGACAATGAATTGTGACTCCCGGGAAAAACGGGACGTCTGGTCACCCACTCCCTAACCCTTCGGTTGCTGAGGCCATTGTTTTAGATCGCTATAGTTCGCGTTTTGGTAACCTATCCGTCCACTGCGGCTGCCATACTGAGACTAGATATGCAAACGCCCCTTATCCAATGATGGAGACGCACATTTTGAAAGACAAGTCAGTTAACTTAGCCTATAGGATGTATTTTGAATGTCCGGTAGTCCTCAAATAACATTTTAGTCCCGTCTCGTCTTGTTAACGAAGACGCGCATAAATTTCGTCATAGTTTTTATCATCAGATATTAGTTTTAGCTCGTCAACGTCTCGTCTTAGTCACAGAAAAAAGGTTCGTTGACGAATATTTTTCGTCGTCGTCTTAGTCAACGAAATTAACACTGGCTAACTGTTACTTAACACAATCATAAAATTGTATTACATACTGATTAGTTAACACATCTTCCTTAGTAGTTAACAGTAGTGCGCTAAGTGTTAATGAATCATTACCTGTTAGTTCTTCAGTAATTCCTTATTAGTTATGCAGTAAGTAAGAAACAGTATTCTAAAGTGTTACCAAATCTTCTTATGATAAATTCCATGAAGTTCGTAAGAATGTTCTTAAGTGCAATTCTTGAAAAATTCTCGAATATATTCTTAAAGGGGACACATGATGCTATTTTAAAGATCATTATTTTGTGTAACAGAATATGTTGACATTCTTTAATGTCCAAAAAACACATTATTTTTCAAATACTGTACATTATTGTAATTCCTCTATGCCCCGCCTCTCTCAAACTTCTACAAAGCCCCTCCTTCCGACAAGCACAGTCTGCTCTGATTGGCCAGCTGACACAGTACATTTTGATTGGCCAAACACCACAAGCACGCGTCGGAAATGTAACGCCCCTTTCCATAATCACGAGCTTAGTCTTTAGCTCGAAAGGGGAATAGAGTCACGTCACAGACAGTGATGATGCTCGTATGTATTTGTACACAAGCCGCGGTTAAGATGATTTCTGACGGGCTGTACACTCCGCTGTGATGTGACCCTGTTCCCCTCACACACACACACACACACACACGCACACAAACACACACACGACGTGTTACGCGCAAAACTCCGCATTTGAATAGTCAATAGCAAATAATTAAACTAATAACAAAACATACTTACAGTCACTGATTCAGAAGCACCAGATTGTCATAGCAAAGTCAGAATTGACCTTTTATTTTATTTTTTTTTATTTTTATTTATTTTTTTAGAAATAGCCTTGTAGTGCAGGCGTTCTTGGCAGATTTTATGACATTCATCTCATTAGTGTTTGTTGTGACCTCCTGCTCTTCATCACATTAGAAGACACACTGTCTGAGCCTGATGAATGATGCTCATGTTTAAACATGGCAAACTAATCCGAAAACTGGAGAGGATTTCATGCAGCGATGTATTGAGGAGGAATGAGTTATTCAGGAAGCTGCTAGTAATATGATTGAGATGTCGTATTAATCATTGGTAAAGATGAAGAGAGAACTGAACCAGCTGATTCAGGATAAATTAGATGTCAGAGGGAGTTTAATGCTCGTATTGGTTACATGAAGGATGTGTTATTTAGAGGACGTGCTGGGAATGACTGTGCAGCTGTAATTTAAGTGTGTATGTGTGTGTGTACTGTATATATATATGTATGTATGTACACATGCACATATAAAATGATTTAGAAATTAAGTTAATAATATTTTACATATTTAAGGGTAAGGATAGTCTGTAAATGTTGTAATTAACTCAATATAAAAACAATTGCAGTCAATGGAAAATACCAGAAAAATACAAAGTAAATTGTTTTTGAAAATTATCTTCTCACTGAGACTACATTTATTTGATCAAAAATACAGTAAAAACAGTAAAATATTATTACAATGTAAAACAGCTGTTTTCTATGTGAATATATTGTCAAATGTAATTGATTGCTTTGATCGAAGCTGAATTTTTAGAAATCATTCTAGTATGCTGATTTGATGTTCAAGAAGCATTTCTGCTTATTATCAGTGTTAATTAGTAAGATTGGGGTCAGTAAGATTTAAAAAAAGTAATAATACTTTTATTAAACAAGGGCACATTAAATTGATCAAAAGTGACAGTAAAGGCTTTTATAATGTCACAAAAGATTTCTATTTAAAATAAATTTAAAGGCTGTTTTCAACATTGATAATAATCAGAAATGTTTGTTGAGCAGTAAATCAGTATATTAGAGTGATTTCTGAAGATCATGTGACACTGAAGACTGGAGTAATGATGCTGAAAATACAGATTTGATCATGGGAATAAATTACATTTGACCAAATATTCACATAGAATTGTAATAATATTTCACGATTTTTACAGTATTTTTGATCAAATAAATGCAGCCTTGATCAGCAAAAGAGACTTCTTTGAAAAACATGTAAAAAGTCATATTTATTCCAGTCTGTTGTGTGTGTTTCAGATGTGCAGGCTCTGTGTCCAGCTCTGGATCTGCTATACATGACACACACACTGAAGCTCAGAGTCAGCAGTTCTGTGATCAGCTGCTGAGCATCACGCTAACCTTCCTCTACACGCAAACCAAAGTCCTCCTCACCAGCACACACGGTAAAGCACTCACACACACACACTGGTCTCAGTGGGTAGAGCTCTTGTTTGGTGACTCCAGGCCTCACGTTTGGTCTTGTTGCTGTAGAGCTGGACGTGAACCTGCAGGAGTGTGTGCAGATTTTAGACGGCTACATCTCTGACCTGCGCCGATACATGAAGAAGTTCCCCTGGCCGGATGGAGGCGATGCTCGGGCCTCCGTGTGTCCGAACGCTCCTGTGTCCATCACCGACACAGACCAGGAGTGGCAGTCGCTATCTGATGAGGTCAGTCAGTAAAGACACTGAACACGTGCAATGCATCATGGGCCAAATCACCTGCATCAGACGGATGTGTTTGTGTTTGACTCACAGCAGCTGCTTCAGATAAATCATTTTCCCCAAAACACTGAGAATAGAGAGAGATCTCAATATGGATTAAGAGATATCTTCCTTCCTTCCTTCTTTGTTTGTTTGTTTGTTTGTAAGTCAGAAAAAATACTGTATTTAGAATCATGTTTAAAAGTTGCCTGCTTGTTTGGAAAACCATTTCAGAGACATGTCCTTAAATCTGACTAATATATAATATATTACATGCATACACAGTTTTAAGGCAGCTTTAATCGCGTTTTTGGTAACTTCATGACTTAACTGACCACTACATTGCATGCACATAGATTATTTTGTGATTTAATATGAAAAGAGAAAAGTTTGCAGCAGAAGATCTCACGCTCTGAGCACAGTACCGTTTCCACGCTTGTTTGACTCACTCCTGACGCTGAAGTGAAGTGTGTCTGAAATGTCTCCGGTTTGATGTGATCGTAAAGACGTTCTGTGACTGAATAAATGCACTTCTTGTCAAGAGAAAAAGTGACAGAAACAGCAGTTGGGAGTGGAGTGGCCAACCCTAGCTCCACCCCTGCGTTAATTACGTTAAATACTTTCAATGCATTATACTGAAAAATGAATCGCCTGCATTAACGCGCTGATTTTGACAGCACTAAATAAAATACAATATTTATGCACATTATATACTTTATCTATCTATCTATCTATCTATCTATCTATCTATCTATCTATCTATCTATCTATCTATCTATCTATCTATCTATCTATCTATCTATCTATCCATCTATCCATCCATCCATCCATCCATCCATCCATCCATCCATCCATCCATCCATCATAAAAAACATATATATAATCAATCAGTCAATCAATATATATATATTGCATATCAATTTTACCTATGTATATATGCTCATTATATACTAATATACAGTAAATAATAAAATCAATATATAATAGGGGTGTGACGAGACACTTATCCCACGAGATGAGACGAGACGAGACACGAGACTGGGTTCATGAGAACGAGACGAAACAAGATTTTAAGACTTTTTTTTGTTTAAATCCTCAATAATTAAATATATAGGAAAAAATAGTATTTTATTCAACTGAAAAACACAAAATCCCCAAAAATTTGGTGCATTTTGAAATCAACTTGTATTTTATGAAATTAAACTTCTATTTTAATGAATTATATGCAGTAATAAACAACATGTAAACTAGAGCTGAGCACTAGAGCACGATTCTGGATCATTTGAGAATCACAATTTTTTTTTTTATTGTAAATTGCAGATCATGATTCTGGGGGGAAAAAAATAAAAATTAGAAAACTAAACAAAATAGTGTAATTTACTAGTGGTTCTGACAAAATGTTCATTGCTTAAGTCTTTTAAAAATATACATTCATTTGAACAAAATAAAATTAAAAAATCAATGAAAGGAGAGTCAGTGTCTCAGTTAATAAAGACTTGTTTCACTATTGCAATCTCCTGAATGAATGATTCAATGTCAAATACATTTTTTAAAGGGTTGTTGCCACCTCCTGGTGGAAGATGATAAGCGTTACAATACAAGTGTTAAGATACTTTCATTTTGATTGCTACTGTAGACAATAAGTGTTTATACCCAAACTATAAACTTTTATCCCAGTACTTCTGTTATTTAAATGTCTGTAACACAGAAATAATGATGTGTGGTTGAAAAGACTGTTTGTGTTGCTCTTTCTGGATTAGCAGCAGCATGAATGCAGATGTGAATGTCTTTAAGATGCTGACGATGTGAAGCAGGTGTTAGTGGAGTTGTTGGTATGAGCAGCGGGTGTTTTGTCGCCACCCATATCAGTGAATAACAGCATTCACATCAGAAGCGTGATGATGGCCGACCCTCTGATTCATTAACATGGGCAGCGACAAAACATGCTTCTCACGATCCACCGACACTCAAGATGTTAAACAGTCATAATAGACATAGCTGAATCATTGAATCAGGAATAAGACCTGAGTCTGATCTCGCGAGATCTCATCGCATTCCCTAATATATAATATAAGCAGTCAATTTATACACGGTATAAAATATATATGAATGCAAATTATAATGCATATGCACATTGTAGTTTTGTTGTGTGTGTGTGTTTCAGGAAGTTGTTCAGCAGGCTATATTGAGCAGATGGATCCCACATGTGCAGGCTGTCCTGTGCTGAATGCAGTCTGGAGGACATCAGGAAGACAGGACTGAGACGCACCTTCACCTGTCTCACTCACAGAGACCTGCAGCAGGCCAAAATATATCATATAAATATATACATGTAAATATTTTTAATATATACTGTATGTGTGTGTATTTATATATGCATAATAAATTTACACACTACACATATATTATGTAAACAAAACCTTTTATTTTGGATGCTATTAATCGTTTGACAGCACTCATTTTAATATAAAGGCATGCTGTGTGTCACCGCAGTTAAGTCGGTGTCTATCATGATAAAACCTTAATATCAAACCTATATAATGAGTTTGGACATTTTAGAGAAATGCTTAATAAATGCATTACACTGTAACTAAACCCATTCGATTTTAGCTGACTAAATTTACTGTAAAATAATTCAGATGCCTAAAATTGAATGGCATTTTAGTCAAAAGACTATGACTAACACTAAATCAAAATTTGCTGTCAAAATTAACACTGGTTGCTAGCGGGATTCGAACCCTGGTTTGAGCACCAGGCCATATTTTTAGGTGAATGAGAGGTGTGTGTGGGATCTTCTGTCCAGGGTTCTTCAGATGAGCCGGTCTGATCCCGAGAGCAAGCGACTGCTGCAGGAGATCACGCAGGAACCGGACTCGTCCTGTGCGTCTGGACTGGGTCAGATACTGGGACAGAGACACACAGAGCTCCATCCTTCTGTCCCGACTGCAGCCGGACGGTCAGTTCATCACAGCTGAACACAAGAGTGAACTACAGTCAAATATTACGTTTCTTTTCCATCTCAGTCTTCTTCTAAATGATGCAGTTTATTATGCAATAAATTATTTAATTAATTCAGATGTAACTATATGTTGCCCGCTTTACACTGTAAAAACTAACCAATTTTAAACAGTAAAGCCCGTTTTAAATTAATTCCCAACAAATGGAAAATTAATTAATAGAAATGTTTTAATTTAATACATTTTATTAAATAATAGTTAATTAAAATCTAGTTCAAAACTAGTTATTTGCATACTTTTTCTTTCTTGCATCTATTTAACCATCTGTTGCTTGTTTTACTTTATAAAGATGAAAAGTGAGAATTTTGTAAAGAGAAAAGAAGAATTTAAAAAAACTTAAAGCAGGTCAAAATTCATTTCCATCACAGAACGTTTTAAAAATTAGTTAATGAATTTGTTAAGCTTTTGTCAAAAGTTATATTTCACCTCAAAATCAAAAGCAAGCAATAATAAATTACATTATGCATATAACAACTTTATACCGTATTTTCATATATGTGACCCTGGAGCACAAAACCAGTCTTAAGTCTCTGGGGTATATTTGTAGCAATAGCCAACAATACATTGTATGGGTCAAAATTATCAATTTTTCTTTTATGCCAAAAATCATTAGGATAAAGATATACTAACTACACTAACTGCTATAGTAAGTAAAGATCATGTTCCATGAAGATATTTTGTAAATTTCCTACCGTAAATATATCAAAACTTCATTTTTGATTAGTAATATGCATTGCTAAGAGCTTCATTTGAACAACTTTAAAGGTGATTTTCTCAATATTTAGATTTTTTTTGCACCCTCAGATTCCAGATTTTCCAGAAATAATGATACCTGGTTGAAAACAACTCGTTCAAGTGTTTTTGCTATGAATAGTAGGAGAGAGACAGGTCTGTAGCTATCTTTAAGTGAAGTGTTTAATTCAATTTTAGTAATCAAAAGGCCTAATTAATTGAAATCATACACTTTAACAACAATTTATTTATTAATTTTTTTTATTGCATTTTTACAGACCTATAGACGGTGGTTGAGAGAGCTCAGTGCGCTGCAAATAGAAACAATATATATATAAAAATTCTGTTTTGAGTTTAAATTTTATGATTGAATACAAATGTTTTACCAAAAACTAAATCATATGGCCCTGCTTAATAGCTAAACACCAGTAAAATGGGCATGATAATGGTGATGGTGCTTTATTTCTTGATGAAATCTGTTGTATTTGTGCTGCAGTATCTGAGTGTCGGCACTAGATGTCTCTGATGTCAGGGAACAGCCTGTTTCTCTCATTCCCAGGGTGCAGAAGCACTTTATATCACTCTGATATCTGAAATCTGAATGAGTTTAATTACAGCTGTTATACAGAGATTGATGGTCAGGGATAAAGTGTTACTGCAGCCTATTTGAGAGACAAATCAATGATTTAAGGATTTATTTCCACCTTTGTAAAAATAGACGACCACTCAAGACCAAATGAAAGCACTTCTACTATTATATTTTGATAAATATTCAGCCAAATAGTAATCAATTATAATGTTTAAAAATATAGAGTGAGGCACATTCAGTATCCTGTTATTTTGTTTTTGTTTTGTTTTTTAAACCTCGAAATAGTTGTATATTTAAAAAAACATTTAAAAATGACATGACAAATATTTAAGATTAAGCCAAAAAAAATAATATTTCAATGTGTATATAAAATATATAACTATATTATTTTTTTTTTTTTATTATTATTACATTTTCTGGCCCAAATAAAAAATAAACTGCATTTCATACTGCATAATGCAAAATTAAATTTAATTTGTTTTTCCGAAACTAAAAATATACAGTGAGGAAAACTGAATATCTTGGATTTAATCTGGAAATAAACAACGTAGTATATTTAAACGTTTTAAAGAAAAGTTAAATGACAAATTATTTAAGAGCATAATTTGAAAAGATAAACAAAGTTTCTCTTTCCAGACAAGATGAATCATCTCTAAAAACTTGCACTTTTCAAAAAACTTTGGCTTTGCCAGTAATATGATATAAGAGACATTATGTTATGAGTCACACACAGAAGGAAGAAGTGACTCGGTTCTGGAGGCTCTGATCAGATGATCTGGTCGTTTAATCTTTTGACACAGACTGTTATTCTCTAATGGGCCGTTCACACACTTTACAGCAGCAATAAAACTCCAGTATCAGAGCAGAAAAACCCAAAACAGCTCACATATACAGCATTTAATGGTCTGTAATAGAGCTGACTTTATCTTTTCCACAGTTATTATAGTTAACTAAAACCATAAAACAGTTGCTGTTGCTTGAAATTTATGTATATCATATTTTTTCATTTAGTACTGCCCTTCAGAAGCTACAGAAGATACTTATTTATTTCCAGAAGACAAATTAAGTTAAATTTACCTTGATCTTCAAATTCAAAAAGTTTTCACCCCCTGGCTCTTAATGCATGGTTTTTCCTTCTGGAGCATCAGTGAGCGTTTGGACCTTCTGTAATAGTTGCATACGAGTCCCTCAGTTGTCCTCAGTGTGAAAAGATGAATCTCAAAATCATACAGTCATTGTTGGAAAGCGTTCAAATACACAAAAGTGCTGGAAAACCAAAGAATTTGTGGGACCTGAAGGATTTTTCTGAAGAACAGCAGGCAGTTTAACTGTTCAGGACAAACAAGGGACTCGTGAACAACTATCACTAAACAAAAAAAACACAGCTTTGGATCGTTCAGGTAACACAGTATTAAGAATCAAGGGGATGTAAACTTTTGAACGGGGTCATTTTTATAAATTCAACTATTTTCTCTTGTGGACTATATGCAAACATCTTTTATGTGAAATATCTTATTCAGGTCACTAAATAAACAATAACATGCGTTTTGTATGATCCCTCTTATTTTGGTAAAATAATTAACATTTGCAGATTCTGAAAGGGTGATGTAAAGTTTTGACTTCAACTGTATATATATATATATGTGTGTGTGTGTGTGTGTGTGTGTGTCAGAGAGTCACTGCAGTCTCCACCAAAGACACTCACCAGATCCCAATCCCCTGATTTCTGATCACCGCCACCTGTCAGCACTAATCAGCAGCACTATATCCCTGCACTCCTCTCGTTCACTCACTGTCTGGTCTCAAACAGTCCATGTTGGTTAACCTGACCCACTTACCTTTTGTCTACTTACCAGTTGCTCCAGTGTTCCTATCCCTGTTCTCCACCGCTTCAGTTCTCCACCGTCTCCCCGCTCCACTGTTACCTCCAGATCCCCTGGAAAAGGAATAAGGACATTCACACTCAGATAAGCCCCTAGAGACATTCCCATTCCCCGCCTGCTTAGCTGGACATTCTGCTCATCTCCTACCCCTCTGCTACTACTCAATAAACCAGTTGATTGTATTGCACTTACCTCTGTGTCCTGTGTCTATCTGCTGACTGTATGTATGTATGTATATAATATATATATATATAATTAAACTTTATTTCAGCTAGTTGTCAAGGCAACATTCTCATTTTTATTTAGTTTATCTTGATGTGCTAAAATAACAAACTAAAACTGAAATAAAAATTAATAAAAATAAATATATAACCTTAAAATATAAATGTGTATTAATAGAAATTCATATTTATGTTAATTTATTGTGTTAATTTATTTGTTAATTATATTGTGTTAAATCAATTTATTTAATATTAATATTAATTCATATGAATTTGTTTATTTTAATGTTAATCTATTTTATATAATAAAAATTACAAATTATTTAAAAACTACAATAAAATATAATAGCCTGCAACTTAAATTTCCCTCAGGCACATTGAATATCTTGGTGGGTTTTTGGGGGGTGTTTTTTCTCCTTTTTTCATTTAAAACTAGAAATAAACAAAGTGTTAGTATTTTGCAACATTTTAAAGAAAAGTTAAGGAAATAAATAACGTTTATTGCACTTAACGTTAAGGTCAAATTGACGTAGGTGTCCACAGTTGGTATTTTAGTCTTGTTCATTTCACAGTTCACTAGTTTAATGCCCGCGCTCCGGGTTGGTTGATGCGCACGCGCTCTTGAAGCGTCGCGGGGAGGCGCGCGCTCTCGCTGAGTTTGTCCGTCTCTCCGGTGGCTTCGGTGTGACGGTCATGGGCTCCCGGGACCGGACTCTGCCTCTGCTGACCGCTGCTCTCCTCATCCACGGTACGATTTCATTCATCAGTCTCTTTCACTCACTGTAATGATCTGCTGTTGTGTTCTGTTCGGTTATCATGTTTAGTTTTTTGTTCTGTTTTACATTGTATTGTTTATATTTGTGTGTTTGTTTATGTTATTGTATTACTGTGGCAGTGCAATGGTGCGTTAAGAGGAGCATGTCATTGCCATGATAACCATTCATTAGTATAATATGAGCGTAATAGCCAATGGTAGCGCCATCAAAATACAATGAGTCTGTCTCTCTTTCTGTTGCTATTTTTATAGATTCATTTTTTAATCATGCGTTTTGTTTCTTGAAGGGCTTTAAACTTAAGTAGGTTTATTTCCAAGTTTATTTTCTCTTTACAAAAAAGAAAGAAAGAAAATAAATATTAATCAATTAATTTATTCATACAATTAAATGTATTTAATATAAATAAATATTTACAATTTCACATTTATTTACTATAATGGGGTGTGTGTTTAGTTTTTGAGGAGCTTGAGCTTGAATAGGTTTATTAATACATATATATATAAATTTAGTTAATACAAACATATATTTGGTTATTTTAATTGAGTGTGAGTTTTGTTTCTGAAGAGCTTGAAACTTAATTAGGTAGGTTTATTTCCAGGTATATCTTCTCTTTGCAAAATAATCAAATATGAGTAAGTTAATTATTAATATAAATCAATTTATTTGATATAAATTCATATGTTTATCTGTTTATTTTAATCATTTTAATGTTTTGTTTCTGAGGAGCTTGAAACTTAAGTAGGTTTATTAAAGGTTTATTTTCCTCTTTAATTTATAAAATAAAATAAATATATAATAATAAACCCATACATATAAATAAATTTATATAAATCATTTATTAAGTTCTTATTTATTTACTTTTCATTCTTGTGGCAGAAATCCTACAGTAAGAGTTGAATTGAGAAGCAGATGTGATTCCTCTGAACCTAAAGCTCTTCAGAAAGATTTTCAAGTGTCCTTTAGCTTTCTTTTCCTCTAAAATACCATCGATTTCTCAAAGCATTTGTTGTGACGGTGTGATTACAGTCGTTCGTTGTTCTGCGCTCTTGACCGAGATCTGAGGTCAGACTGATTGAATCTTACAGCATGTTCACTCTGGAGGAAATGATTGATTGATTTTGCGTATGAATCCTGATAAGTATGAGGGCCGCGCATGTGCTGAGGGTCAGACGGGCTCCTCGAGGAGCCGTCAGTGTAATTGAACCTTCTCCTGAACACAGACTCAATTAAAGCAGCTTCATTATAGACGCAGAGAGAGAGCGATTCACCAATCAGTCCTGAGTACAGTGAACAAAACCGTTCAAAGACCCACAGATGTTGAGGATTGTGGGATAGATACTGTCACTACTGTTTGTAGAGGTTTATTTATATAAGTATGATCAATAGATGCTTGGCAACCAGCAATAGCTCTAATTAATATAGTGATCTAATTAAGCAAACGTTCAACCATAAACACAGACAATTAATCGCAGTTTGGAAACGCAGTTAGATTGAACAACTGTGTTTAACCGCCTCACAAATAGACAAGCATCACTTTCTCTGGGGTTTTTAACAACTTTAATTCATTTTAGAATGTTTTTCTGCATTATATCTAACATTAATTTATGAAAATATATGGGAGTTAAACCAAATTGCACAATTACTTGTAGGGTGAGCAGAGTGTTTTTAAACAAATCCACTCATATATATATATATATATATATATATATATATATATATATATAATTGTTTTTTCCCGTGTGTGTGTATACTACTAAACATACTACTAAAACTATACTAATACTAAAATAAAGATAAATAGAACTATAAAAAAACAAAACTAATGCAATTAACAAAATTAACAAAACATATCGCAAAATATTTATTTACATATGACAGAAATAATTATTATAAATATATGAAATTAAATTTCAATTATTAAATTATTTCAGTCATATATTTATATAATTTATAAAGTATATATTTAAATATCACAAAAATATTAATGTTAAAAATGTTTAAATTATATTACAAATGTTTTTCGGTCACTACAGCTTTCAGTTAATTCTCTCTCTCTGTGTGTGTGTGTGTGTGTGTGTGTCTCAGTGTCTCTGCAGGGGGAGCATCAGCGGCGTCTGTACAAAGACTTAATGAGAAACTACAATCCTCTGGAACGACCCGTTTATAACGACTCGCACTCGCTCACTGTTCGCTTCAGCTTCAGTCTGATGCAGATCATGGACGTGGTGAGAAAACACACATCACATTTAACGTCTGTAGCCTGAAAATGTATGAATTAATCAAAATCTTGATGTAGGACGGACTTGGTTTTACGCATTAGGGTTTGATTGGATGGCCAAAAGTGTGCTATGATGTTATTGGCTGATATAATTTTGCCCCGCCCACTTGGCTTTGATGATGTCAGCAGAAAATAAGTTAATCCTACTGCATCTGTTTCAGACTGAAAGTCTAAAGTTCTTCTAATTTAATATAAAAACTGAATTTTTTATTTTTTTGAGCGGAATGAAACAGATTAACAGCAACAACTTGATGTAAATTAAATTATATGTGAAACTGATTTGTGATATCATGATGAACATACAGTTCTGTCTGTCTTAAAACAGCCCTTCAATACTGGAGAAATAGTCTTTTGGTGGCAATATTTGCACCAGTGGTGTTATTGCTAATTAAAAGCTAATGAAAATTATTTTCTTAAATTGAAATCAAGCTGAAATAAAATAAAATATTAGTATGAAAAATGTAAGCTTAAACTAATGTAAAAAATTAAAATGTTGCCAAAGCAACTAAAAAACAAAACAAGTTTAAGTTCAAGTACTAAATATGACAAAACCTGAAATAAACAAACCTAAAAATATATATTTAAATAAAATAAGTATTAGTTGAAGTACCAACATTACTAAAACTAGAATTAAAATGGTAAATAAAACTAAATTAAACATTTAATTTAAATAAATTGTTACAAATATAAGAATTTTAGCATGTTGTTATTTATTATTTTTAAATGAATTTATTTATAATCATTCATTCATTCTAAATTATTTTATATTTATTTACCTGAACTTATATTAGATTTAAAAAAAAAAAAACTACTCAAAATGAAAAAAGCACACAACAAAATTACTCAAATTAAATTAAAACTGCAAATCTGACTGAAAATATGAATAAATACTATAATAATATATAAATAATAGTAAAGTAACACTGAAAAAGAAGTAATTGTCCGCTGACCTTCACATTAGCTGAACTGACAGGAAACTGAGATGAGAATAACAGTGAGATTGTAGGCTGAGGAAACGCTCTGTGGGCCCTATCATACACCCGGCGCAATGCGGTGCCAGGCGCGATGCAAGTGTTTTTTGCTAGCTTCAGCCCGATGCAGTTATCATTTTAACATTCTGCACCACGTTGTTTAAATAGCAAATGCATTTGTGCGCCCATGGGTGTGCTGGTCTGAAAACGAGGTGTGTTCAGGTGCATTGTTGGTGCATTGCTATTTTGAGGCAAATGAAATAGACTGCGCCATTGAGCAATTAAAACCTGGTCTAAAGTCAATGGCACAGTATTTTTTTGTTATTTAAAGAGCGTGTTAGTAATATGCACCTATAGGCGGGTCCACCACACGCTCTTAGAGGGAATGGTAGATGAGACTCTGATTGGTTTATTGCACGTTATACCCCAAACACACCCATTACTCATTAAGAGAATAGGGACAACCCCTTTAGACCATGCGCCGGGACCGCCGACTGTTTTTCCCGTCGTTAAACTAGCAAAAGTGGATTCAGACACCCCAAGGTGCACCTGCGCCGTGCGTTTTAGACCATGCACTTAGATCGTTAAAATAGGGCCCTGTGTGTGTGTTTGTGTGTGAATATTAATGAGAGAAATTAAGTAGATCTCATGACAGACTCAGATATTACAGTCCAGCGCTCGTGTTCATAATGAGTTTGCTCAGCACTCTATGAAGTGACTCATTAATGCTGGCTAACAGTAGTCTGTGTTTGAAGAGCTCACGCTAATATGATAATGATTGATGAGATCTGCTGCCAGACTCACGTTTGCTCAGCTTTAAACCGCAGGCAGACACTGCCCTGTACTGTGTGCATGTGTGTGTGTGTGTGTGTGTGTGTGTGTGTGTGTGCATGTGTGTGTGTGTGTGTGTGTGTGCGTGTGTGAGACCGTGAAGCGTGTGTGTTCAGATGTTTGGATGAGTGTGTGATGGCTGGAGATCCAAACACAGAATCACAGGCGGTCAACAGCTGCATTTCATCACAAACCTCACAAACAGACAAGCATTGCCTTATTCTCTGTCACTTTCTAGTTTTTGCTACATATTTAACTTATAACTTATATAACTTAATATACTTTATACATTTATATTTATTTAATACTACCATTTATCCAAAATTATTGCCAAAAATGATTTGTATTTGTTTGTGTACATAATAAATACACACAGTACACACACATATATTATGTATATATAAATGCACACACGCATGTATATATTTAAGAAAAATATGTTATGTTTATATATTAAATATTTTTATATATGTATAATATAAATTATATAAATATATACATGTAAATACATGTAAATATTTTCAAAATATATACTGTATGTGTGTGTCTTTATATATACATAATAAATATACGAATGAACACACACATATTATATTAACAAAAAGTTTTATTTTGGATGGATTTATTTTAATCGCAATTAATCATTGCCCAGCATTCACTCACTCACTATCTATCTATCTATCTATCTATCTATCTATCTATCTATCTGTCTGTCCGTCCGTCTATCTGTCAATTTCAATTCACTTCAAATGAGCTTTATTGGCATGACTTGCACAGTATTTCCAAAGCATTGTCCATTACATGAATAAGGAACAAACAATTATATAATACATAGAACAAGAATAGATCTGTCAAATAATTAAGTAAATATGTACATGTATATTTTCTTTTTCTTCTTTTTTTTTCACAAACAAGAAAAATATTTAAGACATTGTTAAAAAAATAAATAGAAATAAAAAAAAAAAAACGCCTTTGTACAACATGTAAGAAATGATCTTGCTTCAGTTTTGTCCACTGGCTGATATTCTTAGTTTGTGACAGGCTGATACATATCTTGCTGTCTATCTGTCAATCTCTCTGTCTGTCAATCTGTCTCTCTGTCTGTCTGTCGATCATATATATATATATATATATAATTATAAACGCAACACTTTTGTTTTTGCCCCCATTTTTCATGAGCTGAACTCAAAGATCTAAGACTTTTTCTATGTACACAGAAGGTCTATTTCTCTCAAATATTGTTCACAAATCTGTCTAAATCTGTGTTAGTGAGCACTTCTCCTTTGCCGAGATAATCCATCCACCTCACAGGTGTGGCATATCAAGATGCTGATTAGACAGCATGATTATTGCACAGGTGTGCCTTAGGCTGGCCACAATAAAAGGCCACTCTAAAATGTGTTTATAATTTTGTTCAGTGTATATATATATATACTGTATACACACACACCAATATATATATATATATATATATATATATATATATATATATATATATATATATATATATATATATATATATATATATACATATATATACATATACATATATATGTTTGTGTGTGTGTGTTCAAAATTATAATTTTTTTACCCCAAATTATTTTATATTTTTTCATAAATATTTTTATATTTATACTGATTTTTTACCAAGAATTAATTAATATATTTATTTATTCAAAGTAATTTTATTTTTTGTTTACCTGAAATGTATGTATTTACTTATTTGTTTGTTTTTGAAAATTCTTTTTTATTTAGTAATCTGAATTAATTTATTATAATTATTATATTATAATTATATTCATATATTTATTTTACTTTATTTCTAATAATTTTATATGTATTTATTTAAAATATTTTTGATTGATTGATTGATTGATTGATTGTAATCTTTTTGTTTTTTACTGAATGAATTAATTAATGATGTGTAAATAACAGTGATGAACAATGAGAATGTGTATGCTCAGTTGATGTATTGTCAGATACTGATGTGAGCGTCTATGTGGCACCAGGTGTGTGTTTCCACACTAGAGAAGCTCTGATGGATAATAATCTATCAAATCCATTTTGAGGGAATAGAAAGAGGCCTCTCTGTTTCTGATCCCGACTGTGTAAAACTCACATGGCCATGCAGTATTTCTGATTCCTGATGTATTTTTTGTTTTGAGCGATTTGCAGTCTAATTTCATGCAGATTTCACAGCCACTGATCCAGTTGTGCTGATTCTCCTCGCCAGTGATTGTTTTTGCTTTTCTGTCCCAAAAATACACCTGATGCCTCACCTGCTCAAATCACATCACAGAAAAGAATGAAAAACCCACCAAAATCCTCAGAAAAATTATCAGAAAGAAAATATATGTTTACAATATGTTTACTGTTTGAATTGTTCAATCTCAAGCAGGGAGTCATGAATTGCATCCACTTCTTAAATAAGCTGTAAAGCACGAAGCAATGTTTCTCGCTGACATTTAGAGTCGATCTCAATCGCTTTCTGGCATTTGAAGATAACGTCTGCTCTCTGCTGTGTTTCATTTTCAGGATGAGAAGAACCAGGTTCTGACAACCAACATCTGGCTTCAGCTGGTGAGACACACGGCATGTGATCATCATCGTAAAAACTCTGCTCTCGGCAATTTTTGATTTATTCACAGTGAAAACTGTTATTATATCAGATTATACACCAACTTTCACAAGATTTCAGTTGGTAATATTTTTAATGTTCTGCTCACTAAAGCTGCATGTATTTGATCAAAAATACAGTAAAAACTGAATATTATTATTATTAATAATAATAATAATATTAATATTTGTTTTCTTAAATATAACTTTTTTATTATATTGAGATATTGGCAATATTTTTTTTATTTCATATATAGAAAAATTATTTATAGAAATATACAACTGAATAAAGCCCTTATTTTGCTGCAGATTATTAATTTACATTAAAATTAACGTAGAAAAACCCTTTGATTTTGTGTATATATATATATATATATAGAGAGAGAGAGAGAGAGTCTTCTGCTCACCTACATTATTTTTCTTAATATGTTACATTGACATACTATAATAATTATTTTTTTAAATAATAATTGCTATTCTTATTATTGTATTATATTTTTCTTGGGTATTTTTTTATTTGATATTGAAATATTACAATTGTAATATTATTTTTTTATAATATTAATGTTAATATTATTATTTTAACATTAATTATAGTCTCTTATGCCCACCAAGGCTGCATTTATTTGAAATACCATAAAAACAGTAATATTTTAAACAGAATGGCTTAAGAAAATATATTTTTAAATTTTAAGATATATTCTATTTAAAACTAAATACTAGAAATGTACTAAAATAATAAATTATTATATTGGACATTATATTGGACATTATACATTATATGTTGGACAATATAACTGTGTTTACATGTAAAAAATATATATATTAAAAATTGCCAAAAATATATGATGAAATATCAGTTATCAAAAGCATATTTATAGATATATTATTTTGCTATTAGATTTAACACACTCAATTTACATTTTGCAATTAAAATTATTAGTATTTCCTGTAAATCAGGTGACATGACGAACATTGCACACCGTATAAATTATATTATATAATATTTTATTATCATAGATATATTATTTTGAGTTGCTGTGGTTCAACGTTTAATTTACATTTTTAAATAAAGTTCTGAACATAAATTAAATGCTTTATAGAAATATACAACTGAATAAAGCACTTATTTTGCTGCAGATTATTAATTTACATTAGAAAAACCTTTTGTTTTTTTTGTTTTTTACAAGTACTTTTTGAAGAAAATGTTATAAGATGAAGATCGTCAGTGGGTTTTAGCAACAAGACCAAAATTACACTGAGTTTGATTGATTACAGGTGCGACACATCTTACCCCGCTCTGCCCATTTATAAAAGTCGATAAACCTGGTTCTACATCATCATCTGTGTGGCCATCCCTATTGGATTAGGCAGATCATGTGACGTCTGATATGACCCGTCTCTCCACTAATGAATGTGATTTGTCCAGGCTGTAATATCACATCTAATCAAATAATCCACGTCTGCAATGTGTCTCACTGAAGAGCTGGAGTGGCTTTTCTCTCTGAAAGCATGCTGGGAAAGACAGGCAGTTATTTTGAGGAGATGTGGAGGAAACCCAATGGATCTGGCTTTCTCTGAGACCGCAGGGGCGTTTAATCCGGTTTCCTCGGCATAACCTCAGCTCACAGCTTTAGCGTTTGTGTTCCTGATCATTCAGACGTGAATCCAGCCTGCTACACATGCTTAACTCGAGAAAATGCCGCATTTGTCCCGCTTTTGATGAAATTTTGAGTGGAGTTTGCACGAAAACACTACATAATATGAAAATAAGCACTGGTGATACTTTTAATGGCGATTGATAAACAATTACGACGATTAATGAACAAAAGTAAAGCAAATTGAGTTGTTCGTTTGTTATCTCATACACAAAAAGGGGGTCTGAATCAGGGATGTTATGATTAACTAAAATCTATAAAAACATTTTACGCACTTGAAATAATAAAAAACATTAAGTTAAAATAAAATATAAAAAAAACTAAAAACATTAACCTAATAAAAAAAAGCAAGGCAGCATTTCTAATTTTCGTTTAGTTTAAGTACTAAAGTAACTGTCACTAAATAAAATAAAATTAAAAATTAAACCTAAAAACTATATAGACAGATTTAATGACAAAAAACTGTTCTAAAGCCTTAATTAAAATTAAAATGAGAACAAAAAATATAAAAAATAAAGTTCAAATTATTGACAAAAAAAATCTATCTATCTATATAACCCAATATACATCTATATATAATATAACCCAATATATATATATATATAATATAGCCCAATATATATATACAGTGGTGTGAAAAAGTGTTGGCCCCCTTCCTGATTTTTTATTTTTTTGCATGTTTGTCACACTTTAATATTTCAGATCAAACTAATTTAAATATTAATCAAAGATAACACAAGTAAACACAACATGCAGTTTTTGAATGAAGTTTTTTATTATGAAGGGAAAACTAAATCCAAAACTCCCAGCGAAGGGCGTGTTATAAAGTTGGAATTGTGAGATAAAAAATATATATATATATTTCTCTCTCAGAATTGCACGTTTTTATTTCACAATTCCAACTTAATAACACGCCCTTCTCTGGGAGTTTGATTGACAGGCGATCTGAACAATCATAACGCCGAATCCGTAATTCTGTCCAACAAACAAACCAGCCAGGAGAGTAGATTACTGTCATTGGACTTGAACTTGAAAAATGGTGTTTATTGACGTCTTTCTGTGGTTGAAACAAGATACCTTCTGATGTTCATTCATGTTTATTTCATGCTATAATTAGTAAAGCTGAAGAAACGATCGGTTCACATGCCGCTTGAACTGAGGTGCTACAGCGATCTGTCACAACATATTTCTTAAAAAATGTCTGTCGGTGTATTGTCAGTTTCCTCTTTGTTCCGCAATGTATTTTTTACTGCGTGAAAACATAATGTGTGGTGTGAGAGCGGCATGGCTTGTCAGACGTAGCAACAGTATTTGCGAGTTTCTATCACATAATTTTGAGATAAGTCACAATTACCTTGTTTTATTTGTTATTCAGTGGTGAAAACAGGCTTCCATGTATATTTCTGTGTTTAATGGAACCAAATCAACCAGAGCCGAACATTAAGATTGTTCTGGTAACATTTACTCAACGTTCAATTCTCTGTTTTCATCTTTCCATCTCCTCTGGCCTTCATCTTATCTGTAATGATCTCTGATAGCGAACTTTAGTTTTGCTAATGTAGCACTTAAGAAGGCCTAACAGAGCCGCTGTAGATAAAAATCTATTGTAATCCAATATGCTACGATGAACAATATATGTAATGGCATGAGTCCAGCGCATCGATTTCTGCTCAAACCAGCAGACAGAGCACAGAGACGATGATAATATACACACAATGCAATTTTTGGGTGATTTAAGTGATTTAAACTATTCCTTTAAATCACTGTAATCAATAAATTGAGTCTGATTAGCTGCTCCTCCTGTTTAAAAGAAATTAATGCTTTTCTTCAGCAAGCATGCATTAAACTGATCAAAAGAGACAGTAAAGAATTTACAGTGTAATGTAGCAAAAGTAGATTTTTATTTTTATTTTAAATAAATCCTGTTCTTTTGAACTTTTTATTCATCAAAGAATCCTGAAAAATAAATATATGGTTTTAATATGGTCAAACACTCTCAGAAAAAAAGGTACAAAAGCTGTCACTGGGGTGGTACCTTTTTAAAAAGGTACACTTTTGTACCTTATTTACCCCAAAGGGTCCATATTAGTGCCTTAAAGATACATATTAGTACTTTAAAGGTACGGATTAGTACCTTTTTTCTGAAAGTGAATGCCACAAATAAACAAAAATAATAATGATATGTGTGTTCATGTTTTGATTTAATTTGAGTGTATTGAACCATATAGTCACTCAATGGCCAAAAATGGTTCTTGATTACGACCGTTTTTTTAAAGAACCTTTTATTATTCTTTAATCAAATTTTTATTGATATTTTATCATCTTCTAAACATTCAGAACAACATAGGCAAACAATCAGTGGTAAAAATCCAGATTAGCTTGCTGCAACCCTTGGCATTTAAACTAGTAATAAAACACTGAAAGAAGTATATGACAGGTAGAAAACAGCAAATTACAACCCAAACATTGAACCGTAAAAACAGAAATAGAAAAAAGGAGCTAACCTTTTATTTTTGAAGCAGTAGTTCACCCAAAATGTAATTGTTTTCTGAGCTTCATTCAGACTTGAGCTGGTGAATGTACTAATTGAGCATCATGTTTCTGTGCTGCAGTATTGGAGCGACTACTATCTGCAGTGGAACACGAGCGATTATCCCGGTGTGAACACGGTTCGCTTCCCAGACTCCCTCATCTGGAGGCCCGACATCCTGCTGTATAACAGGTACAGAAACCAAAGCCTGATCCCAGACACAAGTCATCAATGCATCATTAATGCTTTAGTGTTTCTGCTTTAGCTCAGATCATTTATTATTTATTATTTGCACAAATATTTTGCACACTCCTTGACTCTTGATGTAAAATATCAGTCGACTCTAACAGATGCAAATGAATTTTTACAATGGTGTTTAATAGCTTTGTTGGTATTTAATGTTGTTTACCAGTATTGCTGGTCTTTTCTGATCATTTTACTCTCACAGAAATGCAAATGTTGCATTAACAAATTGGAATATGTGTAAAACGTTATTGGATTTCTGTCAATACCCGTCACATACAGGAGGAACAGCTAATCAGACTCAATGCATTGATTACAGAGATTTAAAGGAACAGTTCACCCAAAAATGAACATTCGCTGAAAATGCATTCACCCTCAGGCCATCCAAGATGTAGATGAGTTTGTTTCTTCATCAGGTTTGGAGAAATAGCTCACCAATGGAAGTGAATGGGTGCCATCAGAATGAGAGTCCAAACAACTGATAAAAACATCACAATAATCCACACCATTCCAGTCCATCAGTTAACATTTTATGCAGACAAAAGCTGAAACAAATCCATTATTAAGACGTTTTTAACTTCTTAACCTCACTTTATTATGATGTTTTTATCAGCAGTTTGGACTCTAATTCTGACGGCACCCATTCACTGCAGAGCATCCATTGCTGAGCAAATGATGTAATGCTATATTTCTCCAAATCTGATGAAGAAACAAACTCATCCTAATCTTGGATGGCCTGAGGGTGAGCACATTTTCAGAAAACTTTCAATTGTGGGTGAACAATTCCTTTAAGAGAAGTCAGTGAAGAGTGTCTTTTTTTTCTCACTCAACCTCAGTAAAAATTACAGAGCAAATTAGATGTTTGGTTTTTTTTCACAGCGGCTCTTTTATTTTATATTTAACACTTCTCATTTATTTTGACCTTCACATTTTTGCACTGCCTGCTGGACCTTCATTATGAATTTACACCTGAGTAAAACAACCACAGTGCTGCTAGCGTCTCATATGACATAAAATAAATCTTGCATGTTTCCTCAAAAACAGTAATTAATACATTAATTTAAGATTGGATTACACCGTTTTAACACAAACTAATAAACTTAATGTGATGCATGTTTGTCAGTTATGCATCAGATCAGGTCAGATTTCTGTAATGATACTAATAAACCGAAAGTATTTTAATACAGAACAACTGGGTTTATTTATTTGTCATTTTTAAATGCCATTTGTTTCACTGTCATACATTTGAAGTAAATGAATATTGCTTGTTGCACAGCTAGTCACATTTTAATCATCTTCATACCAATTTTAATTACTATTTTGAAGGTTTATATTTTCGTTTTCTGTTTAAAATGAGCTACAATTTTTAGTAATTTTGTTGTGTGTTTGTCTTTTTATTTAATTTATATATACATATATAATAATAGGCTGTATCCGAAATCGCCCCCTATACCCTCATTCACTATTCCCTACATTAGTCCACTCATATAGTTCACTTGAAGGAGTGAATGAAAACGAGTGAGTGAATTCGGACACTAAGTGCACCGGAAGGACTGCCGCTTTTGCATAGTTTGCTTCCTGTTAAATAATCATTTGATACAGGCAGCTCCAATAGTAAGATTGAAGGATTTATCTAGAACTCTGTCACGGAAATTATGTATAAACCCTAATAGTCAATTTACAATTAATTGTGTACCTTTGTTGTATTCCACTGTATTACGCCGTGGACGAGCGCTTCTAAAATCAATGAATGGATGATTCAGCTGCGGGCGCCATCTTCTGGTGAGACGCGGGAATTCATTCGGCGCGCGACTCTCGCAGTGCATTCTGGGGATTCTCTAGCCGTTGAGTGTACATCGCTTGTACACTCGTTTTTGCGGTGCATTGTGGGATTGAATGAGTGCACTCGAGAACATCCACTAAGGTTTCGAACACCACTTAAAATGGCTGTCCCCTCAAATAGTGCACTATTTGAGGGTATAGGGGGCGATTTCGGATACAGCCATACAGCCCTAATCGCTCTGAACGTCTCTCTCTACTCTCATGAGAAGCACCGTCACTCACTGTGTCATCTTCGGCAGTTTTGTGGCATCTTAAATAACCCTGATTTACACGGCTGACTCCAGACTCACGCCGCTCGTGCTTTATAGACCTGTTTGTCCCAGTAAAGTTGCAGGGTTGTGCACTTCCAAACTGCGACACGGCCGTCAGAAGTTTGGAAATGTTCACTCAAAAACGAGTGTACAAGCGATGTACACTCAACGGCTAGAGAATCCCCAGAATGCACTGAGAGAGTCGCGCGCCGAATGAATTCCCGCGTCTCACCAGAAGATGGCGCCCACAGCTGAATCATCCATCCATTAATTTTAGAAACGCTCGTCCACGGCGTAATACAACACAGGTACAAATTAATTGTAAATTGACTACTAGGGTTTATACATAATTTCCGTGACTGAGTTCTAGATAAATCCTCCAATCTTACTATTGGAGCTGCCCGTATCAAATTATTATTTAACAGGAAGCAAACTATGCAAAAGGGGCAGTCCTTCCGGTGCACTTAGTGTCCGAATTCACTCACTCGTTTTCATTCACTCCTTCAAGTGAACTATATGAGTGGACTAATGTAGGGAATAGTGAATGAGGTTATAGGGGGCGATTTCGGATACAGCCATAGTCTCCACCAAAGACACTCACCAGATCCCAATCCCCTGATTTCTGATCACCGCCACCTGTCAGCACTAATCAGCAGCACTATATCCCTGCACTCCTCTCGTTCACTCACTGTCTGGTCTCAAACAGTCCATGTTGACTAACCTGACCCACTTACCTTTTGTCTACTTACCAGTTGCTCCAGTGTTCCTATCCCTGTTCTCCACCGCTTCAGTTCTCCACCGTCTCCCCGCTCCACTGTTACCTCCAGATCCCCTGGAAAAGGAATAAGGACATTCACACTCAGATAAGCCCCTAGAGACATTCCCATTCCCCGCCTGCTTAGCTGGACATTCTGCTCATCTCCTTCCCCTCTACTACTACTCAATAAACCTGTTGATTGTATTGCACTTACCTCTGAGTCCTGTGTCTAAAAAAATAGACATGTTTAAAATAATAATAAAATTGGCAAAAACAATACAACAAAATTACTACTAAATTATTACTAAATTGCTAAATAATAGTATTTATTGTTTATCATAATAGTATTTCAGTGATACTGAAGTAACACTGGGGCAGCAATCTGACGCCTTTTAATTATGTATGACTGACAAATATGCATCACAGTAAGTTTTATTCGTTTTTTCCGGTTAAAACTGTTTCTATATATTATAACTGTTTATACAATACGTAAAAGTTTTAGAGTGTTGGGTTTACGTGCAAACAGAGTGCATGATCAGACAGCATAGATTATAACAGCCATTTCTGTTTTCTATCACTGTTGAGATCATTAGAAGATGTGATTACCCAGCATGCACTGCTTTCGTGACTGCAGTCTCTTCTTGCAGAAGTTCTCATCATCTCTCTGTGTGTCAGAAATTGTCGAGGGCGTGGAGAGAACGAGGGGTTTGCCTCTGATAGTTGTCTGGGCTGTGATCTGGACGCTCTGAACGTCTCTCTCTACTCTCATGAGAAGCACCGTCACTCACTGTGTCATCTTCGGCAGTTTTGTGGCATCTTAAATAACCCTGATTTACACAGCTGACTCCAGACTCACGCCGCTCATGCTTTATAGACCTGTTTGTCCCAGTAAAGTTGCAGGGTTGTGCACTTCCAAACTGCGACACGGCCGTCAGAAGTTTGGAAATGATTTCCACGTGTTAGAATCACAGTGATACAGTGAAAGTCTGGGAATGATGCTGTGATCAAAACACAAATGAAAACTCTTTGTCTGTGGGTCTTTTGTTTCTAACAGTGCTGATGAGAGGTTTGACGCCACATTTCACACAAACGTGCTGGTCAACTCATCTGGATACTGTCAGTACCTGCCACCAGGTAAAATAGATAAAAACTCACAATGTCTACCTGTTATGATGGGATAAAGTTTTAGTCATTTTGTTAGGTTTTTCATTATCTATCTACTTTTATTTCATCAAAGACTATAGAATTATCTTAAAGAGACTTTGGTTACATGTACTTACTATTATAATAACAATAAATTATGCATAATTACATGCAAGTAACCCTAAACCTAACCTTAATCCTAATTCTAACCATATAGTAAGTACATGTAGTTAATTAATATTACTCTGTACTTAAAAGTATAATTACACTGTAACAAGGACACCTTAAAATAAAGTGTAGCCGATTTTCATTTATTATAATAATAATAATAATTAGTAGTAGTAGTACAATTTTGAATACAATAATATTTTTATTAATAAATTTAAGTATATATAATTTTTTTTTAATGTATAATCTCCAGCAAAATAAAACTTACAAAAATGTTGAAATCACTTTGGTCAAAGCAAGATGGCAATGTAAATTTTCTAAAAAACTACAGCGAGGATATTAAAAATTAAATGATGAATAATGATTGTGCATCAGGTCTGTTTTTACTTTGTTTATATTCATTTTATGAAGGTGCTGAAAGCAATCACTATATATTATATTGTAGTTTGTACACAGCTTTTGTCATTTTTATTAATTGTTGGTTTTAAATTCGCTGTTTTAAATTATTTTTATTTCGGTTTTAGTTTTATTAAGTGAAGTGACATTCAGCCAAGTATGGTGACCCATACTCGGAATTCGTGCTCTGCATTTAACCCATCCAACGTGCACACACACAGCAGTGAACACACACACACCGTGAACACACACACACAGCAGTGAACACACACACACCGTGAACACACAAACACAGCAGTGAACACACACACACACCATGAACACACAAACACAGCAGTGAACACACACACACCGTGAACACACAAACACAGCAGTGAACACACACACACACACCATGAACACACAAACACAGCAGTGAACACACACACACACCATGAACATACACACACAGCAGTGAACACACACACACCGTGAACACACACCCGGAGCAGTGGGCAGCCAATGCTGCAGCGCCCGGGGAGCAGTTGGGGGTTCGGTGCCTTGCTCAAGGGCACCTCAGTCGTGGTATTGAGGGTGGAGAGAGCGCTGTACATTCACTCCCCCCACCTACAATCCCTGCCGGCCGGAGACTCGAACCCACAACCTTTGGATTACAAGGCCGACTCTCTAACCATTAGGCCACGACTTCCCCAAAAATATTAATATTAGTACTTCCCCTTAAACTTATTAATTTCAGTTTTTCATCTATATTTGAATTTTTTTTCTGCTTTATTTCAATTACCAAACATTGTTTAAGTTAATGATGACAACACTGTTTCTATCAGGAGAATCGTAAGATTGACCGTACACATTGCGTTCCAGACATTGCGTAATTAATAACCAAACTCAAACAGGCACAGTTGTGTCTGCATTTCTGGCCTTGTATTAGTCATTTAAACTGTCTGATAGGTTATAAAAATTTATGTACTCACTTCCGCACATCTCCAGCCTGTCCTGATTGATTTTTTTAGCAGTTGGGGCTCAAAGTAAATCCTGAGTTTCCCACAGGTGATTTGCCATTGTGGCTCTATTCACGTGCGCTCGTCTCATTCCCTCATGAGCTGACAGTGACTGTGACATCCCTCCCCTATAGGTACTGCAGCTCAGGGTGACCTGGACTCACCTGGTAAACACACACTTATTCTGCTATTTCAATTACTGTCGCTCCGCCCACTGACAGGAATCAATACAAACACTCACACACGACAGGCTGAGAGTTTAGAGAGAGAGGCATGATGGGATTTATGTAAATTAGCAGGAGACAGTGAGCGATCCGTTTTTCCCATGAGGCCTTTGGAGCCATCCGGAGGCTTTCTTACGGGATGGGGATGGAAACTGAGGGGATCGACTTCAGACTCCGAACAAATTGGATTCTCAGAAGTTTGTCTTCAGAGGGACTCTTTCTCTAGTTCAGTTCAGGGGGAATTATTTAGGGATGCACAATATTATCGGAACCTTATCGGAATCGGCCGATAAAGGCTCAAAATGTAAACATCGGCACACTGTTAAAAAAATAAGTTGAGCAAACTTAAATATTTAAGGCAACCAGCTTCAGCAGAGTTTTATTTTTTAGGAGATTTTTTTGTTCTCTCAACTTTTTGTTGTATAAACTTAAAACAAAAAGTTGAGAGAACTCAAAAATCTCCTAAAAAATAAGTTGTGAGAACTCAAAAATCTGCTTAAGCTGGTTGCCTTAAATTTTAAAGTTTGCTCAACTTTTTTTTTTTACAGTGCATCGGCTGATTTGAAAAAAATATGCCTTGCCGATAAGACGGATAGGTCAGATGTGCTCAGGGTATGATAGTAATCAGATCACACCCACACACGTCAGCAGTGTGGTCATTCTTCACACTTGTAGATTTAATAATCTACAGTTTTTCTCACTTGCTTAAACACATTTTTTGAAATTATGCCTCTTTTTTGTGAGACTCTAAGCACAAATCCATAACTTCTAACTCAATTACCCAAAATTCCTATATTCAGGTCAAAATTCAGCTCTCCACTCAAAACAACTCAATCTTGCTGGAAAACCAAACTTTGCTCTCAGACATGACACAAAAACACACACACTACAACACAGTCTTACACACTGATGAAATAAATTCAAAACAATACTACAAAAACCGGTAATAAGTGAGGGATCACGTGACGCTTTCATGAGCTAAGTCGCACATTAGCTGAGCTCTGTGTATATCACCTTCTTTCACTGTTGTTCGTCTTCTTTTTTACATTTGGGGTAGTTTTTTTGTTTGTTGTTGGTATGGAGATGTCACACAGTCGATAGTAACAGTGAATTCAAAGTTATTGTGTTCTCTTATAATAAGGCTAGTGGTGGTGTTCTGAAGAAGGGTACTGGCTGTCATGTTACTGTCACTGATTAAGGCAGGGGAGGGCGGCAGCCTAGGGTTTTTACCCCAGTCTGTAAAAGTTTTATGGGGTGTGTTTTCTTTATGTTAATGGGTTTTTAAAGGCAGACTTGAGTTAATTCATTTGCAGTGGTACAACTTTCTCTCATTTGTTCAGTTCACTTATTTGTTTGATAGTAATGACTGAAATTAATATAATAAGTTGTAATGTCACGGCCTCCATAAACGTACAAGTTTTTTACAACTACTGCAACGAAAAAAGGTTGACATTGCTTTGATCCAGAAAGCTCATTTGTGGATGGATGATATTCATAGATGCAATAATAAATATTACGAGGTGGTCTCTTTTGCTGTGACTGACAATAAAACTAAAGGTGTTTTGATAACTGTTTGAAGAAATTTAAATATTTCCATTTTAGACAGAAACGGTGATAATGCTGACAGAACTGCCTGTACATCTCTTGTGGAAAGGAATTCTCCCTGATCCTAACTGATAATTCTGTTGTTTCTGCTTCAGTTGTTTGCTCTTTTCTCCTCGAACAATCATGCAGACCATTGTTGTTTTTGTATTCATGTATGTTATTTCTTTTTCTTTCTTTTTTTCTTGAGTTTGCCTTTTAAATTAAATTTTTAAAAAAATTGTTCACAAAAAAAAACGGTAATAAGTGTTGCTTGTGGTACTTGTGGTATGTGTTTTATTCCTTATTTTAGTCAAAGTCGTGACGTATTGTCAAGTATGGTGACCCATACTCGAAATTGGTGCTCTGCGTTTAACCCATCCAAGTGCACACACACAGCAGTGAGTAGTGAACAAATGCACACACACACACACACACACACACCGTGAACACACACCCGGAGCAGTGGGCAGCCATGCTGCAGCGCCCGGGGAGCAGTTGGGGGTTCGGTGCCTTGCTCAAGGGCACCTCAGTCGTGGTATTGAGGGTGGAGAGAGCGCTGGACATTCACTCCCCCCACCTACAATTCCTGCCGGCCGGGGACTCGAACCCGCAACCTTTCGATTACGAGTCCGACTCTCTAACCATTAGGCCACGACTTCCCCACAAAAAAAAAAGGGGAAGGGGACGTTCTCTGCATTTAACCCATCCAGGTACACCACATTTTAATGTACTGTATAGTAGAGTACAGTACAATACAGCAAACAACAACAAAAATAATTATTCTGCCCCAGCATCCCGTCTTTGGTCTGGGACAGGCCTCCTCCTCTTCCTCTCTGTACTCACTCTCCACCTCCTTCTCTTCCTCTTCCTTCATTTCTTTCTCTACTCCCTCCTCTTCCTCTCTGTATTCCCTCTCTACCTCCTACTCTTGCTCTTGCTTCATATCTTTCTCTACTCCCTCCTCTTCCTCTCTGTATTCCCTCTCTACCTCCTACTCTTCCTCTTGCTTCATATCTTTCTCTACTCCCTCCTCTTCCTCTCTGTATTCCCTCTCTACCTCCTACTCTTCCTCTTGCTTCATATCTTTCTCTACTCCCTCCTCTTCCTCTCTGTATTCCCTCTCTACCTCCTACTCTTGCTCTTGCTTCATTTCTTTCTCTACTCCCTCCTCTTCCTCTCTGTATTCCCTCTCTACCTCCTACTCTTCCTCTTGCTTCATATCTTTCTCTACTCCCTCCTCTTCCTCTCTGTATTCCCTCTCTACCTCCTACTCTTCCTCTTGCTTCATATCTTTCTCTACTCCCTCCTCTTCCTCTCTGTATTCCCTCTCTACCTCCTACTCTTCCTCTTGCTTCATATCTTTCTCTACTCCCTCCTCTTCCTCTCTGTATTCCCTCTCTACCTCCTACTCTTCCTCTTGCTTCATATCTTTCTTTACTCCCTCCTCCTCCTCTTCCTCTCTGTACTCCCTCCTCCCTTGAACAATTCATGGCAAATTTATAAAAAGTCTAATAGAAATGTGTAGAAAATATGCTTGACAGTTTATGACAACTAGATCATCCATTGTGCATTTAATGACTTATACGATGAACTAATGACTAGATGTTTTGAGGGGTAAGTCTATAGCACAGAGACCTATATAATACATTTTGAGCAGCATGACAATAATAAATGATAATGTAGGAAACCGCAGAGAAATGTACATAATCAGTTGCATGAATGTACCAAAGCAATCGCAACTTGTTCAAAATAATGATAAACTTTTTATGATGTGCACAAGTGACTAGATGATGTGGAGGTTGAACAAGTAGTTTTGAGAATTTCATTTCTGATCTGAGAAATGCATCAAAGCCACTAAGAAAAATGTAAGCTGACTTTGGCCCTTTATCCATCAAAGGTTCTGATTGGTGTGTGATAAATTTAGACTCCTAGTGTTTCCACTTTGGTAATTGTGTGTTAATTGAACTCAAACTGTGCAGACTTGAATGAACAATATTGAATGCTAGTGCTTTCTAAATGACCACATGGTGTAAGCACTGAGAAATGTAGGGATTTGTGTGTAGAGTTTTGCAGTAACAGTTCACCAAATATGACTCATGTGTCAAAGCAGGGGAATCGTGTTTATAGTTTAGGGCAGGGGTCACCAGACTCGGTCCTGGACGGCCAGTGTCCTGCAGAGTTTATCTCCAACCCTAATTAAACACACCTGAAGCAGCTAATCAAGGTCTTACTAGGTATACTTGAGACTTCCAGGCAGGTGTGTTGAGGCAAGTTGGACCTAAACTCTGCAGGACACCGGCCCTCCAGGATCAAGTTTGGTGACCCCTGGTTTAGGGAAATGGGTGTGCTTTTTCAAAAATGGCGTTATGGTTTTGAAATTTTAGTTTAAAAGCCTGATTATAGTGTTTTAGCAATCAAGAAAAACTGTAATATATACAGATTTATTTATTAATATGTAATATTTTTTTCAAATGTATTATGAAAACTTAAACACAAGGTGCTGTAAAAGATTTTTTGAATTTTTACAGCTCTTTTGATTTAGACCATTAAATTATGATAAATCCACAAATAAAATCTTAAGTTTTCAACTACATCTCTGAGAAAAAAAGAAAAACAAAAATAGCAGAGATTTATTTTATTACATTTATTTTCAAGCCTTTCAATATACTCTCATTAAAAAAAAAACTTTAATAATGTTTATTACTTCTAACAAACAAGTTTTTGCCAAAAAAATATATATATTTAATAATAAAATATTAATAAATAATAATAATAAAATAATTTGTTTATATTTTCCGCACAGGAGAGACTTGGTGTTGTTTCAAAACAAAGGGTAATATATCTGTATTGGCATCGGCTATCGGCCAAAATGATTTGAAAAATATCGACAAAAATCTAATATCGTGCATCCCTAGAATTACTTTCAGCTCTGTTTAGGAATAGCATATGATCAAAGTATTCTTACAAAACTAAACTAAACACTCTTAATGTCTTCTGTCATTTTACTGGTTTCAGGATGTTTATTGTGTTATGTTTCTTTCTTGATGCATTTATTTTTGATTCTGTCTGATTCTGTTGTGTTTGATTTGTTTGTTTTTGATTCTGTTCTGTTTGATTCTATTTGATTCTATTGTGTTTAATGCATTACTTTTTAATTCTGTTGTGTTTGATTTTTGGCTTTTGATTTTGTTGTGGTTGCTTCTGTTTAATTCTGTTCTGTTTTCTTTGTTTGTTTTTGATTCTATTCCGTTTTTATTTTATTTTAGTCTGTTAATTTTGATTTGTTTGTTTTTATTTCTGTTCTGTTTGATAGATTCTATTTGATTCTGTTCGATGCATTTATATTTGATTCTGTTGTGTTTGAATCTAATTGATTCTGTTGTGTTTGAATCTAATTGATTCTGTTGTGTTTGAATCTATTTGATTCTGTTGTGTTTGAATCTATTTGATTCTGTTGTGTTTGAATCTAATTGATTCTGTTGTATTTGAATCTATTTGATTCTGTTGTGTTTGAATCTAATTGATTCTGTTGTGTTTGAATCTATTTGATTCTGTTGTATTTGAATCTATTTGATTCTGTTGTGTTTGAATCTAATTGATTCTGTTGTATTTGAATCTAATTGATTCTGTTGTATTTTTAGTTGATTTGTTTGTTTTTTATCCATTTTTGATTTGTTTGTTTTTTATTCTGTTCTGTTCTTTTCTGTTTGATTCATTTAGTTTGTATTGTGTTTGATTCTGTTGTGTTTGATTTGTTTGTTTGTGATCTGTTGTGGGTAAGAAAATGGGCAAAGAAAGCAATTTCTTACAGCGTCAGTGACTAAACTAATATAGCATTTCCCACAATGCTTCTGTTGTTAAGGTATCTTTAAGAGCACCTGCTACATCGATGTGCGCTGGTTCCCATTTGATGTTCAGCGGTGTGATCTAAAGTTCGGCTCGTGGACGTATGGCGGATGGTCTTTGGACCTGCAGATGATGGAGGCCGATATTACTGGATACATCGCTAACGGGGAATGGGACCTGGTTGGTAAGTTTTACAGTGATGTATGATAATGTGGTACTGAATGATTAATATAGTCATAGACCATGTTATTTATATGGTAATCTAATTATTTTTATTTATTTTTTATACCAGGCTAGTGCCATGATATATGCCCTAAAGCACATGGTAGTGCCATTGTACCATGTCCAAAACAGTGTTATTTTAGTATCATTAATTGTCTATTACAGTATTTATTAATATTTTGAATTAGTTTTAATTTTCTTTCTTAAGTTTCCTTTTTGTTTAATTCAGGATTTGAAATGTAATTATTTTCTGGTGTATTTTTGTCATTTATTTTAGCTTTTTATTTGATTTGATTCAGTCATATATATATATATATATATACAGTGGGGATCGAAAGTTTGGGCACCCCTTGCAGAATCTGTGAAAATGTGGATAATTTTACCAAAATAAGAGAGATCATACAAAACGCATGTTATTTTTTATTTAGTACTGTCCTGAGTAAGATATTTTCCATAAAAGATGTTTACATATAGTCCACAAGACAAAAAAATAGCTGAAATTATTAAAATAACCCCATTCAAAAGTTTGGGAACCCTTGGTTCTTAATACTGTGTGTGGTTACCTGGATGATCCACAACTGTTTTTTGTTTTGTGATGGTTGTTCATGAGTCCCTTGTTTGTTCTGAACAGTTAAACTGAGCACTGTTCTTCAGAAAAATCCTCCAGGTCCTGCAGATTCCTCAGTTTTCCAGCATCTTTTGCATATTTGAACCCTTTCCAGCAGTAACTGTATGATTTTGAGATCCTCCTTTTCACGCTGAGGATGATTGAGGGACTCAAACACGACTATTAAAAAAAGGTTCATACATTCACTGATGTTCCTGAAGGAAACACGATGCATTCAGAGCCGGGGGTGTTTCTATTTGACTAAACAGTCATTAAATAATGTCAAAATGCATATCTACAGTTGTATTTTAAAGTATACGCGCGTGTGTGTTGTAGAGGTTCCAGGCAGGAGGAATGAGAAGTTCTACGACTGCTGTAAGGAGCCGTATCCTGACATCACCTTCACTGTGGTGATGAGGAGGAGGACGCTGTACTACGGCCTCAACCTGTTGATCCCATGTGTCCTGATCTCCACTCTCGCACTGCTGGTGTTTCTGCTGCCCGCTGACTCTGGAGAGAAGATATCGCTGGGTGAGACACGCACAAAACACACATCTCTTTAAGGGTCCATGAAGAACCTTTAAAATCCATGGAAGGCTTACAATGTTCTTCACACTTAGAAAAAATGTCTCTTCTGTGGCATCGCTGAGAAGAAAAACTTTTTGCAACTTTCATTTTTAAGAGTGCATCTCCGTCGTTTCTTCCAGACAATAATGAGATTCCATGGAGCACAAATGTAGACTTTTGCTGAAGTTTTCAGCTTCTTAGATGTTTCTCCTGAGAAAAAGACCCCAGTAATCTCACTCGCGTCTGCTCAGGCTGATAAATGGGTTTGAATACAGCCAACAAGAGCAGCTGATTTTGCAATACAAGAGCGTCTGATGCTCTGCGTGTGTCCTTAATTTCATGGTGTCTTAGTTCTGAGTTTGTGTGTGTGTGTGTGTGTGTGTGTGTGTGTGTGTGGGCGGCTTCCCTTGACTTTCTGTTTCACATTATAGCAATTCAAAATCATTGGCTCCGTCCAGAATTAATTACTAGTGCACTGCATACTCCACAGTCTACACTCTATAATGCACACTACTGTAAATAGCATGTGAAACCATATGCATGATGCAACAGTAATTTTGTTTCTAATCTAATTTTGTGTTAAAACTTTTGGTAATCCATTCAAATGATGCTATAAGTATATATTTTAAAAAGCCCATTTGACATTGTTTCCATCTTATTTGAAATAAAAATCCAGCACATTGCATTGTGGGATACTGAATTTCTCACAAATTTAAGTCGAAAACATAATGACAAACAGCAATGTTTAACAAAATGTTTCACTAAGCAGGATGCAAGGGAACCATTGAATTGCATGTTCGATCAGTGAATTGTTTATATACATGAACCATCCAAATGAATCGATTCACTAAAATGAATCAGACTTCCTTTATGTGAGAGAACAGGTCAATCGACTGAAAAACTGGAAAAGTATACATGATAAATACCGTGGTAATGCTACTAAAACACTGATCCAGAAGTGTTTTGAGATGGAAAAGCATGTGTTTGGATGCAGTCCAGTAGTTTGAGAGATTGGCACGCTTTAAGAGAGACGCTCTGGAATCAATAAACACCGAGACAGAAACTCCAGATATTTCATTCAGCTGCTTGCAGACGAGTCTGAAATCACAGCTCAAACATTCAACATGACAAACAGCCAGATACACCTTCTTAATGAGTGTGTTTGATCTGTGGGCTTCATTAAGACCCAGCATGAGTCTGGAAAGGCAGGATTTTTCCAGACTCTCTGCATCATGGATATTATTTGACATGACTGATGTTACAGAAGTGAGTTGTTGGGGACATAACAGCAGACAACAGACATTGTTTGATCAAAATTATTGCTAGGGACAATTTAGTAGTGGCTGGATATTGGTAGGGACATGTCATACCGTCTCTACTAAATTCTACACCCTTGAAAATCATAACAAGCAAAAATAATAATTTAAGATGCATTCATATATAATTGATTTTGCAGTCCCTTACAGTGGCATCAAACGCAGCTCATCCAATCAGATTGTAAAGTAATTTGAAGCTGTTTTTGTTGTTGTCTCCTGACAGGAATCACTGTGTTGCTGTCGCTCACCGTCTTCATGCTGCTGGTGGCCGAGATCATGCCTGCCACCTCTGATTCAGTGCCTCTGATTGGTAAGTGCAGCTGTCAATCACAGTGTGGGGGCGGGACTGATGTGTGGGCTTAAACAGATGGGAATGAATGACACAGATGGAGAGAAATGACGGACCCTGAAAACTGAGATGCAGCAAACTGTATTCATCACATTCATGGTTATGTATCATCCAGAAATGGGCCGCTTAGAAACGGGCGCGATCGCTCACCCTGAAACGGCCCGATGGAGTCTCATCCTGATGCCTGAGTGCGTTATTTATCTGTTCCCAAACGGACCATTACAGAGGAAAACCCATCGAATAATGTCAGAGGAAAGAGCTTTTTCATATTGAAAGCTTCTGTTTAATAACTTAGTTTTAAATACTGGTTGACATTCGCAAAAGGAGATATTTAGCGAAATGTTCATGCTGTTAACTGATAGATAACATAAAAAAATTAACATTAAAAAATACATTGATTTGAAATACATTAAATGTTGGTTACTCTTATTTAGTGACAGCTTAATTTATTCTACATCTGCAACAGGGTCACTAATTTATCTGTATTTTACTGTATAGTCCAATTTAAATATATTTTATATCATTTTTAATTGCAATTTATTTCACTTAATTTATTTTTTTTATGTTTATTGCTATATAAAATAATGATATCAAACAAATGAATGTTTTAAACTGTTCAGGGCAGTCCTGAATATGAATTTTCCTCTATAAATCACTTTGGATAAAAGCATCTGCTAAATGCATAAATGTAAATAAAAAAAATAGCAAAATAAATCAAATACATTTTAAATAAAATTAAACATTAATTTATTTAATTTATATAATTTTAATTACATTTTATTTCATTTAATTTTGTGTTTATTTAATGTTTATTATTATAAAATGATAAAATAAAAATAATTAAACAGGAATTTAAACTATATTCAGTCTTTAATTTTGATATTTGATTTATGAAATTTCACTTTTGACAAAAGTGTCTGAAATATGTAAATATAAATGTAAATGATACCATCAATAATTGCAAACTAAATAAATAGTAAATAGAAATACAATGTTATGCAATGTATTTTTTATAATTTTTAAATGTCATTTTATTTCATTTAATTTATTTTTTTTATTATTGTTTTGCTATAAAATGCTGAAATCAAACAAATGAAATGGGTTTTAAAGTGTATTCAGAGCAGTCTAAAGTTTGATATGAATTTGCCTCATTTGCAAGTCAATTTTGATAAAAGAATCTGCTAAATGCATAAATGTAAACATCAACAAACTAAAGGTAAATATTAGTGCTGTCAAACGATTAATTGCATCCAAACTGAAAGTTTTTGTTTGCATAATATATGAGTATGTGCTATGTATATTTAATATGTATATATAAATACACACACATACAGTATATATTTCAGAAAAATATGTTATGTTTATATATTAAATATATTTATTTATAATATAAATTATATTAATATAAATATAGACATGTAAATAAATGGAAATATTTTCTAAATATATGCATGCATGTGTGTGTATTTATATTTACATATTAAATATACATAGCACATACTCATATATTATGCAAACAAAAACTTAAAAAATTTTATGTGATTAATCATTTGACAGCACTAGTAAATAGTAAAGACTTTATATAGAGTGTTTGTTTACGTGCAGGACGTCCTAACAGCTCTGGGTGATTGAGGTGGATTCAGGATCTTATTAGATTGTGTTTTCTGAAGCCTGGCGGTTTGTGAGATTTCTGCATTTGTGTGTGTGAGTGTGTACACGTTTGTATATCCTGGTGGGGACTTAAACCTGAATACACACAGACTCATGGGGACTCGTGTCACGGTGGGGACCTAAATTGAGGTCCTCATGGGTACAAAAGCTTATAAATCATACAAAATTTGTTTTTTTTGAGAAAGTAAAAATGCAGAAAGTTTCCTGTAAGGGGTAAGTTTAGGTGTAGGGCAATAGAAAGTACGGTTTGTACAGTATAAAAACCATTACGCCTACAAGGATAGCTGACCAGACTGTGTGTGTGTGTGTGTGTGTGTGTGTGTGTGTGTGTGTGTGTGTGTGTGTGTGTTTCAGCGCAGTATTTTGCCACCACTATGGTGATTGTGGGTCTGTCGGTCATCGCTACAGTCCTGGTGCTGCAGTATCACTATCATGATCCAGACGGAGGAAAGATGCCACGATGGGTAAGACAAACATCTCCATCCAGGACATTCCTGAAGAAGCTTTATGACTGCAAATGCTTTTCATCACCAAACCATGCATATGGAGTTTTTATCTATTTCTTTATTTTTTTTTATGTTTGGTGATTCATCATTAGTATATGTTTAATTGTGTGTATTTTTAATTTTTGCTACAGAAGGTTTTATTTATTTGTCTGTTTGTTTAGCTTTTTATTTAGTATTTTGTTATGCTGCATAATGTATGAAATATACATTATTAAAATATTTTTGTTTATACATTTTTGCTACCATATTTTTTTTAATTCATTTTTTATTTGTTTAGTTTTTCATTATTTTATTTTCATATATTATAATTTTTATTGTATATATTTTTGCTACACAAGCTTTACATTACCAAAGCATCTATCTATCTATCTATCTATCTATCTATCTATCTATCTATCTATCTATCTATCTGTCTGTCTGTCTGTCTGTCTGTCTGTCTGTCTGTCTGTCTGTCTGTCTGTCTGTCTGTCTGTCTACTTTTAATGACATTTAGTTTTTTTCATATATTATTAATGCATTTTTAATTGTGTGCATATTTTTTATTTTTGCTGCACAAGCTTTACATTACCAAAGCTTGATTGGTTTGTTCATTTATTTGTTTTTTGTTTATTTATTTACAAAAAAAATCACTTTTTTGTTTTATTTCATACATTTATTTTTAATTGTGTGTGTATTAGTTTTTGCTACCAACAAATGCATTTATTTGATTGTTCGATTGATTGTTTAGCTTTTTATTAATTTAGTATTTCATTATTTTATTTCATATATTATTAATATATTTTACATTGTTTGTGCAGTTTTAAAGTTTGCCACAAAAGATTTACATTACCAGTGCATTTATTTGTTTCATTTTTTTATTTAATTAGTATGTATATGTTAGGTCTCTGACTCTGTACTTTAAAGTGCTGAAGGTCAGCGTCTCTCGGCGCGTGACGTGACGGGAATCAGAGTGGACTGTGGACAACAGCTTTATACTAAGTGCATGAGACAAGCCACTTTGGCTGTTTTCAAACAAACTTTGTCCAAACAACAAATTTGTCCTCTAGGCACAAGCTTAACACAGCCAACATGAAATATTAATTCTCATTTTTGTTTCATGACTTCGATGTCTAGAATTACGATAAATATTCCAGCAGCAATTAGGAGGAAGCAGCGAATGCCTGCGGAAAAGCCAACAGCATTATGATGAGCCGGCATTGATTCAGTTGTATTGACTTCTCTGATTATGCAAATACATCATTAAGTGCTTGTTAAGTGCTCAGCACTGAGTGCAAACAAACTAATCATACAATACAGTAGTCTTTGTACTATTTGCATGGATGGGTGCATCGGTTATTTATTTATCTATTTATTTGTTTGTCCATCCACCATTTATTTATTTATTCATCCCTGTGTTATTATTTTTTATTTCTAATTTTATTTATTTCGTTGTTTCACTTTTTATTTATTTCAGGACTAAGTTCAAACAAACTAATCATTACATATAATAGTTTGTAGTTTTTGCATGGATGGGTGCATAGGTTGGTTATTTGTATTATTTATTTTTTGCTTGTTTTGCTTTTTATTTATTATTCTATTTTTATTTCATACATTTATTAATATATTTGTATAATACATTTGAATGTATTTATAATTTTTGCTGCAAAAGCTTCACATTTCCTTAACTTTTCCTGTTTTTCATAATTTTTCATACAAAAGCTTTACATTATCAAAGCAGGCAAGCATTTATTTATTTGTTTCTTTCTTTTCATTTTTAATGATAATGAGTATTTTGTTTTTATTACATGAATAATATATTTATATTTTTTATTCTGGGTGTATTTTTAATTTTTTATACAAAAGCTTTACATTATCAAAGCGTTCATTTATTCATTCGTTTATTTATTTATATGTAAATGTTATTTATTGATTTGTTTGTTTTCATTTTAACAATAATGAGTATTTATTTTTGAAATTAGATTAATAATATATTTAGTATTTTTAATTTCAGATACGAAAGCTTTACATTATCAAAGCGTTATTTATTTTATTTATTTATATGTAAATGTTATTTATTTGTTTGTTTTCATTTGAACGATAATGAGTATTTATTTTTTAAATTAAATGAATAATATACTTATATTTTTAATCCTGTTTGTATTTTTGATTTTAGATACAAAAAGCTTTACATTTCCAAAGCATTTATTTATTTAGTTATTTTTATTTCATACATAGTATATTTTTAACTGTGGATTAAGTGTTCAAACACTCTGTTGGGGCCACTGTGCATGGTTGTGTTTTGTCGTCCAGACCCGCGTCGTCCTCCTGAACTGGTGCGCCTGGTTCCTGCGCATGCGGCGACCTGGCGAGGAGCGCATCCGTCTGGCCTGCCACAACAAACCGCCTCGGCACGGAAGCGTGTCCAGCGTGGAGCTCTCTGTCAGCCAGGGGGCGCTGCAGCCCAGCAACATGCTGTACATCGGCTTCAGAGGCATGGAGGGTGTCCACTACGCATCTTCCCACGATTCGCACGGCATCCTTTGTGGACGAATCATGGCCTCCGCCGAGGAAGACGTGCTGTTGCCGGGGGGCAGAGCCGGAATCGGGGGGCGGGTCAATGGTGGCATTGTGGGCGGGGCTTTGGAATTGGAACTGGCTAAAATACTGGAGGAGGTACGATACATCGCTAAAAGGTTTCGCAACCAGGACGAGGACGCAAACGTGTGTAGTGAATGGAAGTTCGCAGCGGCGGTGATCGATCGCTTATGTTTAATGGCGTTCTCCATTTTCACCATCCTCTGCACCATCGGGATCCTGATGTCAGCACCAAATTTCGTAGAAGCCATTTCAAAAGATTTCTTCACCTGATGCTTGACGGACTTCGCTGTTTTATGTTTGTTTTTTTTTGTTCATCGCTCAGCAGCGACTGAGATTCTTGTCTTGGACCTGTAATGGGTGCGCTAATAAAACGTGCTAACTAGGGCTGAGCGATATATTTCGAAAGCAAGCAACAAGATTTTATGCACTTTTTATTCGACTTCGTTTTCCTCGTCTTGTTATTTGCTTGAACATTTAAAAGATGTTTTACTACACTGAAAATTTTAATAGGGATATTTTAATAGAAATAGGGCTGCAAAAAGATTAATCGCGATTAATCACATTCAAAATAAAAGCTTGTTTACATATTATATGTGTGCATACTGTGTATATTTATTATAGTATATTTATAAATACATACACATACATGTATATATTAAGGAAAAATATGTTAGATTTATATATAAAATATTTATAGCCTATATAATATAAATTATATACAAGTATTTTAAATGTATAGGCAAGGCAAGTTTATTTATATAGCACATTTCATACACAGTTGTAATTCAAAGTGCTTTACATAAAAGAAAGTGAAAAATAATAATCACAGCAGTAAAAATAAGGAATTAAAAATAATTATAAAAACAAGGAATTTTAAAATGATATAGAAATTTAAAATGAATTTAAAACAGTTAAGAGAAGATGATTATACATAAAATACAGTGCAGTCAGTTCGGACATATAGCACAGTGCTCATTCAACAAATGCACAGCTAAACAGATGAGTTTTGAGTCCGGATTTAAATGTGGCTAATGTTTTAGCACATATGATCTCTTCTGGAAGCTGGTTCCAACTGCGGACGGCATAATAGCTAAAAACAGACTCTCCTTATTTTGTGTGAACCCTTGGTATTTCTAACTGACTCGATCCTAATGATCTAAGTGGTCTGTTTGGTTTATATTCAGTGAGCATATCAGCAATGTATTTAGGTCCTAGGCCATTGAGTGACTTATAAACGAGTAAAAGTACTTTAAAATCAATCCTAAATGTAACTGGAAGCCAGTGTAAGGACCTGAGGACTGGTGTGATATGCTCAGATTTTCTGGTTCTAGTCAGAATCCTGGCAGCAGCGTTCTGGATGAGCTGCATCTGTCTAATGGCGCTTTTCTACTGCGTGGTACGACTCGGCTCAGCATGGTTCAGAACGGCACGGCACGGCTCAGTTCGGCTCAGTTTGCGTTTCCACTGTAGTTTAGTACCGCTTTAGAGTGGGTGGAATTATTCATGTGTCGTTATAGTTGCGCTGCCTCTACTGCCGTGACTCCTGAAAAACTTTTTAATTCTGCATCGCTCCATTAAGCTCTCGCTGGATCCGCTCCTCGGCTATCAACAAGAGGACAGTCTGTACTTCCTCAACAGACAACGAAAGGTGCGCTCATTCAAAACAGTTGCGTTAGACCCTTTGCTGGCTGTGCTGATTTAAATCTAGCGGGTCTGTTGTGTCTCGTGCAACAAATTCAATGACGTGGGCAGTGACTATTTTCTCCGGCCAATCAGTGATCAGCAGAGTTTACAAGTCATGTTTTGGTAACGGTACGGCTCGCTTGGAATCTCGGCCAAGGTGGTACTAAAAAAAGTATCAGGTACTGTACCCAGTGGAAAACCCCCGAAAAGTGAGCAGTACTGAACCGTGCCGTGCCATGCAGTGGAAAAGCGTCATAATGGTCGTCTTTGGAAGGGAAGGCTGGTAAGGAGACCATTATAATAATCCACCCTGCTGGTGATAAAGGCATGAACAAGTTTCTCCAAGTCTTGACTGGAAACAAAACATCTAATTCTTGCAATGTTTTTGAGATGATAGTATACTGATTTAGTTACTGCTTTGACATGACTAGTAAAACTAAGGTTGTTTGACCACTAGAGTCAAGGTATGCATTCACCTTGAGAACTTCATCTTTGTTTCCAAATGCAATGACTTCAGTTTTCTTCTTGTTTAACTGAAGAAAGTTTTGTCACATCCAACTGTTAATTTCATCAATGCATTGGCAGATGGAGTCAATGGGGCTATAGTCATTTGGAGATAAGGCTAGGTAAATCTGGGTATCATCAGCATAGCTGTGATAGGCAATTTGGTTCTTCCTCATTATCTGACTTTATGCGAGCATATACAGGCTAAACAAGAGTGGTGCAAGAACTGAGCCTTGTGGGACTCCGCATGTCATGGCCGTCCACTTAGACTTATGCTCTGCTATACGCACATAATAACCTCTCCCTTCTAAGTATGACCTGAACCATTTGAGTGCCATCCCAGAAAGCCCGACCCAGTTTTCCAGTCTCTCTAGAAGTATGTTATGATCGACAGTGTCAAATGCAGCACTAAGATCAAGTAGTATCAGCACTGATATTTTGCCAAAATCAGAATTAAAGCAAATATCATTTATTATCTTAATGAGTGCAGTCTCTGTGCAGTGATGCGCATGGAAACTAGATTGAAAATTGTCCAGGTATCCATTTGAGTTTAAGTAGTTGTTCAGCTGATTAAAAACTACCTTTTCAATAATCTTACCTATGAAAGGAAGATTTGATATGGGTCAATAGTTGCTCTACATGGTGTTATCGAGATTGCGCTTTTTCAGAAGGGGCTTAACAACTGCAGTTTTAAGGGAGTTTAGAAAAGTCCCAGAAAGAAGTAAGGTATTCATCACTTCTAAGAGATCAGCGTCTAAACAGTTAAGCACACTTTTGAAAAAAAATGTGGGAAGTGAGTCAAGATAGCAGGTTGACGATTTAAAATGTTGTACTATTTCTTCCAAAATTTTGCTATCAGTTGCTTCAAAAACAGACATAGTCACTTCTTTTTGAAATTGCGGTCAAATCTGTGTGACCTCTGCATAACTTGAGGATGTGCCAATCTCCTTTCTGATATTATTGATCGTCTAAGAAAAGAAGGAAGCAAACTCATTGCATTTGCTGGGAATCCGACTTGGGGGGGTTGTCAGTCGCAAAAAGAGCACGAGTGTTGTTTAAGTTACTGTTTATAAAGTTTGAGATGAAGGTCTGTCTAGCTGTGGCTAGTTCCACATTGAAAGCATGAAGGCTGTCTTTATAAGATTCTATAGTGAATTTCAAGGTTTGTCTTCCGCCACATCCACTCAGCTTTTTTGCATTGTCTTTTCATACTCTGAACTGCTGTTGATTTTCTCCAAAATGATTTTTGTCTGCCAGTCTTCTTGCTGACCTTTATCGGAGCAATATCATCAATAACATTCTAAACTTTTGAGTTAAATGAATCCAGGAGAAGATCAACAGAGTCTGCAGAAATGCTTGGTGTTAAAGATATTGCCTTCATGAATAGCGCACTAGTGTTCTCATTAATGCATCTCTTTCTGACAGAGACAGATCTAGATTCAGTGGTGACTGAGATCAATATATCAAAGAAAATACAGAGGTTATTAGACAGTACAACATCCTCAATAACAATGGATGAAATGTTTAGACCTCTACTGATGAGTAAATCTAGAGTGTGTCCACGATTGTGTGTGGGTCCATGCACATGCATTATTAAATCATTGATCAGATATTATTTATTTTTTAGAGAGCGAATGTTTAAAAATTGCTAACTTGATGGAATTACATTTTGTCTCAAAAATGCAACAATCTTAGACTGATGCATTATAGGCCGCAGATTAGATGGGTCAGCTGTACGGCTTGAGAAGGCTTTAGACTTTCTATCACATGATAAAACAGAAATAGAGGAGGCTACAGGCACACTGGGTTCCCGCTTGTTCTGTAAACATTTGTGAATGTTGCTGCTAATATAGCGGGGACCCAACACACATCACTGAGAACAGTTATCAGTTGTTTTTGGTTCACCTACACCAGATGGAGGAGGGTTTGGGCCCTGGCGTTGTGGCAGCGGTCGGAGAGCTCTCACAGGAGGAGGAGGGAGAGCTGATTGGGGAGCCCGCCGTTTTTTACTTGATATCTGGGGGCTTGCAGCGAAAGAGTGGGTGAGTTTGGTCCCAACATATACCAGTTCCTCCATTTTCTGTGAGAAGCTTAGAAGTGGAGATTCTGGAGAGAGGGATAGAGTGTCTAGTGAGATGGGCTCTGGCTCTTGTGTTTCTGGTGACTGTGATATGTTGTCCTGGCTTCCCTGGCTGTTTTCCAAAAAGTCGTCCTTGGTTGCTGAGTCTTGGAGCTGTTGTAATACGTCACAGTCTGAATGTGATGAGCTCTGTGGGCAGGGCTCAGCCGGGATGTCCATGAGCAGTGGTTGTTTTGGCTGCGTGGTGTTATCAGTGTCCTTGTGAGATGAGTCAACCACATGATGACTCGAAAGGTGATATGAAGTCCTGTGGTCACTCATATTCTGTTCAGATGTGTGTGTGCCATTGAGGCTGAGTGGATTGGCACACTCCACTGAAGGATGACGGAGGGAGAAATAGATATTGTCCTTTAGCACTCTTGCACCAAGTTTGTTTGGGTGGAGGCCATCCAGTTTAAACAGTTGTCTGTGGCCCCAGAAAAATATTGAAGTTGTCTATGAAGTTGACTCCTTTTATACTGCATGTTCTTTGTAGCCATGTATTCAGCCCAAGCAACTGTGAAAACATGTTAGTTCCCCTTGCTGGTAGTGGTCCACTGATGAACGACTGAACTTCAAGTCTTTGAAGAGTTTCAAAGAGTTCACTGAAATCCTTCTTAAGCGGTTCTGACTGCTCTTTCTGAATATCATTCTTCCCCACATGGATGATGATTCAGTTTGCAGTCTTGTGCTTCATCAGAATGTTCCGAGGTTCCTTGTTCACATCAGAGACAGTTGCTTGAGGAAAGCAGCATGTCGTTTGTAGTCCGGCTTCTGATGTTTCTGATAATAGAGTCATCCACTATCAGAGTCCTGGGCTCGGCTGCGCTCTGAGCTGAGTGCCGCAGTCTGCTTGACCTCGAGCACCTGTTATTAGCAATGTTAGCTGCTGACTGATTCGATCCGTGTTTAGTCACATTTTCAGATTCCTCACCCACATTCATTAATGCTTCAAATCTGTTCTCAAGATGTATAGGGGGTGGTAGAATACCAGTGTTTACAAGTCTTGTCATAGCCGTATCTGGGGTGGAGGATGGGTAGTTCGAGATACTCGTGATAATCTGATGTCTCGAGCACCTTTGGGTCTCGCTCCCTGTTTGTGCCATCGATTAGTCTGTCAATCAGTTTCGGCTTGTTCCTCTACACTTTGTATAAACTGTTGAGATTCACTAGATTCACAGGACTCACCGGCTGTGTGCTGAGGGGGTCCGTGATGACCGTCTGCTGTGTGTTCCATCTGTTTTGGAAGTCCAGCAAGTAACTTTGTTTCAAGAACCGCAATCCTTTGTAGAAGTCTGTGGCAGTTCATGCAGTAAGAAGATTCCACGAGAGGCATTTTCTCTCGTCTGTTTGAATGTAGACAGCTGTGTTTTTCCGTTTCCAGAATGTAAACTGCTAGCAGTGGGAGGCAAAGAGTCTTCTTTTTCCAAAAAAATAAAAAATGTGTTGTTTGAGCACTGTGCTGATCTGCTGAAGTTAAAATCTTAGAGAGATCTGAGAAAAGTACAAAAATAGGGAGCAAAGCGCAGAGCAATAAGCAAGAGCGTCTGAACAGTAGCAAAGCCGGAAGTAAAATAGGTATATATATATATATATATAAATACATAATAAATATACACAGTACACACACATATAGTATGTAAACATTAATCGCGATTTATCGTTTTGCAGCTCTACTTTAAAACAATTTTGACGCAGAAATTGTCATTAAATTTCACAAATAATTACAAAGAAACGACAAGTAAGACTTTGAATTAAACATGAAAGTTTGAAGTAAAAAATCCCTGAAAATGTAGGCTACTGCTAATTTTTTTTACAGTTTCTAAAAACTAATTTTACAATGTAGCTTTTCTGATTTAAACAATTGCCATTACTGTTAGTAGGTTTGATTTATTTCTTTGAATGAGTTTGAATTATTTGAACTGATTCATTGATTTGTTTCATTACTTCAAATGTTTTACCGAAGTTTCCATGTGGCATTTTACACTTTTAGTAAAACATTTTAGTATATGGAAATATTGCTGTTTAATATTTATTATATAGTACATTTTAGGTTTGTTAATGTTAACTAAAATTAAAAACTATAACAGTTTTGTTAATTGAAATAAAAGTGAAATAAAATAAATAAATAAAAAATCATACTTAATTAAAATTAAAATACAAATTTGCCTTGGCAACTAAAACATAAATTAAATATAAATAATAATATTTGAAAACAATAATAATAAAAGTGTCAAAACGCATATAATACTAACTAAAGATGAGATGAAAATGAAACAAATGAAAATAAAAATGAAAAACTTAAAGAATAAAAAAAGAAAATAAATATATTGAAAAAATAAATATATAAGTATATAAATAAGACTAAAATAATGTGCATATTTATAAAAATCAGTTTTTGTTCCTCTGATTCTAGATTTTCATTGTATTTTATTTACATGAAGTATTTTGAACCTGCTTCTCTACAGTGACTGTGAAATGATGGCTCTTCTGATTGACAAAACAAACCTTTTACTATATTTTAGAGCAAAAGCCAATATTTTGTTAGCTACTGTATATTGCTCTGCCCTAATCCTAAGTATGTTAACCTTGTGGTGTTTAAAATGCGTAAATGAACTGATAGGACTCAATGAATAATGATTCAGTAAGAGATCAACATGTTGGTCTGAACTCAAGGTCATTAAACTCGTAGATCTTTGCACAGTTAATGACTCATAAGCAGCAATACAGGTTTTAATTGTGATATGTGGTGTATGTTGGTTCTCTGTGTACGTTTAGGTGAGTTTTCAATGACTGTTTTCATACGAGTCAGTGTTGAAATGAAGTGTTTTTTTGTGTTTTGTGTACAGTGGGGTCCAAAAATTCTCCTATTTTGAATTATTTTCTAAATTAATACAGCTTTTTCATTACAAAATGTATTGTCGACGTAATAATCAAGTTCCTCGGGTTCAAATGAAAAATGTTTTAGACCCTGCAGCATCATGTTGTGCTTGTTTTTCAGGCCTGACAGACTCACTAATGTGCTTTTTATTTTATTTTATTTTATTTTTATTTTTTTTACTTGGAAACACTTCATTATTTGACTCTGCGGTACATAAACACACTCTTTTATCAATACTCTGAAACTGTTTGAAGGTACAGTTCACACAATTTGCTGAAAATGATACCCTCAGGCCATCCAAGATGTAGATGAGTTTGCTCCTTCATCAGATTTGTCTCCTTCATCAGACTTCCTTCATCAGATCACTTTTTCACTAGTGCAGGGAATGGGTGCCGTCAGAATGAGGGTCCAAACAGCTGATAAAAACATCTCTTTTTTTTACAGGAGGATGCAATATATGAATGAATGATGCATTTATATAACGCTTTATTGTGTATTGCTGTACACCCAAAGCACTTTACAATCATGTTGGGGTCTCTCCTCAACCACTACCAGTGTGCAGCATCCACTTGGATGATGCGACGGCAGCCACAGTACAACGGCGCCAGTGCACTCACCACACACCAGCTACAGGTGGAGAGGAGAGAGAGTCATAGAGCCAATCAAGTGGATGGGGATTACTAGGAGGCCATGATTGATAAGGGCCAGTAGAGGGAATTTGGCCAGGACACCGGGGTTACACCCCTACTCTTTACGAGAAGTGCCATTGGATTTTTAGTGACCACAGAGAGTCAGGACCTCGGTTTAACGTCTCATCCGAAAGATGGAATATAATGGATGTTTTTGCCCAGAAACAATAGTTTGAAGTTAAAACATCTTAACGATGGATTTGTTTCTTACAAACACACAACCTTTCACTTCTCCAGATGTTAATTGATGGACTGGAGTGGTGTGGATTACTTGTGGATTATTGTGATGTTTTTATCAGCTGTTTGGACTCTCATTCTGACGGCACCCCTTCACTTCCATTGGTGAGCATGTGATGCAAAGCTACATTTCTCCAAATCTGATGAAGAAACAAACTCATCCTAATCTTGAATGGTTTGAGGGTGAGGACATTTTCAGCAAATGCTAATTTTTTTGGGTGAACAATTCCTTTAAAGGGGACCTATTATGCTCCTTTTTACAAGATGTAAAATAAGTCTCTGATATCCCCAGAGTCTGTATGTGAAGTTTTAGCTCAAAATACCCCACAGATAATTTTTTTATAGCTTGTTAAAATTGCCACTTTTAGGGTATGAGCCAAAACGCGCTGTATTTGAGTATGTTGCTTTAATGCAAATGAGCTGGTGCTCCCGGAGAAGAGGGCGGAGCTTCAAGAGCTCAAGCTCCCGCATTAGTAGTGCTAGTCTTTGCAAATAAACATTCCCTATTAATAAAAGCCTGTTATCTTTACAGAAAACATACTCAGTTTCAAAGTCAGTCATCTGATTGTACTGTGCATAATAAATTCACGTTTATGAATTACACAGACGGGAGGACGGCGGGATAAAAATAACAACATAGCTGGTTTCATGGTGCATGGCATGCTATCACAAACTTTATAAGACCCACTCGTGATTATGAGCTCAATAAATTCAAGCAATCGACTCACATTGCTTTCATACGCAACTTTTAATCATTCATGAAGGCAGTACCAGAGAAAACAGACAGAGACGATGGTAGCTTTAGCATCATTAGCCTTGCAGAGTGCCAAGAAGCTCTTTCAGAAAGACAATTTTGAAAACAAATGCGTGGTACTTACTTTGTCTGGAGCTGATGTTCGCGCGCGAAGCGTTGGTATTGAACCCTACACGTATTTGGGACTTTACTGATTTTTTCCTGGACATTTCCTTAGAAAATGTAACTTAACCACAGTGTCCTCAGCGGCTCAGAAGGAGGGAGTCTATGGAGACTTCTATGTTCATTAGTGCATCCCAAAACACAACACTTGAAAAGCCTCTTTGGCACTGACATGTATATCTCCAGCAGCTACAGTAAGTTATCAGTAATGGTGGAGGCAGACCACAGCTTCTCACTCAGGGCTGTCTCATGCTTATAGGGCAGCATCACAAATGGACGGGACTTTTTCCCCTCGGTGACGTGAACACGGGGGGATGAATCTGAAACTGCTCGTTCTGAGGGACTGTTTATGATTTTTTTAGATTATAAAAAAATGAGTGGGTGGATTTTTACCATTATAGGCTGGTTGTTTTCACACACTGTGGCCACACAACTGTGTTCAAACACCTTATAAAAGTGATTTTTGCATCATGGGTCCCCTTTAAAAGGTTATACGTATTGTCATTATGTCTTCTGGAAAATCAGTTTCCCAGTTTGTGCCTCGGTTTGTTTAATGGATGTTTCCCAACATCTCATTTTATTTCAGGTCTACTGTGCCGGTACTCTCTGGTTTGTGAACCCTGTATAAATAAATGTATTTTTATATTATGATATTTTGTTTTATGTGACAGCTTTTGGTACAAAGGATTTCAGAAGCTTTTAAGGTTATTGCATTTCATACCAAGTCCAAGTGTGTCAAATGTACAACAATATTGTATGCACCAATGTTTTTATTTTAATTAATTTTTTTTTTATCAGAAGATGCGACTTGTGTCTATCAAAACATATGCAGTTTTTTTCAAGTCTTCTGAATTTTTTTTGGAATGGACTGAAATTCAATGCATTGTTCACTGTTCAAGGCTAAATCTTCCCATCCACAACATGAAGGAAGCTTAAATTTGAGTCAGTTCCTCTCACAAATATATCATGTGACACAAGTTATATGGACTACTTTTATGGGAAAGATATGCAACTGCATGTATAACCCATTCTGCATCATAAACTCTCAGGACTCCTAATGAACTCCTGATGAATCTCATGGGGGAAAAAGCAGAGAGGATCCAGATTTTGAGGAAATCTGCCAGATGAAGCCGCTATGGGCGTCTGTTCTCCCGAATAATTCATCACGGCAGTTAAACAGGCGAGAAAGCTCACATTCACTCTGTCTGGCGTCATTAGCTCCTTCAGTTATTGTTCTGTGTGATTCTGGCTTTATGGACCTGCAGGAGAACGACAGACTCAGAGACTGGCAGGAAAGCTGGAGTGATTGGAGAAGCACTGATGGAGGAAAACCAAGGTCAGGGAACAGATGGGAAATACAGGCTCGTCGTCTTGGAGGATGAAAACAACGGCGCTTCCCAGATTTTAGGAAAGCATTTTTTCTGCTGTATAAGCAATATCGTGTTCAGCTGGCCAAAATTTTAGTGCTCAGAAGAATAATTGTCGCTTAATTAAGTAGTTAAATTTGGCATGTGGCCTCCAAAAATTGGCTCCACTAACAAAGTACCATAGTATTACCATGGATGTTTAGACCCACCAATTTAAACTGGTATTCCATGTTAATATAGTTCATGAACATGGAAATCATTTAGTACCATGGTATCAAACCAATTCTGAAGTGGATTGCCACCACACAGACCAGGCTGGTTAAGTTAAATCGTTTTAATGAGGAGATCAGTTGGCCAACTAGGTTTTAAAACCAGCTTAATCCATTTTAAGATCATTTTAGGCTATTTTTCATAGATCACTATACAACTCGTAGGCAAGTTTTACTCCACACCTGAGCAACTTCAGAGTAGAGCAAAACTAGACAGATGGAGAAATTACTACTTTTATTCAGCACGGACGCATTAAATTGATCAAAAGTGAAAGTAAAGATATTTAAAATGTTACAAAAGATTTCAAATAAATGCTGTTTTTTTACTTTCTATTCACTCCTAAAAAATAAAATGTATCACAGTTTCCATAAAAATATTCAGCAGCACATCTGTTTTCTACATTGATAATTATCAGAAATGAGCAGTATATTAGACTGATTTCTGAAGATCATGTGACACTGAAGACTGGAGTAATGATGCTGAAAATACAGCGCTGCATCACAGAAATAAATTACATTTTACAATATATTCACACAGAAAACAGCTATTTTGAGTGTTAATATTTCACAATTTTTACTATATTTTTAATCAAATAAATGCAGCCTTGGTGAGCAGAAGAGACTTCTTTCAAAAACAAAAAAATAAAAATTCCTTTTTTCCATCACATACACATATATCACATATGATGCATATCACATAGGAAACAGCTATTAAATTTTAAATTAAAGACTTAAAATATTGAAAAGGTGTAATGATATAATACAATATTACAGTTTTTCAATAGTTCATAGCAGAATAAACATGAACCACACAACAGTATCATACTTTTTATTTTTAACACACATACTTATTACATTTCAAATTTGCACCTAACATACCTGTACATACTGAATTGTTTATTTTGTATATTGTGTTTGTGCTATTTTTTATGATTTCTGCTTTACTCCTCTTCCTTTTTTCAGGTTTCAGCAGGCTGTGGGAGATTCAATTTGTTCAACAAACATGCTTGTGTTGCCATCCAGAGGATGATGGATGATCTACCTTTGGAAACTACTGCAGTAGTCTTAGTGAGGTATAGTGTACGACGAGGAAGAAGTTTTCAGCCATAACTCAAGAGATGGATGTCTCAATTATGTGTCTTTCAAGTATAAAGTAATATCCTTAAATAACCGCTGTTAAAACAGACCTTAAATGAGTTTCCGCTTTATTCTTAATGTAATTATGTGTTCGGCTTCCGGTCTCATTAGCTTCAGCTATTTTAACTGTACATAAGTCCTTTATACTGAAAACTGGTATTTGTTAGTACATTATTTTCATTTATATTCATAATCATATACACACCGATTTGTAGCGCGAATAATTTTACCGTCACTGCATTTTATTCTTCTAGTCACTAATGGACCGGAAGTCACGCACATTCAAGGCTAATAGCTTACTTCCACGTGGTGGCTAGAGCTGTACATTTAACGTAGAGCAACTCAGATCATATGATGAGAAATGTTTCAGATCATATTGTGATCTCTGTCTTTAATTGCAGATCCAGAGCAAGTTTGAGACATTATTGATCTCTTCTGAAACTCTAGAGGAGACACGTGTGAGATTTTGGGAAATATTTCAGACTGTCATTTGTGAAAATTAGGAAAAAAAACATTTTTTTTGGTATTAATTTACATCAGAACTTAAATGGTTTATATATGACCCTGGAGCACAAAAGCAGTCATAAGTCGCTGGGGTATATTTGTAGCAATAGCCAAAAATACATTGTATGGGTCAAAATTATAAATTTTTCTTTTATGCCAAAAATCATTAGGATATTAAGTAAAGATCATGTTCTATGAAGATATTTTGTAAATTTCCTACCGTGAATATATAAAATTTAATTTTTGATTAGTAATATGCATTGCTAAGAACTTCATTTGAACAACTTTAAAGGAGATTTTCTCAATATTTAGATTTTTTTTGCACCCTCAGATTCCAGATTTTCAAATAATTGTATCTCAGACAAATATTGTCCAAACCATACATCAATGGAAATCTCATTTATTCTGCTTTCAGATAATGTATAAATCTCAAGTTTAAAAAAATGACCCTTATAACTGGTTTTGTGGTCCATGGTCACATATATTAAACGAAATGATTCATCTCATCTTCAAGTGTTTTCTCTTAGTCACAGTGTGTTGTTCTTTAAAACATACTGCGTTTACATTCTTCAGTCTCTGAATCCACAAGCCCAGTGTTCCAGCATCAGTGTGGTGAACGGATGAACAAATGAACATGGTTTTGAAAATTGTAGGAAAACAAAGGATAAAAGGTCACCACATCACTTCAAGGGCTTCATTTAACCCATACAGGTGAGTTTATTTCACAGGTGTCTGGTGTTTAGTGTAACTCTGTTGAGTTCATGGGAGTGTTGTTGTGTTGGATTCCTCGCTCTCATCCTCAACACCGCTGGATGAGCACTGACTCTGTCCTGACGTCCCTCCAGAGAACTTCACACACTTTATAGATTTCTGTGACAGAGAAAATTCATCTAAAATTTATCTAATAAATAATACAGAAACTTTAAAGTTGTGATGAAACAAAAGTAGCGACTGATCTTTTCTTCTCTATTGTGAAACACATAACAGAGAAAGTTGTGCAGAGACTTGATTATGTTGATTGGATGTTGAGGTGTGGGCGTGGCACTCAAAAATGGAGGTGGATGTAAGCTTTCAGTAGATTGTAAGAAAGGGGCGGAGTTAATGCAGACTAATTTCATTTTAAGATTGAGTTAAGACGTTTCAGTTTCAAATTATGAGGTAAAAAAAATATGAATCACAATATCATGTATTTCTCAATTCATGTGCACATTAAAAGTGATCACTTTGGCATCGTGTACTTATTTACATGTTGTTCCAAGCCCTATGACTTACTTTCTTTCATGTAGCACAAAAGCAGATGTTTACAAGTGCCGTATAAGTGAGTAAGTGATGACATAATTGACATTTTTAGGAGAATGAACAGTTTTAACCCTTATAGGTGTACCTCTTTAAAAAGTGCATTCATATCAGACCTGTTTATTGCTCACTCCTCGTGGATAGCGTGCGATGTCGTCTCTCCTTTGCTCCACTTTTTCCCAGTCTTCTTCCCAGAGTTGCCTCCTGTAGTCGGATTTCTGTGCCGTGATTCGATGGTAGATCGCCTGGTTTTCGTGGGTCACCTGAAGAAGCCTCTCCCTCCTTATCTCAGCATTCAGACTGTAAAACAGGTTATTGGTTTTTAAGTTATTATTATTAACTAAAACTATTAAAAATGTTCTATTTTTGTTACTTTAAATAAATGTTACCTGAATTTAAATAACTTTATAAATATATATATACACATATATATATATATATATATATATATATATATATATATATATATATATATACACTCACCAGCCACTTTATTAGGTACACCTGTTCAATTGCTTGGTAACACAAATTGCTAATCAGCCAATCACAAGGCAGCAGCTCAGTGCATTTAGGCATCTAGATGTGGTGAAGGCGACTTGCTAAAGTTCAAACCGAGCATCAGAATGGGGAAGAAAGGGATTTAAGTGACTTTGAATGTGGAATGGTTGTTGGTGCCAGACGGGCTGAGTATTTCAAAAACTGCTGATCTACTGGGATTTTCACACACAACCATCTCTAGGGTTTACAGAGAATGGTCCGAATAAGAGAAAATATCCAGTGAGCGGCAGTTGTGTGGACGAAAATGCCTTGTTGATGTCAGAGGTCAGAGGAGAATGGGAAGACTGGTTAGAGATGATAGAGAGGCAACATTAACTCAAATAATCACTCGTTACAACCAAGGTATGCAGAATACCATCTCTGAACGCACAACACGTCGAACCCTGAAGCAGATGGGCTACAGCAGCAGAAGACCACACCGGGTGCCGCTCCTGTCAGCTAAGAACGGAGGCTACAATTCGCACAGGCTCACTAAAATTGGACAATAGAAGATTGGAAAAACGTTGCCTGGTCTGATGAGTCTCGATTTCTGCTGCAACATTCAGATGGTAGAGTCAGAATTTGGCGTAAAGAACATGAAAGCATGGATCCATCCTGTCTTGTCTCAACGGTTCAGGCTGGTGGTGGTGGTGTAATGGTGTGGGGGATATCTTCTTGGCACACTTTGGGCCCCTTAGTACCAATTGAGCATCGTTTAAACGCCACAGCCTACCTGAGTATTGTTGCTGACCATGTCCATCCCTTTATGACTACAGTGTACCCATCTTCTGATGGCTACTTCCAGCAGGATAATGCACCATGTCACAAAGCTCAAATCATCTCAGACTGGTTTCTTGAACATGACAATGAGTTCACTTTACTCAAATGACCTCCACAGTCACCAGATCTCAATCCAATAGAGCATCTTTGGGATGTGGTGGAACGGGAGATTCACATCATGGACGTGCAGCCGACAAATCTGCAGCAACTGCGTGATGCTATCATGTCAATATGGACCAAAATCTCTGAGGAATGTTTCTAATACCTTGTTGAATCTATGCCACGAAGAATTAAGGCAGTTCTGAAGGCAAAAGGGGGTCCAACCCGGTACTAGCAAGGTGTACCTAATAAAGAGGCCAGTGAGTGTGTGTGTGTGTGTGTGTATAAATGCTTTAAAGACATTTACAAACAAAAACCCGCTGAAAATCACAAAAACACCTTAAAACTCCTAAAACTGACTAAAATTGAAAAGTAAGCATTAAAATAATGCAAAGTACTATTACAAATATTATAAGTAAAAAAAATTAAAAAAAAAAATATAGGAAACTGCTGAAAAACAAAAACTCAAAAACTACTTAAACCTTAAGTAAATTTAAAAGAAAACATATAAAAAATACAAAATATTAATAAAAGGTAAAAATAAACAATTCTATATAGACATTTAAAAACACAAAAAAATTTATAAATGCAAAAAAAGACCAATTTTAAATTAAAGACAATATAAAAACTAATTCAAAATATTATTCAAAATATTATAAATAATAATTGATTTTAAAAAATGCCATATAGACATGAAAAACTACTGAAAATCACAAAAACACAACAAAATTACCAAAACGTTTACTATAATTCAAAACAAAACAAAATATGAAAAATGATTCAAAATGTTTCTAAAAAATATTATCAATAAAAATGTATTTTAAAAAAATGCTATATAGACTTAAAAAAAAGTAACTGAAAATCACAAAAACACAACAAAATTACTATAACTAAGTAAAATTGAGACAGAAAATGTAAAACTAAAGTACAAATAAAAACTACTTTAAAATAGTATATATTATATTATGAAATAACACTGTAAAACCAAAATATATATAGTTTTTACATATTCTGAAGGAATTGTGCATGGAACTGAAGTCAAACCTTTTTTAAACAATAAAACAATTCACCAGTCCTTCCATCATACCGTACAAAAACACAACCGGTAAGGCCACAACCCATCCACCGGTGGACCGCGTTCACACGACAGATCCCTCAGGGTTGATGGAGAATAGCTTATGTGTCTCTCAATAATTCATAAAGGCTTTGTCAACAGCCCAGCATGAATGATTCATCCCGTCAGTTTGAGATCCGCAGATGACATGAGACGCCGCGGGAGAAAAGACACCAGAAACCCTTCTCAAACAAACAGCTCCTAACCAGGTCAGCGTGTTACTGTGTTAACTAGCTACAGTCACATAAACACACAAACACCTGCACTCTGGGTAATTGTTCCTGTGGTCCACGAGGCCTTTGGAGCGAGAGATCGCAGCCAGTTTGGACACCAGGTGATGATTGTCTCTCTCAATGATGAACATCCTCTCTTCCTGCACCTGGAAACAACACAAACTTTTAAAATATATTTTAATACATGCATTTGAACAAAAAAAAAATTCCAGTGTAGGTTTGTAAATGCATGTATAAATTGGCATATGAATACATCGTAAGTAGTTGCAGTGAAATAAATGTGTAATACATTCTTGTCTTGAGTCACCTGGATTTTCTTCAGTTTCTTTTGAATATGTGCAGGCGTTTGGATGCCCTTGGTGTTGACCACCGGTTTGGCCTCTCGCACCTAAGAAAGAAATACAGAGAGAAAATTAATTTCAGCTGTGCTCCTGTATTTAAGATTGCGTTTCTTTAAAAGCATTTTAGTCTTTACTGAGCCAGTAGTGTCTAAATTTAAAAATAAACATTTAAATAATATATACACACAGCACTTGCCAAAATATGTTTTTGAAATATTATTCTGATCAAGGCTGCATTTATATGATCAAAAATACTGTAAAAATTGTGAAATATTATTAACATTTAAAATAACTGTTTTCTATGTGGATATCTATTAAAATGTAATTTATTCCTGTGATCAAAGCTGAATTTTCAGCATCAGTCTTCAGTGTCACATGATCTTCATGACCTGCTCAAGAAACATTTCTGAATATTATCAATGTTGTGCTGCACAATATTTTATTTTTCAGGATTCTTTGATGAACAGAAGGTCACAAGAACAGCATTTATTTGAACTTTTTATTAATTTTACTTACCCCAAACTACGTGCATCACAGTTTCCACTCAAATATTGTGCAGCACAACTGTGTTCAACATTGATGATAATCAGAAATGTTTGTTGAGCAGTAAATCAGTATATTAGAAGGATTTCTGAAGATCATGTCAGACACTGAAGACTGCAGTAATGATGCTGAAAATATAGCTGCGCATCACAGCAATCAATAACACTTTAAAATGTTTTTAAGCAATATGAAACAGGATTATGAAGCATAAAGATGCAGAAACCTTGCTGCGGTGGTCCTCATATCGCGTCTGGTCCCATCTCTGCTGCAGGTATTTGTTGGTCGTAGGTTTCAGGGGCTGGTAGGATTTGTGCATCACTTGGCTTGTGTTTGACAGACTGCTTTGTCGGGTCTATTTATAAAACACGGGCAGTTCGAGTCCTGGATGCTGATTGGTAGACAGCAGTATCATTTAAAAACATCTGTTTATCATCCTTAGCAACCACCCTTAGAGACATAAACATAAGTGTTTTTGTTGGTAAAACTAACGGACCAACATGTTTAAAAGTAAATTTTGATTTGCAAGAGGCAATAATATGAGTGATTTGAAGAAGAAAATGTGTCCCACTCTATTTTTGTAGCCTAGTTGCCAAGTATAACAAATATATATATATATAGGCTAACCATTTATTTCAGGCAAAATGACTGGTTTATTAATAATTCAATGACGTATGTGTGCTGGTGTAGTATGTCAGTCATTCATTTAATTGCGAGGCCACGCCCCTTCTGTACTGATCGCGATGTTAAACTAAACGACGGAAGATTTCTGATGCTGCTACATAAACATAGGCTAGATGTGTGTGATGGCATATTAATTATTCTAGCTCCATCAGACCTAAGAACATTCTGTTGCTGTTTTTGGTTAGGCACTATTTCTTATTGCGGAAGGATGACCATTTATGATTTTAAAACATTATGATAATTTTTTTTTGGCCTTAATGTTATGTAGACATAACTAGACTTCAACCAGTAAACAGTGCACTCATCAAAAACATTGATTAAAACTGTAGCGGCAGCCCTTTCAACAAATATAGGCTAAGCTACTAGATAAAAAATGCAATTAACAAATAAGTCATTCTTTTAAAATAACTTTTATTTTTTATTTTGTTTACTTGTTGTATTCATTTATCTATTTTGTGAGAAACGCCCTGCCATCCGCGCAGGGATAAACATAATCATCTGCAAATGAGATGAAAACTTTTGGTCAGATTTTTTAAATGTTTTATTTTGTAAATGAACTTTTTAAAGGGTCCGTTCACCCAAAAATGTTTGGAACGACTAATTAATTACATAATTTTCATTTTTGGGTGAACTAGCCCTTTAAATAGGCTGTGCTTTCTGTGGATTATTTGACTACTCAAAAGAGAATATACGAAAATATAATTTATTCATTTGTGTTTCCTGCTAGCGAAATTTCACATCCAAAAATCTGTTAAAACTGCATCTCTGTATCCATCCTGAGTGTCATCTTACACATTCCTTATGAAAATGAACCCCTACTACTACTCCAAAATTAACTACTACTACTTCTTGGAGAGTGGGGAGGGTTGTACCAATGATTCGCTCAGCAGTCCGGACTACCCTCCGTAGTCTTCTGAGGTCAGATTTGGTAGCTGAGCTGAACCAGACAGTTATTGAGGTGCAGAGGATGGATTCAATGATGGCAGAGTAGAACTGTTTCAGTAAGTCCTGTGGCAGGTTGAACTTCCTCAGCTGGCGAAGAAAGTACAACCTCTGCTGGGCCTTCCTGACAATGGAGTCTATGTGAATATCCCACTTCAGGTCCTGAGAGATGGTGGTGCCCAGGAATCTGAATGACTCCACTGCAGTCACAGTGCTGTTCATGATGGTGAGTGGGGGGAGAGCAGGGGGGTTTCTCCTGAAGTCCACGATCATCTCCACAGTTTTGAGCGTGTTCAGCTCCAGGTTGTTAAGACTGCACCAGACAGCCAGCTCCTTAACCTCCTGTCTGTAATCAGACTCGTCACTGTCCTGGATGAGGCCGATCAGTGTGTCGTCTGCAAACTTCAGGAGCTTGACAGAGGGGTCTTTAGATGTGCAGTCGTTGGTGTAGAGGGAGAAGAGCAGTGGGGAGAGAACACAGCCCTGAGGAGCTCCAGTGCTGATGGTGTGGGTGCTGGATGTGTATTTTTCCAGCCTTTATTGTCATTATATACACGTACAATGAAATTAGGATAGCTTCCCCTCAGCATAATTTACACATATCACGTGGTGCACATTCAACAAACACATGAATCACAAATTTAACCGTCACATACTTGCACAATAGAGAGTGGAGTTACTCTAAGACTGACTTTCAACAAAGCAAGTAGAGAATCATATAGCACATAAGTGTATATTGAACTAACTCTCTCCAAGAAGGAGAAAAAAATATTGCACAATAAGGGGTTGTATTGCACTAAGATGTGCATTGAAAGTGCTTGGGGAGTACAACGTAAATCTGAACTGTGCACGTATGTTTTAAACACTTCAGCTACCTTATATATTCTTACTCCGCACATATTAAATATACATCATTGAAAGCTTATTTACTTCTCAGTAGTAGGCTATGACCTATTTCAGATGCGGCCGAAATTACAACAACAGTGGTTACATACACATATTTTGAATTGTTTGATCAAAATTATTGCTAGGGACCATTTAGTAGTGGCTGGATTTGTTAGGGACATGTCCCAAGTGTCTCTACTAAATTCTACACCCTTGGAATTTAGAATTCTGTTTCCCATTTTAGAATCTGTAAAATGTTAGAAATCAGAATGTTGAGGACTTGAGAACTCAGGACTCAGCTCCAGTGTTTCAGAGTTCAGAATGTGTTGTGTTGTGTTGTGCTGGTCTGATATTCCCCACAGCAGACGGGCCGGAGCGCCTCCAGAGACGGAGCTGTTACCATGGCATCACGGCTCACCTGTACCTGCACCAGTATCCCAGCAGAGGATATCAGGTGTCCGTGAAGTCCTACCGTTCCCGTTCACAGCCCACTGACTTCACTGAACGCTGTGAGGTACACCGGAGAGTAGACGGTCTAATAGTGAATACAGAGCATCTGTCATGAGAAGCACAATGGGAATACGATGAAATAAATAGGGCAGACCAGGGCTTGTTGTCACATTTTTTTTTTTTTTACCTCAATGAATATTTAATATTTCCCAGTAGTGTGTGTGTGTGTGTGTGTATATATAATTCATGTGAAACAGCAAAAATGAAAAACTCTAACATGCAAATATATATTTACAAAAAAAGATATTCAAATTAATGAACTATGTAAAATGATAACATATAAAGGATGTAAATGTGCCAATTTATAAACAAGCATTTATGTAACTAGAGATAACGAGCTATGACAACAAGGCTTGGTCTGCTCTGCCACAGTGTGATTGATTGATTGGCTCCTATTATATATTGGATGGGATGTAGACAAATGTCATAAACTGCTTGTTTGTTTGTTTTTAAGGTTAGTGCGGATGAAATATACCTGCATGCTTCTGTTTGAATCAGGTCCCATACATTTATGTATTATAAGTTTGAACTTATGAACTAGATTTTGTATATAGTGGCACATGGGGCAAGTTGTCACATATGCCAACCCTCAGAAAACATACAAAACTACCAAATTGTGCTATAAGTTTGATCGCAACATATAATCATTGCTGTTAATATTGTTCACCGTCTGTTTGATTATATGACATTACCTGCTTGATTTTTACCGTACATTTCTGCCATATGGACATCAACTTGAGATAGCCACCACTGATAAGCTATTACTAAATATAATATAGCAAGCTGCTATGCAACGATTTGCAACGTGAAAAGTGCTATACAAACAAACTTGCATTGAATATGTAAATCCCAAGATTTTTATCCCAATAACGTAACATTTTCAAGACATAAATCTATGTTTTGCAGGTTTTTTTTATAATAATTTAAAACACTTTTTAAAAAATATTTTTTTGTTATTTTTGACCTTTTCAGTTTTACTGTCTTAAATTCTTTGTTTATTTGTTTTTTAAATAATTTTTCCTAAAAAATGGCAAAAAAATCCTAAAGAGCCATTAAATGGCCTTTAATGCATGTTGAATACTGATTTATTGTGAAATATGGCTTTTTAAAATAGTCATTCATATTTCAAAACGAATCAGTCCCTCTGTAGAGGCATATTGTCGCAAAAGGCCATAAACTGGCTTAAAAATAAATCCCCCAAAAAGTCAGACAGCTAGCCCCGGTCTCTCTTCTGCAGTCTACCAGAATAGTGTCATGTCTATCTGCAGCTGGTTTGAGTTTGATGCAAATCAGCTGATGCTTAATTGCTTGAAACAGCTGAATAAAACAAGTCAGTGTAAATTCAGTTTGTGAGCTGACCGTTGCTCCTCCTGAATTGGCCAAATTGAAAGAGAATTGATCCAGAGACCCAAGGAGTATCGACAGGCACTGATGTTGATGCTGCAGGTGATATTGTTCCTGTTCCTCTGATGACCACCAGATGGTGCAATTCCCTCATCTGTTGATCTCAAGGTAAAGCAGCCATGTTTTGCAGGCCAGTAAAGTTTGGAATCCCAGAGAAAAGCAGCAGCCTGTCCTGATTATAACGCTGCATTTCACAGCTTTTCCATACAAACGTGCCGTTTAGCTGCATAACAAACATCTGTTCGGCAGACAGCATGAATATAGCATTAAAAGGAAAGCATTTGAGGCATTTATGCCATGTAATAAATGCCACATGCCGTGGAATTAAAAAAAAAAGAAGCAGCTGTTTATCTCACAATTCAGACTTTTTTTATAAACACATAATTGCAAGAACTTTTTTCTCAGACTTCTGAGTCTCGCAATTCTGACTTTTTTTCTTGCAATTCCAAGTTTACATCTCGCAATTAAGACTTTTTTCTCAGAATTTTGTCTTTACATCACAATTCTGACCTTTGTTTTGTTGTTGTTTCTGGCCCAGAATAAAAAATAAAGAAGGTAATTGTGACTTTTTATCACAGCTGTGAGGAAAAGTCTGAATTGTGAGGTAAAAGGTCGCAATTAGCTTTTTTTTTTAATCCCATGGCGGAAACATGCTTCCATAAAATGATGTTCATTAACATTGTCAGTGTTGCACAGTTAGTGTCATAGTGTTCAAACAATAATTCATAAAGAGACAATTATTTTAAATGCTCTAGAAAGTGCAGGTCTTCTCTCTCAGATTGAAGGACAGATGAAGCCCAAATGACATCAAAAGTCTCATCTGACTTTTCTAGATTAACAGGAGTCTCCTTAGATATTTCTCCTCAGGAAAAGTCTCACAAATGTCTCTTCTAACGTTTGTGCTAATCTTGTGAGTTTGTTGATTTCCGCTGCTGTATGGAGCGTGTTTGAGGATGATGTTTGTGTTTGTCAGATGATGTCAGCCGCTGTTTTACCAGCATCATAAAGGTGCTTCTGCAAACACGCCTCACTCGCCTCGTGTTTGGAGAACAAGCACGTCAGATTGAGGTGACAGCGAAATCATGCTGTAATTGCCGGTGGTTTCTGATTGTTTGAGGTAGATTAAAACACCTATTTAGTGAGCTAAGTAGGCAGCATTTTAAGGCATCATATGTGCTTCAAAATGTTGGTAGCATAATTATGCTGCCTCATAAAATATATCATTTTGGCCAAATTATAAGGCAGCATTGCATGTATTCATCAAGGAGAAGGCGATCGCAGAATGCATTGCTATGGTGGACACCTTTAGAGAAATACCAAAATCTAATTAAATGAACTGAAATTATGCATATGTGTCTATATTCATGGTAATTAGAGCCTCATGGCACTCGTTATCTTAGCAATATACAAAATGTATTCTAATCTGTTATGAGTCGAGTCTCTCAAGCAGAGCTGTATTGAGTTTCTGTCCATGCAGTGCGTTTTTAGATCACTCACTTATGAGGCTTCATTTCAGTTAAGATGCTGCCTTAGAAACTGCTTTTGTAGATTTTAGAACAGAGCCTTTCTTTTTCTCTCAGACCCTTTGTTTTTCCCTTGTCATAAAATCAATTGTTAGGTGCCTCCACACACTTCCTGTGTGTGTGTGGGGGGGGGGGGGGGGTGCTAGTGAATAAGCTGATAATTCCTCCTGAGAACAGAGAACTGCCCACCAGCAGGGGCTCTGGGCTCCGACCACCTAGAAACCACCCTGAACTCCCTAGTGATGCCTTAGCAACCACCTTGAACATCCTAGCAGCCACTGTGAGCACTCAAGCAACGGCTTTAGCATCCACCCACAACACCCTAGCAACAACCCTGAACACCCTAGCAATGGCCCTAGCATCCACTCACAACACTCTAGGAGCATAGCAACCACCTTAAACACCCTAGCAATACCCTGGCAACCACTGCACTAGCAACACCCTAGAAACCAACACAAATGTCTTAGCAACACCTTAGCAACCACTATTAACTCCCACCAACACCCTAGCAATCATCCACAACACTCAAGCAATGCCCTAGCAGCCATTCATAACACCCTAGCAACCAACATGAAAACCATGGCAACTGCCATCAAACACCCTAGCAACTGCAACTGCTGTGTACACCCTAGCAATGGCCACGCAACCGCCATGAATATCTTAGCAACACCCTAGCAACTACCCACAACACCTTAGCCACCGTCATGAATACCCTAGGACCATAGCAACAGCCATGAACACCCTAGTAAGGCCATACCAACCACCTAAAACACCCTAGCAACCACTACCCTAGCAACACCCTAGAACCCGAGATGAACATCTTAGTAACACCCTAGAAAACACTATGAACACTCTAGCAACCACCCATAACACCCTGGGAAAACCCCCTATTGATTGCCATGAATGCTGAATGAATGATTGAAGCATTTATATAGCGCTTTATTGTGCTTTACTATACACCCAAAGCACTTTACGATCATATGGGGGGTCTCTCCTCAACCACCACCAGTGAATACTGTTCATGTTGTTGTTGTTTTTGATTGTTTTGTTAGCTATCAAGGAGACATTCAGATCATGTGGTTTGATTGCAGTGTGTAGATGAAACAGAGTTTGTGTTTGTCATTTGCTCTCTGCTGAGCATCACGTGATTGTAGTGTGTCCAAACACACACACACACACAGAGCTGGAGTGTTTTATAGACGCTGCTGTTAGAGCATTGATTGTGTCAAACGGAGCAGCCGCCACACACTGGGCCGGACAAAAGCCCTGCTCTCTATTGATTGGATAAAAGTAATAACTGACAGGTGATTCCCTGCGTTTAATCAATGTCCTTGTGTTGACCCCTCCTCCTCAGCCGGGGGTCAAAGGTTACAGCAGATATTGAGAAACAATTGCAGCCGCCCCTGGGGCAATTTGTCCAGGTCAGAGGGGTGTGGAGAAAGCGCTGATTCTCCATCTGTTTGCAGGAGATCCCAGGAGAGTCGATCCCAGTCACTGCTGATCTGATCTCAGGTCAGAAACCCCTTCATGCACACATTACTGATCATAACCATTGTGACGGCTTACATTCATTATGTAAGTGTGTGTGTGTGTCACACACACACACACACACACATAAAATGGTTATTATTATGATTGATTTGAAATTGATTTGACTATTGAGTTCATAATATTCATAATAAAGATTATATATTCATTATATATGTTTTCGTTATGTGTGTGTGTGTGTGTGTGTGTGTGTGTGAGTGTTTAATTTGATTGTAATTTTTTTAACCAAAAAATAGCAATTGTGTGTGCATTCAAATATGTGACCATGGACCACAAAACCAGTCATAAGAGTAAATTTTTCAAAATATTTAGAACAATATTTGTCTGAGATACAACTATTTGAAAATCTGGAATCTGAGGGTGCAAAAAAATCTAAATATTGAGAAAATCTCCTTTAAAGTTGTTCAAATGAAGTTCTTAGCAATGCATATTACTAATCAAATATTAAGTTTTGATATATTTACGGTAGGAAATTTACTAAATATCTTCATGGAACATGATCTTTACTTAATATCCTAATGATTTTTGGCATAAAAGAAAAATCTATAATTTTACAATGTACAATGTAAAACTGTACTGTTGGCTATTGCTACAGATATACCTGTGCTACTGCTTTTGTGCTCCAGGGTCACAAATATTCTCATTAATTGGTCACCTGAACATGTGTTTAAGTTGTAAATACACAAAACTAACATGAACGCAACCTAAACCCGGATGGGCTTTTTGTTCTTGGCGTGGGAAGCGGACACACATTTTTCCCATGATGCACCGGAAAATTGAACCGTGACTGAAATCTCATTATATCTTCAATCAGGCATCTGCACGTACAGACATATCCTGTGATCTGCTTCCTCCACGTTTTGGGAAGATGTCCAGTAAAGAGACTGAATTGGGCAGCTCTTCAGATTCGTCAGGGACGAGGACGCTCTGTTCATTTGTCTCTGTGTTTTATGATGAAAATATCCAGCGTGCTCTTGTTTGGTTTCTCCGGATTGATTTTCCCAGCAGTTGGCGTCGTGATCTGCTGGCGACGAAGCCTGTGACCTCCTCCTGGTTTCTCCAGGCCACAGGGAGGAGGTCGCAGTCGCTGCAGGTTTGCAGGAGAATGAAAGGCAGGCTGGGAATCACGCTCCTCTCAAACACTCCAGATTAGCAGCGTTTCAGACGCAATACAACATGAGTTTAAGAAGATAGTTTCCTATTACAGAGTTATTGTGATGAGTTATGACAAGGTCTAAATAGATTTTTGTCAGATATGAGGTATAGTGATGTATAATACTCTATACTGTTGGATAATGATGGATATTGATGCATAGCACTATATAGTGTGGTGTAGTTATTTACACCAAAACACACAGCTAAGCATTTTTTTGTTTGTTTTAGTTTTTAATCCAGTTTGTTGTTATTGTTTTAAATAAATAAATACAAATTTAGATGAACTGTTCAAACTACAAGAGTAATTTTTTATTTAGTAATGTATTTATTGCAGTGGTTGATTTCTTTATATTCATACTATAGAAAAATATTTTTTTGTAAATTGTGATTTAGTTTTAGATGGACTGTTCAAACCTTTTTTTTATGCAACACAATTGAAAAGGATTTTTAAATTAATTTTTTAGATGGACTTTTCAAATGGAAAGTTGAGTTATTTATTTAAATAATTTTTATCTTTTGCTTGGACATTTGTTTTATTTTTATTTCATGCAACATACAATAGAAAAAGAGTTTAAAAATTCAGATTTTTAGAATGACTGTTCAAAAATCTGCATGTTGCATGTTATTATTTATTTATTTTTATTTATTTATTTACTTTATTTAACTTTATGCATCATACAATAGAAAAATGGTTTTAAACTGTTCAAACTGCAAGTTTTATTTTTATGTATTTATTAATATCAGATATGAGATTATTATTTTTCATTCATTTATTATAATGTTTTCCTGAGAATGTCTCTTCACTCTTTTCATGGGTGGAAGGTACAGAATCATTCAGGGGCTTCATTTTGAAGTGTATGTGAGCAGATTTTTCTCTTCATCTGTGAAAGCTGAAGAGCTCTTGCTGTGGGATTTGCCAGAGCAGATGGGTTTTTATCAGTTTACCCCCCCCCCCCCCCCCCCCCCCCCCCCAAAAAAGAAAACTTCTGCGGCTAATTATCTCCTGTTGTGTGGCTCGTTACACCTGTCTCTCTGACGGCTGTTAATGGGGCAGAGAAGAATGATAAATCAAGAGTTTTGTGTGAGTTCTGCGTGACTTACTGCACTTTTCAACACAGACGGACGCGTGTTCACACACACTCTGCTCGTCAGGCCTTATGTTGAGCTGATCAATTATGCGCGGGGCTTTTGTGCACACATTTTAGTCTGTTGTATAATTAAAACTCATCATTCAAAACTTGATGTGGAGCACTTAGCTTTGATATCTAGGAAAAGGGTGTTTGGTCACCAATTTTTGAGTGAATCTTAAGAAAAAAAAAATTTAATCACATGTTGTAGATTTCTATATTTGCATTATTATTATTATTATTAAAAAACGCTTTGCCCACCAAATTTTCATTACAGTAATGCCAGAAAATCTCATTGTCATTACTGTAATGCTTCTTAAAGTAATGCATGTTTTACTCTCAGTTTTGTGTAATTTCCACTTCCACTGATAATTAATAGTATTCATTTAATTTCAATTTTTTCATTGGATTGTTGACAGGAATTAGCTTTTAATTACTCTAAACAAATTATGTTTTTATTTAAATGAATGTAAAGTAAAGCCAGTATATCTATTATAATGTATAAATACAAAATTAAAATATAATTAATATTTAAAATGTAATATAATTAGATTTTTTTATTAAATTTGAATAGATTAAAAAATTTAAAAAATGCAATAATAATTGTAATATATATTACAATTATCATTACATGTATTGCATATTGTATGTGTATATATATATATAAATAAACATAATATTGGCTTAATGTGTGAATGCAATTTATTCAACAATGAAAATAATAAATCTGTAATATATATATATATATATATATATATATATATATTTAATTCATTTAAATTTCAATTATTTAAAAATAAGTGTGATGCTGTAATAAAGATAATAAAAATACTGTAATAATTAAGCTAATACACACACATATATGTGTGATTCAGTGTTTGTTGGGAAGTGAGATATCATGATCTGCTGTATGTTGAGGAGGGAAAGTGTTTCTCATTCATGTGTAAATCTCATTTTTCTCCTGCTCTGCTTCATGTAAACTCACAGAAAGGAGTGTAACTGATGTTATTAGGGTTTTATCCTCAATGACCCCTGAGTTTGGGCCCCTGGAGGAACGAATGAATGCATTCCTCCTGTCTTTCTGTTTCTCTCCAGGAGTTCATTTGCACTTGTACATGTTTGCTATTCATGCCTGGTCTCTAAGCTGACGGAGGCCCCAATTTTTGTCTGTTTTTGCCGTTTTTTTTTTTTTAATCGTTGGTGTTTGGAGATTATTTGTGAGATGGAGCCAATTAAGTTGCGAGCTGAGTCTGTGGCCCTTGTTAATCAAGACATTTACACTTCATGCAGCCTTTCCTGCAGGTGAAACTCTTCACATCTTAATGTCAGCGCAAACCCTCCTCAACATGATTCTCCAAAGTTTGCCGTAGTCAGTTTAATGGTATTTGCATCATTATTTAACACCCACAAAAGCATTCTGTGCCTGTGTTGTTAGTAGATCACACTAATTTGCTCTGTTGGTCATTATGGAAATGATCTGTGTGTGTTCTTTAACTTGCTCATTGTAAGTAGATCCTCTGCAGAAATTTCATTCTAATTGGCACTTTTATGGGATTGCACTCTCATGCTAATTAGTAAATGAGTAAATCTGGCCCTTAGTCCCTTGTCTGCCATTGCTCAGCTCTTGAGAGGTAAGTTTATCTCTCACACTTTTTCTGAGGTTATTTATTACAATTTTGACTTTTTTCTCACAAATCTCGCAATTTTAACTTTTAGTTTCCATCTCGCAATTCTGTTTAGTTTTTTTTCCCCCACAGATTTTTAGACTCCTGACTTTAGAATTCTGAGAAAAAAGTAAAAATTAAAAGATGTAACTCCAAATTGTAAGAAAAAAAGTCTGAATTGCAAGATGTGAAATTGCAATTGTAGATATGCAGTATCTTCAGTATGCAAAATCTGCAAATTGTCTTTTTAACATTTAAAAAAAAAAACTTTTTACATTTTAAACTTTAATTTTGATCTATACTTTATCTAACATTGACCTGCTGACTAGTCAGCTACTTTTCTGGGTGACTAGTTACTGTGTAAAATGTGTAGTCATGCGAGTGCTAATATACTGAAGGCATATATCGGATACATACAAGTAGATTTACAGTTAAACATGCAGTAATATTAGTTTTATACTCAGAATTGTGCATTAAACATGTAGCGTGTGTGTTGATGTGCTGGTGCTGGCTCGAGTGCTGGAAGTGTTTTTACTGTTCTGGGGAAACACAGCCGACTTTAATGAGCCTTATGAGGCGTGTTGTGGAAAAAACACTTTTATTATGCCAAACTTCCATTCCCCTCGATCCCTCGAGCTCCACGCAGTCATGCCAGGATTCCTGCAGCAAATATAAACCATTACTAAAACAAAATCTCACAGCACACATAGATCTGCATCAGTAGAAAACACATGCACTGAATAGAACTGAATATTCTGTTTGTAGAATATTATATTATGTCTGAGTGTTTCTGGGATATCTTATGGAAGCCACGGGATGAAAAAAAATCTGAGGAAATTGTGACTTTATATCTCACAATTCTGACTTTTTTTCTTGCAGTTCTGAGTTTTTATCTCACAATTTGGTATTTTTTCTCAGAATTGTGAGATAAAAAGTCACAATTACCTTTTTTTATTATTCTGTGGCAGAAACAAAAAAAATGATTTAAACTGATTTAAAATGATTTAAAAAAGAAAAGTGAGATAAACTTGCAATTCTGATAAGAAAATTCGAAATTGTGAGAAAAAAAGTCAGAATAATGAGATAAAAAATTCACAATTGCCTTGTTTATTTTAAATTTCTTGTTGAAAAACAGAATTGTGCGATTATAAACAGAATTCTGAGGAAAAAAGTCAGAATTGTCAGATATTAATTTGAAAAAATTGAGAATTGTGAAATATGAACATATAATTGTAAGATACCTGTATAAACTCGCAATTCTGATAAGAAAATTTAGAATTTTGAGATAAAAAGACACAATTACCTTGTTTTTTGTTTTTTTTTATTACGTGGTGAAAAACAAAATTGCAAGATGTAAACTCAGAATTGTAAGATTCTGCCTTTGTTTTCTGAGAACTGGGAGAAAAAAGTCCGATTTGTAAGTTAAAAGGTTCACAGGCTCCACAGTATCTCTCTCTGTTTGAATAGTTTAACATCTATAGTCTTTCACAGACACAGATGTCTTCATCATCCGAGGAGTTTTTAATGAGTCGTTTTACAGAGATCAGGTAATGACGTTCAAAGCTCAGCGATAATTGCATCAACACCCTCTTTTACAGATGATAATCGTCATCTTTTCAATTAAGCCTGTGCGTTGAGTTCCCAGGTGTGACGTTGTCCTGTGGAGGAGCGCGGATGAATAAATGTCATTGAGACTGATTGGCTCAGCGGTCGTCTTTATCTCACCGCAGTAAAAACAGAGAGTCGGTGGGTTGAATATCTCAGAGGGAGGTGTGTTTTACGCCATTCATCCAAGGGTTTATTGTGGAATAGTGTGCTAGCATTCTACCCATGTTGAAATATGCAGTATTTATAGTGTGCAAAGCATCCTAATTGTAAGCATTGAATATCAACTTCAATTTTTTATGTTTTTAACTTGAATTTTTATCTCTGCTTTAAAACATTTGATGACAAATGATCAATGAACTGACAAATGTTAACATTTTTAATGCACCTCAGTCGTGGTATTGAGGGTGGAGAGAGCGCTGGACATTCACTCCCCCCCCACCTACAATCCCTGCCGGCCCGAGACTCGAACCCACAACCTTTGGATTACGAGTCAGACTCTCTAACCATTAGGCCACGACTTCCCCAAAGTCATGGCCTAACTCTTCATATATTTATACAATAGAATAATATAATTTTTTTATTAATACAATAGAAGCCCATGCTCTTATTTACACAGTAAATGTGTGTAAAGATCCTTTAACTGCTCCTTTAAAGCATACCTCAGAAGCTAAAAGCCGATGAAAGCTCAGTCTCCTGGAAATCACGCTTTGAGATTCGTGATCAGATCAGATGAGTCTCTCTCAGTTCAGTCAGACACGAGTCCTGCGGGATGATTCATGCCTCCGTCATCATCATGGCCTGGGTTTGTGTCCGCTGGACTGCTTATTTATTCATGAGCGAGTGTCTCTGTGGTGCATTAGTCGTGTCGATGAGCACATGAAGCGACCCGAGCCGAGCCGACTGTCCATTACTGACCAGAGCCGGCCATGACGAAAGAGAGACTCCTAAACACACTGCCACACTTCAGGACTGACCATCTCATTTACATGTGGAGTCAAGCACATAAATTAACATTCCATGTGTTTTACATGCTATTTTATTTGATTTCATTTTATCATCCATTTATTCAACCATTTTTCACTTGCCCTATAGGGTCATGGGTTTTATTTAATGTAGTGTGTATATATATATATATATATATATTTCTATTTCTTTACTATTATTATTTTTAACTATCCATCCATGTTACTTTTTTTTTTTTTTTTTTTTCTTTTTTTTTTATCTTATCTTATCTTATCTTACCTTATCTTATCCATTTTCCAAACTGTTTGCCCTATTACTACATGGGTTTTATTTTGTTTTATTTTATTTTATCATCATATTTTATTTTATTATCCATTTATTCAATCATTTTCCACTGGTCCTATAGGGTCATGGGTTTTATTTAATTTAATATATATTTGTATTCTATTTTATGCATTTGTTTTTTTATTATTTTAACTATCCATCCATGTTACTTTGTTTTGTTACTTGTTACTTTTTAAAATTTATTTTGTTTTCAGCTTGCATTGGGACTGTTTATTGAATGTTACAGGTTCAACCTTTGGTTTGTGATTTTTTTTTTTTTTTTTTTTTTTTTTTTTTTTTTTTTTTTTCATCTATTTATTCAACCATTTTCCTCTTGTCCTATAGGGTCATAGGTTTTATATAAATTTATTTTTAATCCATCTATTTTCCAAACTACTTTCCCTATGTAGGATTGCATATTATTATTTATTTTATTTTTTATTTTGATATTTTTAATTTATTAATTTTTTTCATCCATTCCTCCAACAATTTTCCACTTGCCCTTTAGGATCATGGGTTTTATTTAAAAAAAAAATATATATATATATATATATATATTTTCTCAATTTTATGTTTTTTTTCTAATTATTTTTTACACATCCATCCATTTAATTTAATTTTTTAGCTTGCATTGTGACTGTATATTGAATGTGACAGGTTCAGCCTTTGGTTTGTGATTGTTGTCCAGACATTGTGAGTCACTGGCAGTTTCAAACACACACAGTGGTCAAAGGAACATGCGTGTTATCACTTTGTGTTCATTGCACAATGAATGAGTTCTTCCACCTGTCTGGTGTGTATCTGTCCCTGAGCCTGTGTTAAACTGTGCTGGGATTGCAGGAGTGGCTGATAGTCAAGGTCACCTGGGTAAAAGCCTCTGGGAAAATGAACAAGGCTGTAGCGTGAACATGATACTCTGCATGCTAGCTCTGGCTTGGATCTACAGACACATGGGAAAAACGAGACGGCTGTTACAGTTCAGTGGGTTTAGCTGACGCTAACATGATGCAACAGTGAACCAGGCTTTCAACTTAACGTCTGACAGACTTTAACAGAAGCAGAAAGTGAACTTCTGTAGGGTCAGTCTTACAGTCAGCATGAAAAATTGACTTCGAATAGTCAGTAGACAATTTAGTCAAAATAAGACTATGTATTAGCAAAGTAAATAATCAAGTATTTACTTTGCTAATACATATTCTTAGTCTTATTTTACTTATTACACTATTTTATTTTAATCTTTTTTTCTTTAATGCATAAATCCATTTTCCAAAGGGCTTGCTCTAGGTTTGCAGGTTTTTATTTTACTTTATTTTATTTTTGTTATCCATTTTGTATTTCAATATTTTTATTTTTTCCATACATCCATTTTAATTTTTTATTGTACTTTACTATTTCTTATTACTATAGTCATATTGTGAATAATCCATCAGAACACTATTTATTTGAATAATTTTATTTGATATTTAATTTAATTTTATTGTTTTTATACATCCACCCATTTTCCAAACTGCTTGCCCTTGGTAGGATTGCAGGGGTTTATTTTATTATATTTTATTTTGTTTTATTATGCATCCTTTTTATTTTATTATGTATTTCAAATGTATTATTCAGGATTAAAAATGCTTGCGTAATCATCCATTTAAATGTACACTAATAGCTTTCCTTGAAAGCTCTCACGAATTAAATCAAGTCCCATTCTACATATATTCTTGTTGAATATCCCGTTTCACTAGAAAATACAATTACGGAAGTAAAATCAGTTGCAAATAATGTTCAATGTTGACTGTTTTTATTAGAATTGACCCTTTCTGTAAGTTTATCCTGTTGCACTCATTATGCATTCATGATACATCATCAATAACAATTCAGTTTCATGAGTTTGGACAGACTGCTTTCATAGCAACTACAAATCCTAATCGTTCACATGATCGCAAACTGCCTTTTGAAGCGGATGCAGTTCGCTGATGTTAACCTGAGAAAACCCTTCACTTCCCGCTCTTCTGTGCTTCTCTTCTCTCTCCTCCACCTCCTCTTGTGCTCCAGCTGTTCTGCGGTGCTCGTCATTATTTATTCATGAGACTTTCTCTCCATATTCATGTTCTGTGTCCAAGGTTATCTGTGAAGTGTGAGGAGCGAATTCAACTGAAAACAGTGTTCAAGAGCTCAGGTCTGAGCATATGAACACACGCCATTACGTTACTGATGGATCCATATGCGTTTCTGCTAAACATATGCTGTTTTAACCATAAAATCTACAGTAAACTGCATTCAAAACACATTTTATTTCCATAATCTACTGTGTTTTGTGTGAAATGGGATATTCAATGTGGAAGAAATGTAAGACGGGCCTTTTATTTTGAACTGGGTTCATGAGAAATCGATTGGATGCTGTAAAGCGTCTCTATATTTACATAAGTGGATGGCGGAGCAAAATATGACATTATATTGATGAAAGATTATATGTTTTTGTTTTTATTTGATTTCATGTTGTATTTTTTTCCTCCATTTAAAACATTTTACTTCTAAAGAAATGAATAGTCATCCAGACAGATCAGTTTCCTGCGTTATTTTAGTATTATTTATATACTATTATAGTATTTATTGACATTACTCATCTTACAATCATCTTTTATTTTTATATTTTCAGTTTTTATTTTTATTTTTATTTATATACTTTTGTAGTATTTATTGCTTTTTATAATCTTTCATTTTTATATTTGTAATTTTCTTTTTTTATTAATATACTGTTTAAATATTTATTGATTTTTTTTTTTTTTTATCAGCTTTTATTTTTATATTTGCAATCGTTTTTCTTTTTTTTGGAAGTAATTTATTTAAATGCTTTTGTCATTTTTATTAGTTTATATATATATATACAGTATATATATTCCCATATAGCTTTAATGCATTTTTAGTGCAATATAGTACATTTAATACTTCAATTTAAACTTAAGTTAGTTTTCAAGGCAACATTTCTCATTTTCATTTCAGTTAGTTTTTCATCTAATGTTTATATTTTATGTTATTTGAACTTTTTGTTAATTAACAAAACATGTTTTAATGGTTTTACTTAATAACACTGGTTTTATATGAGGTCCTCTCAAAATTAATTTCTCAGAAATCAGTAGCAATAAATGCAATGCAGTTTTCCTTTGCATTGTTAAAATTGTTTTATTTAAAAAAAAATTGAACCTGCTTTCCTTATGTAGGGTTGTGGATTAATTTTAATTTGTAAAAAAATTCCATCCATTAATTAATTTTCCAAATCACTTTTCCTATATTTATATTTTATTGGGTGAACTGGTCCTTTTATTTTATTTTCAGCTTGCATCATGACTGTATATTGTAACATGTCATGGCTCCTGTTTTCAAGCGTACTAAACTGATTTTAAGCAGCATGTGACATCATACTGTGTGCAGGATCATGAATGCGCTCGAGCGTTGAGGAAATCGAATGCAGTATTCATGCGTGTTGTGTCTGTGTCCAGCTCAGCCATCGATTCCCGTCCAGCGCCTCTGGATCTGGATAACATAATATCTGCTGTGCATGTTATTATGTTACATGTTTTATTTCTATCAGACAGGGATCAATTCTGGTCGATGTTAATTCACTTTGTCTGAATTACACCAGCTGTTTTTTTATTTGCGCTGGCAGGAGATTGAGGTGACAGGTTTATTTCTGGGATCTTCTCTACACTTTTAGCATCATTTAATTTGTGCGTCCTTCATAATACAGATACTGAGTTGACATTTCAAAGACCAGATGAAACCAGCCTAAAGGCCTGGACATTCATCCACCTACAAACATTCATCCACCTACAGACAAAAAGGTTGTTTTCATGAAGAACAGTGAGATGTTTTCTTAAAGATCAAGAAGTTATTGAAGGAGTAGTTCACTCAAAAATTTGCTGAAAAGGGCCTCACTCTCAGGCCATTCGAGATTTTGTTTCTTCATCAGATTTGGAGAAATGTAGCATTGCATCACTTGCTCACCAATGGAAGTGAATGGGTGCCGTCAGAATGAGAGTCCAAACGACTGATAAAAACATCACATTAATCCACAAGTAATCCACACCACTCCAGTCCATCAGTTAATGTCTTGTAAAACCAAAAGCTGTGTTTTTGTAAGAAATAAATGTGTTATTATGATGCTTTTAACTTTAAACCCTTGCTTCAAGCTAATATATGAGTTTTCTATCCATAATATTGCTTACTCTTAGTGTAAAAATGGTCTCATCTGAATTAGGAGAGAAATATGCACAGATCAAGCACGGTTTACAAGTCAAAACTTGGATTACTTGTGGATTATTGTGATTTTTTTTGTTTTTATCAGACGGCACCCATTCACACAATACACTCCAAAAATATTTAACCTTAAATGTACGTTTTAAACACACATAAATCATTTTAGTGTTCCACAGCAAGCCATATTTTAACCACTTTTTACCTGAAAAATGTTGTTGTTTTTTTCACAATGAACAGATTAATGCAGATTTTAAGTAATATGAATAAATGCATTTTGAAAGTATGATTATTTAAATAAAATCAAATAGATGCAGTAAGATTCAAATAATTTGACTGTTTGTCTGATAAATATGCATCATGTTAATTTTATTAGTTTGCCTATGGTAAAACTGTATTCCAAATGAGTGGATATCTATATGCAATTGAAATGCATGAAAAAATCAAAAATTTTGACTTCTATTAAAATTTATAGAATTTGTAAAGTACACTTTTTAAAAGGCTACTTGCCTTATCGGTTGTATAAATGTGTTGATCAGCTACCTGTTGTACAGGAGTGAGTGTTATTTTATTTTAGTCTGATGAAGATTAATTTTACAATGTGAATAGAGCTTTTTTGAGTGATTTGTTACGCATTGGGTGTGAAATGCTTGTCTTTTAACCTGATTTAACTAGTCTCCCAAGTTTCTGCCTGGTCTCCAAGCCTGACAAGTCCCTAAAAGCCCTGAATCCATTAATCTGGATAAGTGGATTTCAGCATAGTGGCTAGAAGAGACCGGTTTAAAGAGAGAGTTGGCCAACAAATGAAAATTCTGTCATTTCCTCACCCTGCACTTGTTCCAAACCTGTATGAGTTACATTCTTCTGTAGAACACGGAAGAAGATATTTTGAAGAACCAAACAGTTGATGGTAGCCATGGGCATTTTTCCAATACTATGGAAGTCAATGACTACCTACAACTGTTTATTTACCAACATCCTTCAAAATATCTTCTTTTGTGTTCAACAGAAGAAAGAAACCCATACAGGTTTGAAACAACTTGGGTGAGTAAAGGGGGACAGTATTCATTTTTGGGTGAACTGTCTCTTTAAGTTGTGGTTTTCAGCTCACCCGAATGCGTGTGTGTGTGCGTTTGAGTTTATCTTTCTCTCATCTACCTCATTCTCTGGCCCACTTCTCCTCTCGTTTCCTCTCTTTCACCCTGATGATGTTTATTCCAGCGTTAAACAGTCCCGGCCTACACACTCTGCTCAGCGTTACAACATCTGCTAAGCATCCGAAATGCAACTGTATGTGTGTGTGTGTCATTACACACTATAATTACAGCAGCATCTGTTCACTCATTGCCAGCTGTGGGCTCTTGGGAAGATGTGAGCGTGTGTTTGTAGTTGCCCTCAGCGCTCAGATCCTGGGCCAGTTTGACATTTCACTCGTTATTCTGAGCGTCTCGCTCCAGCTGATTCCAGATCACTCGACCTCTGGATCCTTAACAGCGGTTAAATGGTGATGCTAATGTGTTTGGGTTTTGATTAAGCGTCCTGAGATCACGTCTAGCAGCAGGTTTCCATCTGCATGTTAACCTGTGTCTGATTCTCCAATCACAGTCATCAGCTCGTCACAGATAGGGGCTTTTGCCGCTCAAGGTTTCTGGTTGTATTTACTCGCGCTGGTGTGAGTGTGCGATACACACAGCGCTTAAACAAAGACATCATTCAGCTCCAGAGATTCCAGATCCTCGTTTTCCACAAACACGTCCAGGCAGTTTCCCTGCGTTTCACACACTGTTGTGTAAGTGCTGGAAAACCTGAGCTTCTGAGACCTCTCACTTACTCCTTTTTCTGAATGACATGATGCTTCATTCTATCTATCTATCTATCTATCTATCTATCTATCTATCTATCTATCTATCTATCTATCTATCGTCATAAGCACTGATTCATTAAGGAACAAAACGGTTTTATGAGTGAGTCATCATTCATCTGATTCATTCAGAAAGTAGGTCATTCTTCTATTGCTTCATTTGGAACTCTTTTCATTTGCTGAGCAAAAATAGACAAAGCAACAGGCAATACTGTGTCTAAAATGCACATGCATCATATTTGCAGTTGTGCTAAACACAGGTCAGTTTAAATGACGTTTGTTTCTGTGGTTCTGTCAGTGTAGTGAAGGCCATTAGCGCGTCAGTTCCAGTGATTGCGAGGAGCAGAACTGATCAGATATTGAGTAGCTGAGTAGTAGACAACAGCTCCACCTCTGCTCATCTCTGCTGTTCAACACACACCATCAGGTCGCACGCTTCAGCCTGGGCAGAGGAGTGAAGTTATGCCTTGCAAACCGCTGAATGCGTTGTTTTTGAAACAGGTGTCTCAGACAACAGAAAAGCCTATACCAAGCACAAAATGGAATTCAACAAAGAGGAAATAGATTATTCATGAGGTCACGCCGGGGCACTGACAATATTTTGACTTTCCTTTTCTCTGTGCGGCCAGACTCTGGAATCGCTGACCGCATATACTGTTCCCCTCAGGCTGTTGTTTGGTGTTGTGATGTGAAGTGATGTGTGTATATTTTTGTCTGCTCCAGTGTGCTGATGTATAGTCCTCTCCTTTTTTTCTTACTTTCTATCAAGTGAAAAGACTCTTTTCTCTGCTTCTGTTTTTGTAATCATGTTTTCTCCATCAGGGAATGAGAGAGCTGCAATATCCCTGTCAAACCAGCGTTGACCACTTTTAATGCTTAAAATCCATAGCAACACCCTAGCAACCACTTGGAACTCTCTAGCAACCAATCACAACATCTTATCTTTGTGTTAGACCACATATAAACTCCCTCGCAACCAGCTGAACACCTAAACAACCACTTTTCCATGTCCTAAAACCATTCACATCACCTTAGCAACTGCATAGCAATCACCCAAAACAACTTAGGATCTGCATTGCAAAACCCTGGCAACCACCTAAACACTTGAACAACCACATAGCGACTCCCTAGCAGCCACCTATGTAACCACATAGCAACACCCTAGCAACTGCCTAAATACCTAAGCAACCACATAGCAACTCCTTAGCAACCACCAGAGTAACCAAATCACATATCAACAACCTAGCAACCACCTAGACACCTAAACAACCACATATCAACACCATAGCAACCCACCTGAACACGTAAACAACCACATAGTAACTCCCTAGCAACCACCTGAGAAACCACATATCAACACCTTAGCAACCACCTGAATTCCTAAACAACCACATAACAACTCCCTAGCAACCATCCGGACACCTAAACTTCCACATAGTAATTCCTTAGCAACCACTTGAACATCTGATCAACCACATATCAACACCATAGCAACCACCTGTACACCTAAACAATCCCGTAGCAACTCCCTAGCAAGTACCTGGACACCTAAACAATCCCATAGCAACTACCTGGACACCGAAACAACCACATATCAACAACATAGCAACTAGGGATATGCCCAAATCCGAATACGGTATTCAGAAAGGTAATGATGTGTACTACGGCAACCGTAAAGGGAATAAATACGATATATACGAGAAAAATATATTTCAGTGCTTTCAGGGAGCTGTTATTAATATGCGGGACATTGAAATCACTTAAGAATGTTTGCTTTCTACTTTCACTTTTGAGATTTGCGATCACATGCAGCCTAATCTACTAAGGAGCGGCACTACTTACGACACATTTCACAAGATTAGATGTTTGTCAGTGGTGCTCAGGATCTGCAAATCATTCGACATCGTCCTATCATCCATGTCCCTTTTGTGGCTCCGTAGAATGCATTATTCTTTTTCCATGCCTTTCCGAATACGGATTCGCTATTCGGGCACATTCCTAATAGCAACAACCTGAACACCTAAACAACCACATAGCAACTCCCTAGCAACCACCTGAGTAACAACATATCAGCACCTTAGCAACCACCTGAACACCTAAACAGCCACATAGCAACTCCCTAGCAACTACCTGAGTAATCATATATCAACACCATAGCAACCATCTGAACACTTAAACAACCACATAGCAACTCCCTAGCAACCACCCGGACACCTAATCTTCCACATAGCAACTCACTACCAATCCCCTGAGTAACCGCATTTCAAAACCGTAGCAACCTCCTGGACATCTAAACAATCCCGTAGCAACTCCCTAGCAACCACCTGGACACCTAAACAACCCCAAAACAGCTCCCTAGCAACCTCCTGTACACCTAAACAATCCCATAGCTACTCACTAGCAATCCCCTGAATAACCGCATATCAACACCATACCATAGCAACCCTCTGAACACCTAAACAACTACATAGCAACTCCCTCACAACCACCTGGACACCTAAACAATTGTTTCTTGTTTTCAGCTTGTTTCAGAGTGTTTATTTGCAGACGCTGTGAGCCTGCGAGCTTCTGGAGGCTGTTTTTCATCAGGAAATCATTTCCTGGCTTTTTTAATGATAACAGAGGTCTAGGGCCTATGTAACTATCTTATACGTTTCAAATCAGTCAATACACAGTAAAGCTCACACAGCCTGCATACAGTAGCTGTGTTTTTTTCACAAGCCCTTGTGACTTCCTAAAACATGTGACGTCCGATCTACTCAAGGTGCGTTCGACTTCATGCAGCACTTAGCAGACCGATCGGCGGCTGACTTGAAGCAGTGCATGCCGGTTAGAAATTTAGTCCGACTTGAACCGGCGCCGACCACACGTCACTGTCACGTGTGGCATCAAAGTACCGCGATAGCGTTTCGAGAGCAGCCGGTTGACTCAGCCGGCGCAATTTCTCCAGAGCGACTGCGGGAGCGCTGATGACGACACAGCTGTTTCACGATTGGCCAAATTCACCACATGACAACAAGGACGTGTATTTCGGGTTTATTCTGACAACTTCAGTCCCACTAATGCTCATATACGGACTTTCAAAAAAATAAAAATAAATTAACTTTTCATGTCATCTTCATCTCGTAAATCATGTTTATTAAAAGATTACAATTATTTTTACTGCAATCACTTTTTTGTTAATTCGTTTATATAGGTTTTGTGCATAGGTTTATTTTGGACCTTTTTCATACAGACCCTTTACAGTATTAAGCTGCATAACCTATTTAGATAATTTTTTTATGGAATAAATCAAGTGTCAATCTTACAGACTTTTAATATAATGTGGTCATCATGGATTCTGATTGATACTAATTGTCTAGTTGCTGGGTTCATCCATCTTCACTTGCATGTGATTACTGCCAACAACTCTGGCTGGATGTCAACTTAATACAACATTCAGATCACTTTCATAAGATGGTATAAATCATAATAGAAAGGCAAATAAATTGGGCTTATCCGTAGGCCTGTTCATGGTGTTCACGTATGAATGTTCATGGTGTTTTGTCTTACTAAAATGTGCTTACCTAACTGGAGAAAGAGTAAAATAAGTAAACAAATATGTAACATCCTAATTCTTTTATCTGTAATGAAAACCACATTTAGTACATACAATTATTATCTTCATAGATTATTTTTATTAAGTTGCAGTAGCAAAAACACACGTAATGAATCATACTGCACAAGTCAAATTTTCAATATGTTCTATTTATTTACTTAAAACTTGTTTCTGTCGTGATGACACCCTTTCAAAATATTACATACATCTTAAAGGTTTATTAAAACATAAACCAACATAGTAATAAAAAAAGAATCACTTCTAATGAAAATTGTTAAGTATAATTGCATTGATTGGTTATTATTAGAAATAACGAGTCACACTGGTGTTGGGTATGGTCCCATGTCCCTTTGGATATATAAAAACAATACTTATTACATTGAACCTTTACTCACTTTCGTTGCTCATTGTGCTCAATTTCATACAACAATAACGGCATTTCTACAGCTTCCAGTTAGTCTGCAATAAAGCAAGCAAACGCCACGTGATCTGCCATGACTGAGGTAGATGCAGCAAACTACGAGAGCCCCGAAGTGTCCGACTTGACGACTCCGTTTTCAACTCCGCCCCTGACTGCAAGCGGCTACTCTCGTTGACCACCGTCTGTAGCCGTGCTTCAAGTCGAACGCACCTTTTGTCACCATCCCAAGCACCGCCCACCGTACTTTTGCCAAACCCCCAGACAGCATCGCGTCCATGCCACAACACAGAAACATGTAAAGGTTAACTTTAACAGACGAAACCAGATCGGCCGACCTGTGACGTTACACTCTTCACTCAAAGGATGGAGGATCTGACAGGACTGTTACTATGAGGTGGATCACGTCTAACATGTAAAGTAAAGACAACTCACCGTGTCTATCTAGTCATGATGAAGATGAAGAAATACATTTAAATTTCAGCAGGCAGCTATTTTTACAGCTACATTATTATTCCAGCCACAATTAATCACAACAACGTATACAATTACAAATGATTATATATAAATCATCAGTTTGTTGTTTTACACACATACCACAGACATTATTTCATACACGACAGTCGTGAGATGCAAGAAATCTTCAGAAGCGCCCATAACAACAAAAGACAATACTTTATTGAACCTTTTCTGATAAGAAGTGTGCGCTGCAAACGCAAGCATTTTTGATGATCGAGCTCCAGTCCGCTCGTTTTATCACGTTTAACCACAGCAGTCGTCCGTTTTTTGTCAGGCAGTGGCAGCAGGTATGTGATCAAATTTCTAATTTAGCAGACCAGTATTATGTCGATTCTGGCACCCAACATCACAACGAGATGATATTTTAAGCTCCTTATGTAGCCGAATCTGCACTGGTTTGAATGGGCCACCTCCAGTTCTCCCTTTGTTTTGCTTACATGAGCCTAGTTACCTGTGGTTGGTCTAGCCATGCGTCACTCTGAAAACAACAGGCCAATCAGAAGAGATGCTCATGAATATTAATTAGACAGGCCAAAAGCCTGTTCTTAGCAGGTTTTTGGTACATATACCGCAAATATATATTCTTAAGGACATCAAAACCTAAAATAAAACTCCAGAAAGGTGTTAAATCAAATCTGAATCAAATGAGTTGCGCTCCGCGCTACAAAGTACCGATCTGATTAATGATTCGCGAACCATGACTTAGAGCACTTATCACAAATTTATCAATTCACAAAATGATTCACGAACCCGCTCCAAAGTTCCGATCAAATTAAATTGATTCGTGAACCATCATTTCAAATTGGGACCTCAGAGCACGTATCACAAATCTTTCAATTCATGAAGTGATTCGCACTCCGAAGTCCCGATCTGAATCAAATGATTAGCGATATTCGTTCCGATTGGAGTGCTTCGAAACAGAGAATCATTTTGCTATGCTATGGTTCAACTGGATTGAGTTTCAAAAAGCTCTGTTTCATCCATCACTACGTGCTTTTTAAAAGCGTTGTCGAAATTTAAAAACGAATGGCTCTTTTGAACAGTTTTTTGTTGGTGAATCGCTTGAGCTGAATGATCGGTTTGTCTGTTCCTCCTTTTTCGTGTCTTCAGCCTTGTTTACGACACTGTCAGTACTGGCTTGGCTCTCTAGTTTTGTTCGTTTAAAATAAATGAATAATAAGAATAATGAAATAAGTGGAAAAATTATGATGTTTACTTAAAAATACATGTTAGATGGAAACATTGTGCATTATGATCGAGTTTGTAGCTTAATTCACTATATTTTACATGGAAAATGTTGTACTTAATTGTCAAAAAAATTATGGCAATAATAATAACAATAAATACAAAATAAAAAAAATCTAAAGCAGCACAACTGTTTTCAACATTGATAATAATCAGAAATGTTTGTTGAGCAGTAAATCAGTATATTATTATGATTTCTGAAGATCATGTGACACTGAAGACTGCAGTAATGATGCTGAAAATACAGCTTTGATTACAGGAATAAATTACATTTTAGTAGTTTAGCAGTAGATATGCAGATTTAATGTTTACAGTCTTGTCTTGCAAGAAAATGGCCATGAATAGTGTCATACACAAATGTGCAATCAAATGCTCTCAGCCAGAAGAAAGTGAAAGTCTCAGTTTGATCTCCATCTGATCTCATTTCAGAAATAGTTGAGATACAGCCGAGATCTCGTGTGTGGTTTTTCGTTTCTGTGAGAAATGATTGCCGAGGGTTTTGTGGCGATGCAAACATCCAGTGAGTTCTGGAGCTGAAAGTGTGATGTTTGCTTTCATTTCCAGCGTCTTCATCTTGTGTTTGTGAGAGCTGGCTCGTCCTCTAATGACTCCATCCTTGTGTAACCCTGACAAACACTCAGCCGCTCCTTCACTGCTATAAACAGCATCATCTGTGTGTCAGAGTAAAGAGCCCTTCCAGATCCTCTACGGATGCATTAGCAGAGCTGTTTCTTTCTCAGAGGCTCGTCTCAGCTATTTTCACTAGGGCTGTGAATGTGATGCATTCATTTAATGCAGTGAATTATATATCATATAAAATATGTAATTAATCATGCCCTCTGGCCTGCACATAAATTCAGTAATTCTTCTACCTCTAGTTCCATTTAGCAAAAATGACTGACTGACTGTAAATTACCCTTTTAAATATAAAAAAAATAATAGTTATGAATAGTGTCATAAAAATGTAAAATAATTAGTTAATATTAATGTAATACTTTAATTCATGTATTAAAATCAATGCATATATTATTTTATATTAAGAATAATTGTATATGAATATTTTTAGTAAAAATGTTTTTTTTTTAAATGATTACTTAAAGGGATAGTTCACCCAAAAATGATATTATAGCCTCAAGTATTTCCACACCTGTATGAATGTCTCTGTTCTGCTGAACACAAAGGAAGATATCCTGAAGAATGTGGGAAACGGAGCAGTTCTTGGGCACCATTGACTTCCATAGTATTTTAATTCCTACGATGGAAGTCAATGGTGCCCCAAAACAGCCTGGGCACAAACTTTCATACAGGTTTGGAACTACTTGAGGCTATAATGATGACAGAATTTTCATTTTTGGGAGAACTATGCCTTTAATACATTTTTATTACATATAATATGTTTTATATCATTTTAAATCGTTTTTATGATTTTTTTTTTAATATGGATATTTTAGTAATATGTTAATTATACATTTTTATTGATATAATATAGATTTTATAGCATTTTAATTTAATACTAATTTGTATATTAATATTTTAGTAATAATTAAAAATAATTTTTACAATTAAAATTGAAATTATTTTTAATTATTACTAAAACATTAATATACAAATTAGTACACATACATATATCATTTTAAATGCTATTCTATATGCATATTTTTAGTAATAATTCAAAATAATGTAATAATACATGTGTATTAAATGTAATATATTTTATAGATAATTTTAAATTAATAATTTTATATGAATATGTTAGTAATAATTCAAAATGGTTGTAATGGTTTAATTATAATTTTTATCAAATGTAATATATTTTATATAATTTAAATTAATAATAATTTCTATATGAATATTTTAGAAGTCATTCAAAATTTTGATTATTTAATAATACATTTTATGAAATATATATTTTTATTATTTTAAATGAATAATTTTTATATGAATATTTTATTAATTATTAAAAACATTTTTATTAATAATAGCACATTTAATATATATTTTATATCTTTTTAAATTAATAATTTCTATATACATTTTTTTGTAATAATTGAAAAATATGTATTTTTCATTAAATATATATTTTTATGTAATACTAAATTATTAATCATTTTTATATTAATATTTTTCATAATCAGTATCAGTTTATAAATGGTAATTAACATGTTTTATTGAACCTGGAATTACTGGAAACTACTGTAATTAGACACATTCTGTGTGTTCATTTCCTGGCTGAATTCTGCATGTTTTTGCTTTATATCGGTTTTCATGCTGCACTGCTGTGAGTTCTACGTTCTGGGATCCCGGTAGAGCTGGACTTCCAGAATTTTTCCGGGATTCCTGGATTCTGGGTTCCGTCTGTCTGGCAGTGGGAGATGGGATTGTGAGTCTGGCCGGCGGGCAGCGAGCCGCCCGTGACTTTCATGGATAAGTGACTCTGGCTGCTATGAAAGACATGTCAAATGAAGTAGAGAGTGAGAGAGTGTGTGGGCCCGTTCCCAACACACACACACACACACACACAGAGTCCCAGCCGGTTCAAACGGAGTCAAGCATGAATGATCACAGTATGTTCAGCACATAAATACAGTAGAGAGGGTGGCCGCGGGTCTCGCTGTGGCTGTGGTTAATGCTTTTCTCTTCTTCACTGACTTCTGTTGCCGTTTTTAGCCCTCGTTTGTTTCAGGGCTGCAGATTTGTTGTTGATCTAGTACATATATGAGGTATTCAGTATTCTATTTTATGTTTCCAATTAGAGGAGATCTTGTTAATGTTCCAGGTTCAATAAAACTATATCAACATGCTGATTACGGAATCTTTCCATATAAAACTTAATTATGATTATTAATTTAAAATAAAAATACATATTGTATTTAATAAAAATTTATTGTTAATTATAAAAAAAACTAAATTTAAATATATATATATATATATATGTGCATAATTATAATATTATATATAAACTACCAAGCCCTAATATACTGTATACATTCTATCAAATATTTTAACATTATATATAGTCAAGTATTTATATTTTCACGCTATATAACATTTGTTTTATTCATTCAATAAGAATATATAGTCGAATAAATATGTTTCAGCAAGTTTTCCTTTTGTTTTGTTCATTACATAAAAATGTAAACATATAGTCAAATAAATATTTTTATATAGTATATATTTTTTATATATTTTTATGTAATATGTTATATTATATATATTTATATATTTTCCCAAGTATTTATATTTTTACTTTATGTAAATATTTGTATAATTATATTAGTATTATTATATTAAAATTTTTTAAAAAAAACATCAGATTTGTTTCCATCATGGTTTGTCTTTATAGACCATTGGGTGTATTATTTTGTTGTATTTTAAATCTATTGATATTACATATTACTGTATAATATGATGTAATTTAGATAGTAAAATTACAAATAGCAGTTACTTCATTTATTTAATTTGAATGTTAATATAACATCCGCCTACCTTGAAAAGCATGAATGTTATGAATATTCATAACAAACAAACAGTCATCATCATTAGCATGCAGTGATGAGCAGTTGTGTGTTTGTTGAGAGACGGTATTAGAAAGCAGGATGAGAGTATTATGGGTAATTATTGTGTGTAGGTGTGCGTATCTGAGCTGTCAGAGTAATTGGCGCTGATGTGCTTTACTGTGAGGTTATTACCGCGGTATAAATCCATGAATGTCACCATGTTCTCTGTGCTTTCTCTCCAGACAGCCGGCGTGGGTGTGAGTGATGCTCGGCCCTCCACCTGCATCAGCCAATCAGAACGCAGGATGGGCCAGGTTGTGTAATTAGTTTAGTGTGTTTGAAGGTGTCAGATATTTGCTGTAACACTTAACCAGCATGGTTTGTATTTTAAAGACCTCAGGAAGAGATGCTCCCCATGTCTCGCTAACTTTACTGCTGAATGTTCTTTAAAATGTTCTATTATTTCTTGGTTGTATGAACGTTAAGGGAATATTCCATTTTATAATATTGGAAACATTTTGTGAATGTTACTTTTGAACGTTCTCTGAAGTAACATTTAAAAAATGTTATATGAACGTTCAACTAAAATGTTCGAATGAAACAGGATATCTATGTTTTTGTTTGTTATTTATTGTTAGTTTTTTAAAAAAATAATTTGAATATAAAAAGAAACATTCAGATATAGGTTTATTATAGTTAACTAAAACTAAAACCATAAAAATTTCAGCTAATTCCCAAAATATTTCTCATTTTCATTTAATTTAACTTGAAATACTACAATAACTAAACTACATATGAAAATGACAACAACTAAAACTTGAACTATTAAAATGTTATTTCTGAAAGTTTTCTGAACTTCCATTTTTTTGATGATTAAAACACTTTTTTGCCTTGTTTATGCGAACTTGGTTAAGGAAACCATTTTATCACTTTGCAAGCATTATGAGAATGTGTTACTTTTGAACGTTCTAATGTTCCGAAACAAATTATGAATGTGCATAATGCTTTGGAGAACATTAGTGAAGTGTTCATAACGTTGAGAGAACCTTGAAAGGTTCTGATAACATTCCCTGTTAGCTGGGGTAGTGTTCACTTCAGTTGGACGCTCCCTATGTAGACTGTAATGTAGACAGCAAGGCCTCTCACTAGGTTTATGAACGGAGCCGTGTGAGTGAAATACGAGCGGAGCGGCCACACACACACAGAAGCAATCAGTCTTGTGTGTAACAGTTCAAAGAGCAGGATCTTTGGACACATATTGAATTGATTTTACTCCACAGATCGGTGCCGCAGTGAAGACTTTCATTCAATCTTATGCTTCACATCTCAGCAAAGGTTAAATGTAATACACTTCCTGCGTGTGTGGTTATGCTGCCAATTCATAAAGCCAATTGAGTTTGTTAAAGAACGCCTGTAGCTGTAATATATGCCTGCATTAGCGTCTGTAACATGTGAATCACAAATGATTTCGCTTCTCAATACATTCTAGTTTTTAGATCATTGGGGTTGGATTTTAAAAAAAATAATCCAAAGAGTTCACATGTAAATACATCACATTATATCACTAAAACAGGTTGCAAAAAAATATTTTCAGTATGCAATATTGCCTATTTGGTTTTGATTTTATTTGGGGAATGGATTTGATGGAGAAATTGGCACTTTATACCATTATTTGCTAATAAAGCTTCAAACTTTATTATATAGGTTTTTCTAACAGTTCTACAAAACTAAAAATTAAAACCATAAAACATTTTTGTTAATTGAAATAAAATAATATATAACCCAAAATTCTACTTTTTTAAACTTCAGGTCGTTGCCAAAGCAACATTTCTCATATTCAGAGTTTTAAAATAACAACAACAACAACAACAAAAAAAACATTAAATAAACTACAACGAATGAATAAAAATTAAAACGAGAAACTATATAGACATATTTAAAATTAAAAAAATGACAAAAACCCTAAAATTACTAAAACTTTTATTTAAAATGAATGTGAAACCAGAAAATGTAATAAAAATAAAATCTAATATTTACAAAAACTATCAATGACGCTAAACAAATAAATAATTGTGTAAAATCATTTTTAATTACTTTTAGTTTAGATTAAATTACTAATTTTTAACTAAGAATAATTTTTTTTTTCATTTAATCTCTTCTGAATATCTTTCCCCATAAACATCCATTGCTGTAAATGTCTTTTTTGGGAAGGATTTTCAATCGTAATCCACAGCTGTCAACAGAGCTTAACTTGTTATGAACCTGAGCGTTCCTGAAGAGTTTAGAAGTCAGAAACACATCTGGATTCAGGATTGCATGAATCTCCAGTTCAGAACAGGAGACACCTGTCATCAAAGTTTCCGTTTCAGACCCGTGACGCATGTAAAACATCCATAATGCATGTTTATCACGACTGTGAATACGCTGCATGGCATTATGGGATGTATTCTTATTAAGACTTTCAAAAGGTCATTGCAAGCCCTCAATCAGTGCAATTGAAGAATCCTCTGAGAGCCACTCGAGAAAAGCCGCTGTGGAAATCTCTCAGGAATTGGCTTGACTGCTTTGACCTGCGGTTAATTCTCTCATTAAAGTCCATTACAAAGGCAGCGAAGACGTGTTTTCCACCTTCTCTATTCATTAGCTCTTATGACTTGAGTGGAAAATACGTTCTCCGTGACAATCAAAACAACGGGACAAATATCCACAAGCCTGTGAAATGTATTAGCAGTGAATGTTTCCAGAGCAAAACACAAACTGCGGTAGGCAATTCTCTCTTTTTCTGTCGAATAACGGCATAGTTCACCCAAAACTGAAAGGTCCTTATTTTTTTATTAACTTTTTCTTAAAGGGACAGTGCACACAAAAATAAAAAAATCTGTCCTTTATTCACCCTCAAGTTGCTCCAAACTTGTTTGAGTTCCTTTCTTCTGTTGAACACAAAAGATGATATTTTAAAACAAACAGTTGCTGCAGAGCTGGGTAGTAACTGATTAAGTAATCAGATTCTTAAAATGAAGTAAATTACATTTTAAAATACTCGTAATCAGACTACAGTTACATTTTTATTGATTACATGATTGCATATTATTCACACAATAATTTATAATAATTTATAGTTTTTTGTCATCTGAACATCTTTCATCTAATATATTTACTTGAAGTACCCTGAGATTTTAAAATAAATATTTTAATAATTATCATATTTTTATTTTTAGTATTTTTGTATTTTTTCAAATTGTTATTCTAAAATGATTTATTTTTAATTTTCCATTTTTATGATTTAAATAATTATTATGTTTTCATTAAACTCATGAAGCCCCTGCAGTTCATTAACAAACCCCAGCTTGGGAAACCTAACGTAATGTTTAATGCACTGCATGTTATGAATTGCAACGAATAAAATATGCTTTCTTAATCTTTGTATTTTTATATCAATATGGTATGCGATTGTCCTATTTAAATCAATGTGATAAATGACTTAATTAAAAAAGTAATCTAAAAGTAGTCTGATTACATTACCTAAAATGTGTAATGTATTGGAATATGTTACTAACTACATATTTTTGTTGTGTAATTTGGAATCCGTAACAGACTACAACTTCTCAGTAATCTACCCAGCTCTGAGTTGCCGGTACCCATTGACTTCCATAGTACTTTTTTTCATACAATAGAAGTCAATGGCTCACGACAACTGTTTGGTACTGAACAGTCTTCAAAACATATTTTTTGCTGTTCTACAGAAGACAGTAAGTCATACAGGTTAGGATATTTAGAATTATATAATACTATTTATTTAATTTATTTTCCCTCATTCTCTTATTTTCCTGGATAGTGTTGGGAACGTCACCCAGTCAGTGCAGCTGGATGTTAAATGATGTCTGCGATCCCCAATCCTGACGTCTGCACTAGAGCTGAAGCTGCTGTTGTCTTCATTGTGATGTGTGTTAATCAAAACAACCTCGTATTGCTCATCCTACAGCGTTTGTGTTCCAGACGTGATTCTTCAGAAAGTCTTGTTGAGGAGAGTGTGCTTAGTAATTAGATGCACCATTTTTACCTGCTGAACCATAAAACAGGCTAAAAAAAATCACACAGTCTAGCAAGCACCCTGAACACCCTGTAAAGCAACCATCTGTCAACCACAAAAGTGTGCTAAAAACCACTCGGAAAATGATATTCTAAAATATTCTTGCTTGTATTTTGGCACCCATCTCAGGCATTTTTAAGAGAAGTTAGTACTTGCAGCTTTGAAGATGTACTTGCAACTCTTGTGTTTTAAATTACTTATGTTTCCTGTAAAATAACCTTTTAAGATGTTTTTCGAATGATGCATTGCCTCAAAATGCTTCCCTCTCTGCAAAAATATTTACAGATAAATATTTGTCCAGTGCTAAAACGACAGTTCTTCCTTTACAAATCCTTTCTCCTTCACCGTATGATCCTCAGAGAGACGAGCAGCTTATATACATTTACATTTTTATGATTTCATTATTAGCTTTTCATTACAGTTCCTTCAGGAGCACCGGTATGGAAAACCTTGGCGTAATGTAATTTTTAATGCACTTCATGTAGTTTAAAACAATAAATGGAATATATTTTCCGTCTCTTTGTATTTTTGTATCAGTATGGTACAAGATTATGCCATTTGATTAGTGAGTTAGGTCAAAAGTAATCTAAAAGTAATCTAAAAGTAGTCTGATTATATTACCTAAAATGTGTAATGTAATGAATTGCGTTACTGACTACAATTTTTTTCATGTCATTTGAAATTACTTCTTTTTGGTTTCAATGGCAGTTCAATAGAAAGCATCACAGAATTTGTAATGGTTTTACTGGCTATAATGGGAATTGTACTTGTTTTAATTGAAACTGCAATGGTGCCTGTTGGTTTCTACTGATAATTAGTCTCCTTCTATTGGTGGCTTGTTAAAACCACTAACTTCTAATGGAATATGTCCCCAAACACACTACAGGAAACCATTTTTTATTGGTTAAAAGTTGATTGTAATGGTATTTGTAGTGGAAACCATTAGAATTTCTGTGATGGTTTCTATTGTTGTTGTTTTTTTCAGCAGGGTTGGCAAACTAATTTTACAGCCAACTACTGGACTGGAGTGTGGACAGAAGCTTGACGGGAAAAACTCACTGAATTCTCTGTCATTTGGAATCAGTTACAGGCTACAATTTGTAAGTAATCTCTCCAGCACTGGATCCTTCATTCCAACACATTCTCACTCCCAACTCGTCACATATTGACGCTTGGTCAAGACCCTTTAGCGTCATTTTTCAATGTGCAGGGTCCTCCAATGCTTTAAATAAGACTACGTTTATACGACATGACAATATTTATATTTTTACAAATGTCAAGTCAGTATTATTTCTATAGAGCTTTTAACAATGCAAATTGTGTCAAAGCAGCGTTACATCGGCTTGATATAAAGCTGGGTGGCTTTATATCAGCTTTACAGTATTTAGACGGGGAATAGTTTGTCGAAATAGTGTCATTCTCCTCTGGCCAGACAAAATCAGCAGTTTAAATCTAGGCTACGGCAAATGCATGCAAACTATTAAATTAAGACAAACAACTGAAGACAATGGAGGACCCTGCACGTCGAAAAGTGACGCTAAAGGGTACCTTGAGCACCAAAAAGCGACGCCAGGTGTCCTGACCAAGAGTTGGGAGAACAACATGGGTTCAGCTCAACAATGCACGGTCAAAATATCAGCCGAGCGCTATGACAGCAAATGTCTCATACTCTGGCATTAAAAAAGACATTTTCACCTCCTGCTGAGAACATTAAAGATGAGGAAATGATGTGTGTATGTGTGTGTGTGTGAGAGCTAGAGAGACGCAGGGATTTGTCGCTGGCTATCTCGAGTGTTTTGGTTTGAACTCTGCTGAAGGGTTTTTTTATATTCCGATTGTGAAAAAGCCGCACGAAAGCATTTCTGTTTGATGTGCTAATATCAACAGCTTCAAAGGGAAAGTCTCGCTCGCTCCGCGTCTCTCTTATCTCGCTGCTCTTCGTGAAGGGACGCCAGACTTTAGTTATACCTCTGTCACGTCGGTACGTCAAGACCGTCGTTCTCAAGTGAAACAAGAAGTATTGTCTTCAACAGAGAGCAACTCAGGTGAAATACTGAGCATACTGGAACATGGCAGAAATACTGAGAACTTACAAACATACTTCACACCAGTCCACATGAGTTCATATCAAGCTTGTTTGTTCTTGAGTCACTTCTAGGGTTTAGAGTCAAATTGAAAGTGGCTTTTTTTGAAAGAAATTAACGCTTTTATTCAGCAAGGAAGCATTAAATTGATCTAAAGTGACAGTAAAGACATTTATAATGTTAAAAAGATTGCTATTTCAAATATATGCTGTTCTTTTGAAACTGTCTATTCCTTAAAGAATCCAGAAAAATAAAGTCATGCTTTCCACAAAAATATGAAGCAGCACAACTGTTTTCAACATTGATAATAATCAGAAATGTGTCTAGAGCAGCAAATTAGCATAGACTGTAATGATGCTGAAAATTCAGCTTTGATGACAGAAACAAATGAACATGGATTCAAATAGAAAAGAGTTTTCTTACATTGTAGTAATATTTCACAATTTGATAAAATAAATGCAGCCTTGGTGAACAGAAGAGATAAAAACAGAATCTTTTGTGTGTGTGTGTGTGTGTGTGTGTGTGTGTGTGTGTGTGCGCGTCCTTGTTTTTGTGATGTGTGTGTGTTTACCAAAAAGTCACTTAGGTGGTCCATCTCACCGACAGACTGTATTCTTGCTTTGATCAGATGTGCTGTGGTTGTTTAGGCCTACACTTTTTGAAGAGAGAGTGAGTGAGTGTTTGTTTGTTTGTGTGTGTGTGTGTGTGTGTGTGTGTGTGTGTGTGTGTGTGTGTGTGTGTGTGATTGGTATTCAAGGTAAGTATGTGAACTTTTGAACGTCTGGGGCCTCTGGGCTCTGGGTTTTCTGTGATATCTGACAAGCTCTCTTTACTCAGAGGAGAGCACACAGCTGGGGAGGACGAGTGTGTGTGTGTTAGGCTCATCTCTCTGCATGCATTTAATGACTCAAACTGTGTCCAAACCCAAAGACAGCTGCATTGCTGCCCAGTTAGTCAACGACTTGTACCTCCAAAGGAAACTGCTCTCAGACTGCTGTCCAACACATCATAATATCATGTCTAATTATGCAGAACAAATTCAGCTGAGCTTTAGACAAAACCAACCAAATATTTAACCACCATAATGCTTATTTCTCAGCAAAAATGGAATGAAAAATATATTTCTTTAAAGAATATATAAATATACACTCACCTAAAGGATTATTAGGAACACCTGTTCAATTTCTCATTAATGCAATTATCTAATCAACCAATCACATGGCAGTTGCTTCAATGCATTTAGGGGTGTGGTCCTGGTCAAGACAATCTCCTGAACTCCAAACTGAATGTCAGAATGGGAAAGAAAGGTGATTTAAGCAATTTTGAGCGTGGCATGGTTGTTGGTGCCAGACGGGCCGGTCTGAGTATTTCACAATCTGCTCAGTTACTGGGATTTTCACGCACAACCATTTCTAGGGTTTACAAAGAATGGTGTGAAAAGGGAAAAACATCCAGTATGCGGCAGTCCTGTGGGCGAAAATGCCTTGTTGATGCTAGAGGTCAGAGGAGAATGGGCCGACTGATTCAAGCTGATAGAAGAGCAACTTTGACTGAAATAACCACTCGTTACAACCGAGGTATGCAGCAAAGCATTTGTGAAGCCACAACACGCACAACCTTGAGGCGGATGGGCTACAACAGCAGAAGACCCCACCGGGTACCACTCATCTCCACTACAAATAGGAAAAAGAGGCTACAATTTGCACGAGCTCACCAAAATTGGACGGTTGAAGACTGGAAAAATGTTGCCTGGTCTGATGAGTCTCGATTTCTGTTGAGACATTCAGATGGTAGAGTCAGAGTTTGGCGTAAACAGAATGAGAACATGGATCCATCATGCCTTGTTACCACTGTGCAGGCTGGTGGTGTAATGGTGTGGGGGATGTTTTCTTGGCACACTTTAGGCCCCTTAGTGCCAATTGGGCATCGTTTAAATGCCACGGCCTACCTGAGCATTGTTTCTGACCATGTCCATCCCTTTATGACCACCATGTACCCATCCTCTGATGGCTACTTCCAGCAGGATAATGCACCATGTCACAAAGCTCGAATCATTTCAAATTGGTTTCTTGAACATGACAATGAGTTCACTATACTAAAATGGCCCCCACAGTCACCAGATCTCAACCCAATAGAGCATCTTTGGGATGTGGTGGAACGGGAGCTTCGTGCCCTGGATGTGCATCCCACAAATCTCCATCAACTGTAAGATGCTATCCTATCAATATGGGCCAACATTTCTAAAGAATGCTTTCAGCACCTTGTTGAATCAATGCCACATAGAATTAAGGCAGTTCTGAAGGCGAAAGGGGGTCAAACACAGTATTAGTATGGTGTTCCTAATAATCCTTTAGGTGAGTGTATATAAATATGTTTTTAGAATATTATGTCTATTTTGATGGCTGTTCCATCAAGTAAGCATTATAATTATGCCGCCTTCTAGCATCATGCACAAAAAAAGAATAAGCTATTTCTTGTTTTTTTCTTACCCATTATTTGTGTCTGATGTGTATCTTCATGCTGATTATAGCATTGCATTGTTACCACAAATCAAATTTGATTAAATTAACGCTCTTAAACCATGGTTTCTTTCTAATTCAATGTCAGTGTGTTTTAAAATCATAGACTGATGTGGATCTCCAGGTGTGTTGATTTTACACCTGGTCTTCCCTGCTGACAGCGTGTGTGCGTGTGTGTGTGTGTGTGTGTGTGTGTGTGTGTGTGTGTATGCGGTACATGCATCTGTGTAGACGCTGTGTTTTGCAGTCCGAGTTTCCCTTACGCTGCTTTCTGTCAGAGTGACGACTCGACTCCGTCAGCACTTCCACCGGATTGGCCCTGTGACGCTCGAGTGATGAGAAAACATGTTCTCCACACCACGACTACTGCAGAACTCAGGAATCAATCTCTCTTCATTACAGGCTTCCTTCAAGCAGACAAGAGGAACACCTGAACTACTTCTGGATCAGGTTTTGATCATTTCATTGGATATATAATGGTTTAGTTCTCAGAAAGAATCATCATCTCGTTCACTGCTTTCTGCTCTGATTTTCATCAGTGACTTTTTCAGCAGTTTTTCCCAGACATTTCAAAAATTTCTTCAATAAGGAGTTGAATCAAACCAACAATATCTGAGATGAATCCAGCAAAATTAAACCATTAAAAAATTGTTACTTGAAATAGAATTAACTTTAACAGATATAAAATGAAATAAAATATTTAGAAATTTAATTTTCTTCCATCTAGTTACCAAGGCAACACAGACATGTTTTTAAAAATAAATAAATAAAAATACCATTACAATATAAAATTATGAAGAATGACAAAAATACAAAATAAATATTAAAACTGTCTAAAATAAAAATGAAAACATCAAAATATAAAAATAAACCAATTAAATTATGAATAAAAACTATAGTAGTAAAATACAAAATGTAATTAAATTTGGAATTAAAAAAATACAAAACTACCATATTGTATGTTGTTTTTCATGGGTTTTCAAACCTTTCTAAAATATATATTTTTTAAACATTCAAAAATAAATAGTAAAATTAAAAATATATATATAAATACTATTATATAATTATGTACAATATTATCTGAAAATATTTACTTTCAAATGTATTAAGTTGACATCTTTTTCTTAATAAAAACATTTCAGAAATTTCACAAATGCAATGTCAAATTTAGACAACTTTATTTTTGAATTATTACTATTATTATTTGTGCATTTGTGTGTGTGTTTGCGTTTACATTTTTGTGATGAATGTTCGATTTTTATCTAGGCATTTACCTAATGTTATTTAGCAAAACACAACTATTGTGACTCTTAGTATATTACTGTCCTGTACCAGACATTACATGTTGTGTTGTGTTGTGGTGTGGTGTTGGATCGCATTTTCTCAAAAATGAAGTTTGAAATGACACTGACATGTGGCTTTTGCAGAATAATACATCATCATTTCATAACCTTGGGTCTCATGGTGAGTCTGTCTTGAAAAATTATTGCTTAAAATCAATTTCTCTCTCCATGGAGGTTTTGAATGGCATTTTTACCTCCGGAGCCCTACTGTTGCACTGTATTAAGGTCAGGTGAATAAATCAGAGTTTCTTCTCATCTTAGAGTTAAAAAGGCCACATGGCCCCTATTTCACAAGCCTTCATCCGTAGGGTTAAAGAAGAAGCCCTCGACCTCATCATTTACATGTGTTTCCCCGCAGGCCTCCGTAGACATTTATTGCAGGGATTAAGCAAACTATGATAAATGCTCAGAGACTCGACCGGGTTACGCTCACTGATACTAAACACCATGCTCACATGCACGTATGAGGGCCAGCGTGCATGTGTAACTTTAAACAATTTTCTAGCTAAAATACGAGTCCATAATCCATAATAATGCTTCTTCCAGTGGAAAACTCCATCTCCTGTTGTCTCTCACATGAACATCCACACACATATTTGTTTAGAAATGTTTTGGGCTGTTTTACCTGTTTTCACCTTTATCTGTGCAGATTTCTCTCCTGATTCAGGCGAGAGGACTTTATTACTGGAGGAAGCAATATTATGGATAGAGGACTCATATTTTAGCTGGAACTTTGAAGTTAAAACATCTTAACGATGGATTTGTTTCTCATAAACACAGCTTTTGTCTTCTCCAGATGTTAACTGATGGACTGGAGTGGTGTGGATTATTGTGATGTTTTTATCAGCTGTTTGGACTCTCATTCTGACGGCACCCATTCACTGCAGAGCATCCATTGATGAGCAAGTGATGCAATGCTACATTTCTCCAAATCTGATGAAGATACAAACCCATCTACGTCTTGAATAGCCTGAGGGTGAGCACATTTTCAGCAAATTTTCATTTTTGCTTTGGGTGAACTTTTCCTTTAAAAAAAGAAACATCATATACTGCAAAAAGGCATATTCACTGAAAAAGAGGAGAACAAACTATTTTTTACTCACAAATTGCTAGTAAATTTCATAAACAATTACAAAGAATTGGCAAATAACAAATTTAAAGAAAAAATTGAAATAGTATTTTCTTGTAAAAATCCAGTAATCTTTATTTATAACTTTTAAAAATAATTTTTACAGCGTTCTTAATTAATCATATTTTCTTGTAAAAATATCTAAACGTAATTAAAACAACAAATACTGCATAAGATATTCTCATCTTTTGCTTTTTTTTTTTATTGATTTTTGCAATGTATACAAGCTCGATTTCAAGTTCACGTTGCATTTTCATCATTGCCACAAGAGGCGCTGCTATTATCGCAAACTGTCGGTTTTCTTTTTCAAGTCAACTAATGTGGAGGTAAAGTGAATTTATTTAACCTATTGATGTTTATCTGGCTACCTTAGTAATATTACCTATCTGGTTTAATGACACATAGGCCTACATTCTGAGGAGTTTACAAAAGAGCATGTTTCTGCATCCTTAACATTTGTAATGTGCGCATCTTAATTAAAATGCACTTCTTCCAGTGGACATTTCTGAAGCACAGGTGTGCATATGCATCAGCTAATTTGTATATTCACTATGAGGTGTTGTGCTCATGCACCTGTCTGCACCACGTAACCTGCCACAGGGGTTGAGTGCTGCTTTCATTCTGTATAATTTGTAGGTAATTTGAGGTCTGTCAAAGCATGCCTTTGATTCTCTCCCCGTGCTTCGCATTCAGCTCGCCAGAATCCACGGATTCATCCTTTTATTGCCGTTCACCGTCAAATTAGGCCACGGAGGAGCGAAACAATGCCACATCTGTACGGCATCGCCGCAAAAGGGAGCGACGGTTTACCATCACAATGCTTCACATATGGCAGTGAACACCTCATTAGCTTCCCCTCCACCCCCACACCAACCTCTCGCTGCTTCCTGCCACATCTCACCACAATTACTCATTAATTATGTCAATGTAATTGGTAATAATAGTATGACATTTTCTAATCCATCCCCAATTAATCAAACAAGACAATCAGAGAAAATAGAAATTGATTTTCAGGATCTTTTAGGCCAGGGGCTGCGACGTTACCAGAGTAAGGAGGACAAGAAGAGACAAAAAGAGGAACGAAAATCAAAAGATCTGTGTTAAACTAAAAGAGATCAAGAATCTTTAAATAAAAGAATAATGAAGAATATGAGAGAGATGGTTCATTTGAGTGGGTTTTCTACTGAATTGCAAATGTTAACAAATGATTTAGAGGTAATGGAATTTCAAACTCTTGTTACAGAAATATAAATGTGAAGATGTTGTGTTTCCAGTATGTGCTGTATATGGAGAATTGCTGGGAAGTTATTAATAATAAGGTTATTGAAGCTTGCTTTGCAAAGAAATGGTTGATGTCAAGGAGATGCATTTTGCACTTGTTAAATACACTTGCATGGACCTTCTAATCAAAACAAAGTCATGAGGTGTTATTCATATTTGCTATATATGAAGTGTATGGTTTTGACACCTATATTTACGAATATATATGTGTGAAATGAGGTGTTACAATTTTCCATAGTTTAAAATAATAATAGGCATGCTTGCTATTTAAGAAATGGGGAAGTTGTTATTTTGTATTTGAACTGTTAACCCTGTCATGAGTAGTATCTTGGTGAAGGGTTTCTGCCAGCTCGAGGAACTGAAACCAGCCCAGACAGCGGTGAGGAGACAGACGACACGTGCAGAAATAACACCGGTGGATGAAGACTATAAAGGACAGAGATGGACTGGGCCGGCTAATTGCGTGGGGAAGACTTCTCGTTTGTTATTTTTGTTATTTGCTTATGAGTTACTGTATTTTTTTGGATAAAACGAAACCATTGTATTGGTGATTCGTTAATCTTTTAAATCAGTCTCTGGACAGAGGGTTGAAGCTACATCTAATATCCATTCAACGGAGAGGTGAGTATAGAACGGTCTATTATGAGCCTATTATGAGAAATATGGATATGATTATTGGGTTTTAAAGCTGTAGAACATTATAATTAGCATAGCAAACGGCGCGCTGACCACGGCAAACAGAAATGAAAATGTACATTTATTTTGCCCGGCCGTGACAATCATGGATTGATTGAAAAAGGCAGAGGAAGAGCGAAAGGCTTCTTTAATAAACACGTGATTGATTTGATTTCCGACGTGCTATGGGCTCATATCGGAGTCAGAGCCACTAGAAGGCAAGCCTGCAACCCTTAGCCAAAAAAGCGTTACCGCTAATACTAACGGAAAGGACACCAGAGGCCTTCTTTTTTAATGGATGTCAATGGACCCTTTTTACAAGAGTGTGATGACACATTTAACGGTCATCAGCATCGTAAATCCTTGAAAGTTCTTTATGTATTTTTTAAATGTACATTTATAACACTATAATTTGTATTATATCACCTTTGCATCAAATTACAACAAAACTAGCTAATGCTAACGCAAGGGTGTTTCTAATGCAGCGTCAATGGGAGGGACGGTACATCTGATATCGTTCTCTCTTCTGACGGCCGGTATTTTTTTCCTTTTATCAAAAGTCATGAAAACACTATTGTGAAGTTTTTCTTTTGCTATTTCAGCACATGGGAATGCAAAAAATATATTTGTGGTACTTTCCTGTTTACTGCTCTTGAAGTTAACCCAATTATGACGACTTCCGCTGCTGAGAAACCCAGAAATGTGAAAAAGGTCCGTGGAGGAGAGGCGTCACTATGCTGAATAAACAGCTTTTTAGAGAAGCTAATCATTTAATGAATCAACAGCCTATCGTTCAACATGTTTTACACTAAACAATACTTTTGGGTTGAACTATCTTTAGAGTTTACACCAAAAAAAATACATTTTATAAGAGAAGTCACTGGTGGGATTCAGTTTAAGGCATATCTGATTCATTCCTATGGGATCCGTAAACGACGACTGAGTGTCGCACAACTCTTGACTGAAATTCAGTGACGTCAAGGCTGTAATGTGATTGGTTATTAAAGGTGCCATAGAATGGAAAACTGTATTTACCTTGGCATAGTTGAATAATAAGAGTTCTCTACATGGAAATAACATACTGTGAACCTCAAACACCATTGTTTCCTCCTTTCTTATGTAAATCTCATGCATGTAAAAGACCACTGAAAAATAGGCGAATCAGAACATAACACTGATCATTACATTTGCATAAATCCGCCCACGTTCTAGGCCAGCCGCCAGCCGAACCATCAGAAGTTCTGGAGTTATTGTGAAGAAACAAGCGAGGACAACAGTGAAAATGGCAGACCGTGGAAATAAATGTTATGTTCCAGGCTGTGCAGGGGATGTGAAGTGCAGGGATGGGTTGGTGTCTGTATTCAGAAAGGCACGGAAAGCAAATAACGCGTTCTAATAAAATAACGCGAGCCACTAAAGGGACATGGTTAGCTCCTTGGTACCGGTAGCCTGCTACATTACAGTACATAAGATTTCACTTACCACATTAACAGAGTAAGGAGAGATGCCTGAGGATGATGGCGAATGATTTACAGATCCTGAGCACCACTGACAAGCATCAGATCTTGTAAAATGTGTGGTAAGTACTGCCGTTCCATAATATAAACAGAGTTCGTGCGATCACGAATCTCGAAAGTGAAAGTAAAAAGCAATCGTGCATTTGTAAGCAGTTTCAATGCCCAGCATATTAATAGCGGCTGCCTGATGCCCGCATTTTATATACAGTATAATTACCCAACGATATAACTGCGCAAGAAAGTAGTGTAATATATATTTTCCTCCCTGTATTTCCTTCCTGCTGTGTGAGCTACTGAAATGAGCCGCACTGTGAAGCAGCCAATCAGAGCTCAACATTATTATTCATGACCCTTCCAAATAAGGTAATAACAGACCATTTTATTCTAGGGAGAAATCCTAGGGTTGTAAATGCACATGTAAAACCATTTTTGGAGATTTTTTGCCCTTACCTAAGCCACATACCTTCTATGTAGATATCAGAGAACAATTTAAAATATTATATCAATGCATTCTATGGCACCTTTAAGTTAGCTGTTATGCTTTCTCCATAGTAAGTAATACAGACCCTCTCTATATCAGGACAATCTCTGTTGGAGGGGTTTAGGGACCGCGGGGTTTAATGCACTTCTTATTGCCAAACATCGTGCGTGCATTTCAAACATGCCTGCATTGCACTGCTAAAGGACACCTCTGAAATTCATCGCATATACGTCTAGAATCACTTCTGTTTTTTGTGTTCTCATTATCACGACTTAATTTTCTCGTCATCTCGGCTCAAGTTGTTTTCTTATGATCATCACTTCATTTTCCAGTGATCTCGACAGAAGTTGGTTTCTCGTTATCACAATTAAAAAAATGTGTAATCTCAACATAGCAAAGGTTTTCTCATAATCTCAACATAATAAAAGTTGTTTTTGCATTATTATGACTTAATAAATTGGTTTCTCATGATAGTGACTTAATTTCCGTGATCTTGACAAAAATTGTTTCTTTAGTTATCAGAATAAAACATTTTCAGAATCTCAACATTACAAAAGTTTTCTCATAATCTCAATATTATGAAAATTGTTTTCGCGTAATCTCGACATTATAAAAGTTTTTTCATTATCACAATTAATTTTTTTCAGAATCTCAACATAAACATTTTCTCATAATCTCAACGTAATAAAAATAGTTTTCGCATGATTATGACTTGACTTAAAAGTTGGTTTCTCCTTATCACAATTTATTTATTTTTTGATCTCAACATAAACATTTACTCGTAATCTCAACAACTAGTTGTTTTCGCATGATTATGATTTAAAAATTGGTTTCTCATCATCATGATTTATTTTTTTCGTAATCTCAACATAAAAGTTTGTCCTAATCTGAACCTATTGAAAATTGTTTTTGCGTGATCATGACTGAACAAAAGTTTCTCGTTAGTTTTTCATAATCTCAACATAGCAAAAAAAGTTTTTTGCGTGATCACAATTTAATTTTCTTAACTCAACATAATTGTTTTCTCACGATCACGAATCAATTCTCATTGATTTTGACATAAAAGTTATTTTCTCGTTATCGTGACTTAATTTTCTTGTGATCTCAAACAAAGTTATGTTGTATGTGACTGAAAATCAAAAGTAATCTAAAGAAATATAAAATTATGACAAAAGATACAATAAATAAAAAGTGCATACATAATTGTATGTTACAATTATCCTTTTGCTAATCTCTCTATGCTGGATGGATGGATGGGTTTACCACTATATTTAGGATCACATTTTGTCTGTTTTATCAGAATCTCCATATTGAGATCATGTAATTATGATAATTTCCACATTATCATTCACATTTCATGATGTAATATTCCCCTCCTGTTTTGAGGTATGGAGAGCCACGTGTGTAAAATGAAGGCTGGTGTTCATGAAGGTTTGGATGTGTTGGCCAGGAGAAGATGAAGGAGCAGGACGATTGCCACCCTCTCAGTGTGAAAATGATCCCATTAATTCACTTCCCCCGGCTGCTCTGTCCCTGAACACAACAGCACTCCATTCTGCCTCCTCTCTCTCTCTCTCTCTCTCTCTCTCTCTCTCTCTCTCTCTCTCTCTCTATCTATCTTTCTCTCTCTCTCCCCCCCCCCCCTCTCTCTCTCTCTTGTCAGAGCAACATTATCATATCCTGGTTGCCTCGGCAACTGGCTTGGAATGCCTCAATTTTCCCGTCACCTCGGAGCCCTGAGTAAACAGAGGAGATTATCATTGCGTATTCTATGACAAACACAGTGTCACGTCTGCTTGTCATAACGCTTGTACTCTTGCATGTTCCTGCTGCTGGATGACAGACATCAGATATGACATCTGGCTTCACAGTTATGCAGTGAGGTTATCAATGAAAGAGATATAAAATCACAGCATCTGTAGAGAGTAATAAAACTCTGCTGCTGATATGAGCCGGTCCGGTTGCTTTGGTTAATGCTCTGTTTTCTTCAGACTTAGTCAATGATTTCTGCTGTGGATCATACTGTAAGTGACGGAAAATCTAGGGAAATGATCAAATACAAGAAATTAAAAGTGCACATACATGATGTATGTTATAATTATTTTTCCGTCTATACTTATGTGCCAATAGATTGATAAATAAAACTTTCTTTAGATTTTTAAGATCCTTGTTACAGAGAAAGTGAGTACACTGTGTATAAAATATACTCTCTCTCTATACACATGAATTAATGTATAATTATATATATATGTTTTTTGAATTACCTGTATTTTCTTTTCTGGAGCAAATAAATAAATAAAAATGAATGAATAAATAAAATGAACACATATGGGAGATTTTAAGTGCTTTTGTTTGAGAGAAATTAAAAACACACACACATTAGCCATTTTATTTATTTGTGATTTGTACAGGTATGTCACTGCAAAGGCTTTATGTGATGATTACCATAACTGTCTAAAACTGAAATAATTTTATAAAAACATGCAGAATGAACTTTTTGAATTTGAAGATCAAGGTAAATTGTACTTAATTTGTCTTCCGGGAAACATGCAAGTATCTTCTGCTGCTTCCGAAGGGCAGAACTAAATGAAAAAAAAAAGATATTTCAACAAAATAAGAAAAATTTCGACATCTTCATCCTGTTCATAAGTTTTCACGCCCCGGCTCTGAATGCATCGTGTTTCCTTCTGGAGCATCAGTGAATGTTTGAACCTTTTTTAATTGTTGTGTTTGAGTCCCTCAATTGTCCTCAGAGTGAAAAGATGGATCTCAAAATCATACAGTCACTGCTGGAAAGGGTTCAAATATGCAAAAGATGCTGGAAAACTAAGGAATCTGCAGGACATGGAGGATTTTTCTGAAGAACAGTGCTCATTTTAACTGTTCAGAACAAACAAGGGACTCATGAACAACCATCACAAAACAAAAAACAGTTGTGGATCATCCAGGTAACCACACACAGTATTAAGGGTTATTTTAATAATTTCAGCTATTTTTTTGTCTTGTGGACTAAATGTAAACATCTTTTATGTAAAATATGTTATTCGGGACAGCACTAAATAAAAAAATAACATGCATTTTGTATGATCTCTCTTATTTTGTTCAAATTATTCACATTTTCACAGATTCTGCAAGGGGTTCACAAACTTTCGCATGCCACTATATATCTGTACCTATAGTTATATAGATTTATATTTTTAATAATTTTTTTAATTACTTGTTTAATGAGTAAACTTATGTTGGAATTTTTTTTATTTATTTTATTTAGCTTACATAAACAAATAATCATTGTTGCATGAAGTACAGGTACATCTTAAAAAAATAGAATATTGTGAAAAAGGTTAATATTGTTTGTCACTCATTTCAGAAAGTGAAACCCATATATTATATAGATTCATTACACATAGAGTGAAATATTTCAAGCCTTTATTTCTTGAAATTTTGATGATTATGGCTTACAGATAATGAAAACCCAAAATTCAGTGTCTCCGAAAATTATAATATTACATAAGATCAATATATAAGGATATTTTAAACAGAAATGTCAGGCTTCTGAAAAGTATGTTCATTTCTATGCACTCAATGCTTGGTTGGGCCTCCTGTTGCATGAATTACTGAATCAATGCGGCGTGGCATGGACGCAATCAGCCTGTGGCACTGCTCAGGTGTAATGGAAGCCCAGGTTACTTTGATAGCGGACTTCAGGTCATCTGCATTGTTGGGTCTGGTGTCTCTCATCTTCCTCTTGACAATACCCTATAGATTCTCTATGGGGTTCAGGTCAGGCGAGTTTGCTGGCCAATCAAGCACAGTAACACTATGGTCATTGAACCAGCTTTTGGTACCTTTGGCAGTGTGGGCAGGTGCCAAGTCCTGCTGGAAAATGAAATCAGCATCTCCATAAAGCTTGTCAGCAGAAGGAAGCATGAAGTGCTCTAAAATTTCCTGGTAGATGGCTGCGTTGACTGTGGACTTCAGAAAACACAGTGGACCAACACCAGCAGATGACATGGCAGCCCAAATCATCTCTGACTGTGGAAACTTCACACTGGACTTCAAGCAACATGGATTCTGTGCCTCTCCACTCTTCCTCCAGACTCTGGGACCTTGATTTCCAAATGAAATTAAAAATTTACTTTCATCTGAACCACTTTGGAGCACTGAGCAACAGTCCAGTTCTTTTTCTCCACAGCCCAGGTAAGATGCTTCTGACGTTGTCTCTGGTTCAGAAGTGGCTTGGTAGCTCTTTTCCTGAAGACGTCTGAGCGTGGAGACTCTTGATGCACTGACTCCAGCTTCAGTCCACTCCTTGTGAAGCTCTCCCAAGTGTTTGAATCAGCTTTGCTTGACAGTATTCTCAAGCTTGTGGTCATCCCTGTTGCTTGTGCACCTTTTCCTCCCCAAATTCTTCCTTCCAGTCAACTTTGCATTTAATATGCTTTGATACAGCACTCTGTAAACAGCCACAGCTTTCAGTAATGACCCTCTGTGACTTACCCTCTTTGTGGAGGGCGTCAATGTTCATCTTCTGGATCATTGCCAAGTCAGCAGTCTTCTCCATTATTGTGGTTTCAAAGAACAAGAGATACCCTGAATTTATACTGTAGGGATGGTCATTAATTGAAACTCAAATGTAAATATTCTAATATTTTGAGATACTGATTTTTGACTTTCATGAGCTGTAATTCATCAAAATTAAAACTAAAAAACTTTTGAAATGTTTTACATGTAATGAATCTAAAATATATGAAAGTTTCACTTTTTGAAATAAGTTATAAGCAAAAATGAACTTTTTCACTTTATTCTAATTTATTGAGATGCACCTGTAGTCTCTGAATCCTGAGCTCCGGCTCCAGCTCCGGGTTTTGTCTCTCGGTGGATCCGCTCCAGGACTCGTCTCTCCAGGCTGTGAACGAGCTCATGTTGGGTTGCTTTGCTTCAATGTCTCGCAGTGAGAGACGCAAACAAGCCTTAAGAGCCATTAGAGCTCTTTAGCTGATTCTCTCTGCGTGTGTTTGGGACTCTACTCTGATCGCTGGGATCTATTGCGTTGAGAATTAAGCACGCTTGCTGTATTTCAGCGAAACTGAAGGTGAAATGTCGTGTTTTCCGCTGGTTGTCCTGGATCTGGAGCGGATCTGAACTGTTCCGATGGCTGTACGTTAGTCCAGTGAAACCGGCCTGACTTGGATCTGTGTGTGTGTGTGTGTGTGTGTGTGTGTGTGTGTGTGTGTGCGCGCGCGCGCGTGCGTGCATGGTCTATGTGTGTGTATGAGTCTATTTGTGTGTATGAGTGTGTGTGTGTAACCCCAGCACATTTCCTTGGAGGGGTATTTGTGTTGTTTTGGGGATCTATGGGATGCATCTAGATCGGGCTGGATCCTCTGGGGGGTGAGTGTGTATGTTTATTATATTTCATGTATTTTGTGCACGATTTTTATTTGGTTCTCTAGCTTTAGCCGTCAGGATTAGCACTGCATTGACCTCATGGCTTTATTCCATGCTTGCATGCCTGAAATGTCACAGTAATGAAGCAAGTCTGCGACTTATTTCGTTATGTTTATTGAAATAGTTATTAGTTTGTAAATATGTGTTTTGTAGTCTCCTCGGTTTATGTGCGTTTCGCTGGATTTGGTTCTTTGCGCCATTTTGTCATATCTCAGATGTAGTTGATGTTTAATGTGAGACACGTATATTATTGTGGTACTTGTTGTTGTTTTGTTCAGATATGTCTGTACGAGTAAATCAGTCTGGATGCTAATGCTAATGCTAACGCTCTTTGTCATATCCGTCGTTAGCTCTGCGCGCACCTCCAGTGTTTTTGAGCGGTATAAAAATCATATTTAACAGCGACAAAGGTGACATTTGTGTTTTTATTGATGAGAGGGTAGTGATTGATCTGTTGGGCTTCATTTGTGTGACGGGTTGATCAGTTAGTCGAGTGAGTGTGTGATGAACTCGTGCTTACAAAAGCTAAAGCGGCTAAACAACGTGTGTGTGTGTGTGTGTCACTGTATTGTCAAAGTGATATCATAATACCATGTTATTCATGAAGTACACTGGAATTGCTGAAGTTGCATCAGTGCATGTGTAAGGGAGTTATTAAGGGTGGTAGGACCAGTACTATGGTATTACCATGTTTTTGGACATGCACAATGATTGCATCATGGTATTTTTGGAAGTACGTTGGAGAACCGTTTTAAAATACCAGGATACATACATTTTAGTGCCATATAAATAATAATAATAATAAAAACCATGGTGAGGCCATAACTGTACCATGGTGCAACCTAGTTTTTGTGAGGGAAGGCACCACCTTGGTATAATCATTAGTGGCTGATATGGGTTTTAATGGCTGATATCTAGAGAGCAGGTGATTGATTTGTTTAAAGCAATTCAATGGTATCAATTTTTGCTGCAATATTTGCTGAATTCACCAAAATCTGTAACAATTGCAATGCTGTCAATGTGTTTTGAGTTTGACATTGCGCATGTTCCCATATTCATTATTTACTCACCCTCTTTTTTTACAACCATGACTTCAGTTGAACACAAAAAGATTAATATTTGGGCTTTTAGCCTCTAAAATGACTAAATGTGTCATAACAGTAGTCCATACGACTCATGCACTACATGCACTTTTGATGACGAACAGACCCAAATTATTCATATGGCTTTATAAGACTTGAAATGTAGTGCATATTATATAACATTTATGCTTTTTGCAGATTCTTTTATCTAAAGCAGCCAACGTTGCATTCAAGGTCTACATTTGATCAGTTCATGCATTCTCTGGGAATTGAACCCATGACCTTGGTGTTGCTGGCGCTGTGCTTTACTCTCGCACAACTCATATGGACAACTGTTATGACACTTTTAATACTCTTAAGGTGTTTTTATGTCATTTTGAAGCTTAAAATCTCCAGTCCCTATAGAGCACAACAGCGTTTCCCATTTTTTAAGCGGCCTTGGTTCTGGAAGTATTTTTCCCATAGGGATTTTTAAAAAGGCTTCATTAAAGAGTTGTAGTCACATACCAAATCAGACAAAGTTACAAGGCTTTGAACTTAATGGCTTTAATGAGAGAAAGGACTGCAATCCTATGAAGCAATGATATAATCAAATTAAGATCAATAGATAAATTAAAGCTATTTATTTAAAAATGTTGATTATGTATTTTAAATTTACTGCGAAAAATGAATTTATATTTGGTCAGCTGCAATCCTTCCTGGGAGTTGGTGGTTGTTTTGGTGTGATTTACTTGTTTTTATTGCATGATTATTTAAATAAAATAAGTTGAAATATTGCCGGCTGATGGCTTTAGCAGAAACACGTACCATTGATTAACAAACTTGTAGCTCACAGTAGGTCTGTCTTTAATAGCTTATACGTTACTGCTAAAATCATTTCCACCTTTGGAGAAAATGAATGGGATTTTTACTTCTGGAATCCAACTGTTTGATTAAAAAAAGTATGTTATTCAAAATTTCTCAGAAAAGTCATATATGTTTTGTTCATAATATATGAGTAAATAATGGCAAAATTGTCTTTTGTTGAGTGAACAGTGAACACACACTGACAGATCAAAAACTTTGTTTTCAGCAGTGCTTTCATAAAGCAGTTTGGTAGAGCCAGGGTCATTTATCAGGAAAGAGCAGCAGCTTGATTTGTTTTGGTGTCAGTTTGTCATCCTACCGCAGTAATTATTGTGTCCCGTTTAGTTTGCTGAAGGGCAGAATCATCCCTCGAGTGTCTTTCCTCATTTCTGCCGCACAAGTCCTCTCAAAATCATTGTGGAAAACCGTCCTCATTCTTAACGTAAGCTAGCGTTGACATTTGCACCGTTAGTGATCAGAAATTCAGCTGCACGTGCACGAAAGCCATGAAAATGTACACTTTGCATTAATAATTCAAGGTCTGCCAGTGCTCTTGGCGTCGATGGAGTGGTCTGAGGTGCTTTTCCACAGGTTCAAAGACTTTGAGTCATTACGACTAATGTAACATCATCAAGTTCAATTCGCGCAAATTACTGTCTCTTGACATTTGGCACCTTCTGTTTCCATTAAGTCCAAAACAACAGTTCCTGCCAAAATATGACAGTGTGCGCACTGGCAAAGACAGTCTGATGTTCTGCTGGGGCTCCAAGACTGTAATTCTTAACGGATAGTTGAGGTCCTGGATGCTGATTGGTCGATACAGCGTTCAAACTGAAGATTTGCAGACTTTACAACTTGCACAAACCTGAGTATATCCTTTCAATGCATGTGCAGAAAATGCGATAATCGATATTTTTTAATGTGTGTTTTTTTTCTTGTTAGTTCAGTGTGGTAATTTATTCTTTGTGTGCATTTATTGAGTATAAAAACAAACCCAGAAAGGTTACAGTGCAAACCGAAAGTGCTAATGTTTGAGTGAGTGGATGCATTTTGCTTTGCTGTCGAAAACCTTTACAGTTGTAGAAATGAGAATTCAGTTTCAGAAATGTGTGTTTGGAAAGTACCTGACTTTTTGGCACGTTTATGAATTGTGCATAAGCGCTGATCATTGTGGTAGTGCTCTGATTTATGTCGTGTGCATTAGAGAGTCATTGCTCAAGTTATTTTCATCTTAGTTCCCCGTTTCAGTGAGCGAAACTGTGTTGTTTGACTCTAGAGTTGTTACCTAGTTTCTCTGATTTGCTTCTGTCTTTGTGCGGATAAGTGCTGAAAAATCACCTGATATCTGAGCTTTATGACCTGCCTTTATTCAAGATTTACAAAGGATTTTTATTTTGTCCTAGACGCCGCCTTCTGTTGCGTTAATGTGAATCGTTTCATTGAGTCACTAGGCTTTCATTTAGCCATTTTGAGATTATCGACATTGTGGAAATGGTTTATTGTTATAAAACAAATTAATTCGTTATTGAACCGTGGTGTCTTTTATTGTATTGCACTTGGTTTCGTTTTATTAATGCAGTAGCTACATCTCTGAAGCTCAATTTTGAATTGATTTTGGGCTGCAGCTTCAACGTATCAACTGTTCTTTATGACCTAAACCTCCACGAACGTAGAGACTTAAAACGTCTCAATCCTTAGCTATACATATTTGACCAGACAGCATCATAATGTTTCTTCAGCTTCCGCACGATAAGAGAAATCTGGAGTGCACAGGCGTTGTACTAGATGTGAAATGTATTTACTCATCTCACTTGCACAAAACAGATTCAGTATTCCTCAAAATCAATAAAACCAGTGAAATGCAAACTCGGAATATGATGCAAACCTGCAATAATGAAAAGTAACACAAATATCCTTTTGTGCATTTAATCCCATTTTTTAACCAATATCTTTGCTGTTGACTTTCCGTGATCCAGTTCAATCATGTATAAATAAGCAAAAATGACTTCAGATAAACATAACATTTGTGTGTGTTTTTTTTTTTTTATTGCCGAAGAGTGTTGAACTTTGCGTCTTATTCTTCATGTAATCCTATGTAAGCCCGTTGCTGCCAAAAATAAAAAAGGTAATTGCGACTTATAAAGTCAGAATAGTGGGATGTAAACTCGCAATTCCAAGAAATAAAGTCATAATTGCAATCTTGAGACTTGTGAGTTTATATCTTGCAATTCTGACTTTATTTCTCAGAATTGAGTTTATATATCACAATTCTGAGTTTTTTTTCTCAAGTCTAACTTTATACTTTATACTGACTTTATAACTGCAACTGCGAGTTTCTGTTATGCAACTCTGTGAAAAAAGTCAGAACTGCGAGTTTGCATTCGTGTTTTAAATCATGGCGGGTGAGGGCGTTTTCGTACGCGTTTAGCCAATCAGCGTACATTTAGGAGCTAATTTAGTTCCTCCAAACAGAGTTCCTGGAACTAAAACCGTTCCTAGTTCCCGCGCTGCGAACACACCAAAAAGTGGGTAGTTCCACAATTAGTTCGGTACTATGAAAAGGTTCCTGCGTTGCGAAAGGCCCTAGTATTTTAGAGAGTAACACAGTAATGTAATGCATTACTTATAAAAGTAACTTTGCCCAACACTGTTAATGACTATTGTTTAAAATTTGACTTACAGCTTGTAATGTTGCAAATATTAATTAATGTAGATTTACATTTATTTATTTATCTGCTTATTGCATTTATGCCAATTTGGAGCAATACAGCAAAAACTGTTCTGATAGTAGAATACCAATACATCAGCCAGGCCAATTAATCAGACGATTTGGCTGTTTTATTAAAGTATGTCTCTGGAGGCCATGTATGACAGTGATTTAACCCAGTTTTTTAATTGATTTTGGTTCAAACCTGTTTGACTATTCTGCGGTTGGATGGATAACCTGCATTCAGTACGGTTTGGTGCATGTTCAGCCTTTTTGGCATCAGGTGCTGTTGCGGTCTGAGTTGTCCTGATCCACAACAAAGCTTCCTGGAGATAAATGGCTTTCTGGGGATTTCTATTCCTGCGGCGAGCACGGTGAGGTGAGCTCAGGATAACGTCTGCTAAGTCACTCTCTCCCTCGCTCTGACATTTTGTTATCGTGCTGCCATTTGGCCGGAGCCCAAGTGGATTCTAGCGCAGTGAAAGACGAATGCTTTGCTCATTGGGCCCGGAGCGGAGCGTGTTGAATGACAGGGGTGCGGTACGAGTCCTTACATACACTCCAGAGTTGTTCAGGATTTTTACACCCCTCATAAAGCTTTGTAACTGTCTTGAACGGCAGTGAGTTACGGCCTCGTCTTCAGCTCGCTGTTGGGGGCTGGGTTTTATGCCTCTGTCTTGTTTCCAATTCTAGTGAATGAGGGGGATTTTAGCTTGATTCAGTCTGTTTTTGGTCAATCTGGGCTCATATTGTTCATTCATTGCAGGTTGACTTTTACTTGAATATTCCATCATAAAAAATGGAAGTTGCATGGAGTTTTTGTATTTTTTAGGTGCAGTTGTGAGTTTTCTTTGTCTGTTTCCATTTTGTTGGTACTCCTAAAAAGTTTTTAAATGAGCTTTCTTCTGTTTTTTTTAGTCTTGTAAAGCCTGTGACAACTGCTTCTGTCTGAGATTAATGTTGAAGCTTTAATGCATCAATGGATCTTTTATGAAGCTGTTGAGTTCTTGCTAAACCTCCTTTAAAGTTATAGATATGTTTGAACAGCCAGCATTGTGTATTGCTTAGCTTATATAGTTTGTTCAGCTACATAAGCTTTGCTGTTGTATTGTAAATGCACATGCCAATTATGTCAACAGATATTCTTAAAATTCAATTTATAGCTTGTAATACTGCAAAAAATCCCCCCGGTGGTCATTTTGAGATTATCGCATCTGAAAAATAGTTTATTGCAATTACTGATATAATCAAACAAATGTAATTAGGCTTAGTTGTTGAACATTGGCATATTTTATTTTATTGCTCTTGGTTCCGTTTTATTAAAGCGATGTGTCTCTCAAGCCCAATTTTTTTAAATTGATTTTGGGGAGTTCTTGCTATACCTCCACTGTTACAACTTGTACTGTTGCAAATCTCGATTAATATAGATTTACTTCAATTCATTTTCTGCACTTATGCCAATGAGTAGCGCTATAATGAAAACAATTCGGATAGTAGAATACCAATACATCAGCCAGGCCAATTAATCAGACGTTATCTGGCAATTTTAAGGTTATTGGTATTGGCCGTATCCGATTGGCCAATTCACAGAAATGCATATTTTATAGTGCTGTCAAACAATTAATCGTGATTAATCGCATCCAAAATAAAAGTTTTTGTTTACGTGATGTGTGTGTACTGTGTATATTTATAAAGACACACACATACAGCATATGTTTTGAAAATATTTACATGTACGTATTTATATTCATATAATTTATATTATATATTTAATATATAAAGGTAACATATTTTTCTTAATTGTATACATGCATGTAGGGTTGTAACGATATACCGGTATGACGGTCTATCGCAGTTTGAACATACACGGTTATCATACCGTAATCATTTGCATATCTACGGTTTTAAAAAAATAAATAATGAAAAAATAAATAACAATAATCTCACCCGCGCGTATGCAATTTATTTATTTTATTTATTTCTATATATAAAAACACGAACGTGGGGTTGTCCTTGAGGACGAATCCAATTTGCAAAAAATGTGGACGCAAAGTAGCTGCAAAAGCAGGCAATACATCCAACACTTTCGCTCATATTCGCGGACATCATCCCTCCGTGCAGATAAAGGTATGTTGCATTTATAACACGTTATAAGGCCGTATAATTTCCGTGATGCCGAGGGAATCCCGGTGTAGTCGTGAACATGGGGTTTACAGTATAACGTTAACGAGGCTGTCATTTAAAACGCACAATCTGATGGATGGATAGATCAAAAGTAGGTATGAGTGGCGCCGTTTTATCTACTACATACTGAAGTATGCATGCATGACACTAATGGTGTTTTCAGCGTCTACAGAAACATGAGCTGCTCTGAGAGAAAACCAGTTTTATTTGAGAAAAACCATCGTCAAATACACTAAACTCAAAGGTCTGCTACAACCCGTCAAAATAAAAGTTCAGTTGAACTTGAAGTCCTGACAGAAATAAATTGGCATTGTACAATGTACTTAAAAGTTATGACAACAATAATAATATTCTTTATAAAAATTCATTTAAACATTATTTTTAAGGAATATCATGTTTGTCCATGTTTTAACTTAGAATACCTCTGTTGTGCAGCACTTTGACAAAAATAAGTGTTGGTAAATTTTCATTTTGATAACATTTTAAAACATTAATTAAAATGTTAAAGTGTGATATAGATATACATAAGGCTTATGGCTTTATTTTGTAATTTAAAAAATACAACCTTACATGTATGTGTATGTATTTTTATATATATATATATATATATATACATAATAAATATACGCAGTACACACACACATACTATGTAAACAAACTTTTATTTTGGATGCGATTAATCATTTGACAGCACTAATATTTTACATTTATTCATTTAGCAGATGCTTTTATCTAAAGTAGGGCTGCACGATAAATTGCATGTGATTCTCATGCGCATCTAGTCATTAAAGCCGGTTCTGTGATTAGTAATAAATCTCCATCATCTGCTTTCAGATGGAGCGGCATTTAATACACAGAGCTGTAGATCACTGACAAGCTACGCAATATCACGTTCATTATCGAAGGCGATTCATGTGCGATAATGAATGCGATATTGTGTAGCTTGTCAGCATATTTTCAGGTTTCAAATATTTTTTTTAGTACATACTTTGTAAAGAGTGTTTATTTCAGCAATTTATTGTACATATGACATTGAAATTGCCTTAGATATCAGTATCGGCATTGGCCAAAGCTAGTTTTATTCTCATTTGGCACTTGACGAGCATTTAATTTGTATGCTGAGATGTTTCGTCTCCTTGTCATTTGCAGATGGTGCTAATTTGTGTCCTTGCTTGTTTGTTTTCATTGTGCCTCCGTCAGTTGCAGGCAGATGTGCTTCTGTTAATGTGCTAAAATCTGGGCTGTAAATACGGTGTGAATGTGTGGGATCTGAGACGCGCAAACATCAGCAGCAGCTTCGTCTTTATTTAATTACACCTTATTTCTGCACGGCTGCACGCTTGTTTTCTTTCTCCATGCTAGTGGAGTCTGACTTGATGGTGCTAATCTTTATTGGCAATTTATTTGTAGATGAAATTTGTTTGTGAGTCGTGGAAAAGTGCCGCCAAAGGCTGGAAGAGCAGCGTTTCTGCTTCAGCGTTGGCCCTGTGCACCGTTCATAATCACTAGATAGTGTGGTGATGCCCGTCAACCAATCAAGATGTGAAATGAGCACCTGCCACCTGCTAAGTGCAGGAATATTTAGCCGGTCGACAGCGGGTGTGTTTGTCAGAGGTTTCTAGCGCTGTGACAGATGACTGCGTCTGCATTCATGAGATGTCAAAACATGTCAGGTACTGCCATTTTCTGCTGCCTTTTCATGTTCGTTCAGAGCTCAGCGCTGTTTGGGGGCTAAAAGTGCTGTTTGTTTGAAGAAACCTGAAAGATAGATTAGCGGTGAATGACTGAGAAAAACCATCTCTAAGAATAATGAAAGGAAGCCATTATGGGATTTGTTAAAAGAGAGATTATAGGATTACTGTATTCAGTCTTAATCTTAATATTTAGGATATTTTTGAAGATAGAAATCTTTAATCTTTAGAAATATTTAAATCTTAATTTTTTTATCACATTTAAGAGAATAAATCGATTTACTATTTCAGTTTAAATGAATTTTCATTTTTAAAATGTTTCCATTTTTCCTTTTTTATTGATGTTTTGAAATGTTTTAATTGCTAAATAACCAGTTAATTGCTAATAACTTATTTTGTATTGAAAACATTCTCACGTCTCCATCTTAATATATTGGATCAAATATTAAACTTGTAATGTATTTTTTGTAAATTTATTTCAACCACAATTAATTGAATTGATTTAAAGTAAATGTTCGTTTTTGTCAATGTCAAACTTCTAATATAAAAAATTTAATTTAAAACTATTTCTATTTTTAATTGAACATTTGTAAAGATGTTTCTATTTTTTTTATTGTTTTTAATGTTTCAATAAAACAAGTTTTAGTTACTAATTAATTAATAGCAAATCTTTTATTTTGCATGGAACACATTCTCATGTCTTCATCTTAATATATCGGATAAAATATGTATATTTATATTTTTTTAACCACAATCAAATAAACTTTTTTGTGTTAAAGTTCTGATATCAATTTTTACAAATTTATTAAAATATTCCAGCTGTTTCTAATCTCCCCCATTTTTTTGTAAATGTTCAAAATGTTCAATCAAATATTTTAATTGCTAATTAATTAATTGCTAATATTTTGTAAAGTCTCTTTAACCAAAACAAACAAACAAAATAGTTAATTAATGGCTTCATCCTCCACAAAATGACATTATGATGTTGGATTAAACGTTGTTTTTAAAGATGTTTTTTTTACAACCACAATTAAGTAAATTGATTTAAAATAATTTCACATCTATGGGTTAAATGATTGTTGAAGTCAAACATCTAATATAAGAAAAAAACTGGAAATTCATTCAAATATTTCTTTATAATTAACTTAAATGTTTTAATCAAACACATTTTAATTGCAAATTACTTAATTGCTAATCGTTTGAAAGTTCTCTTTAATTTACAAAAGCCATTCGGCATCATCCTCCACGAAATAACATTATTTTGCTGGGAGAACTTCTCATATGTTCATATTTATATTTTATATATATATTTTTTTTTTTTAAACCACAAAAATTGATTGAAAATCTACAACTTTCCATTCAGAAAACGTTCATTAATTTAGTAAAAGTTAGAGTTGAAAATGTACAGCAGGAGCTCTTTTCAGTGCTTTAATTTGAGATGATCTTGGTAGCTCCGCTCACGGCCGCCACGTTTGTATGCAGGACTGGATCAGGCCGGCTTGGCCAGCGAGGTTGCAAGCTGTCATTGAACCAGCGAGCTGAATTTAAATGTTAACTCAAGCTGTCACACGTTGACATACCGTGCACTTAGTAGTCATCACGGCAGCTCGACTAAATAGTTTATTTTCCTTTCCGCACTGAAGTTGAGATAGGCCTCGTCTGGATCTTATCTGTGCAGGATCAGGACCTTAAAGAAGCACATGCTCAACTCAACAAGTGTGGGCAGGATGAGTTTGCACATCAGTCCGGTCAAACGCATGTTTACGTAGAGAAAACTATAGAAAAGGAGCACAGTGGAATGCAAAAACCTGTAAAGATCTGCTATATGTCTGATATTTCATGCTTGCATGATGCTGACAGGCTGAAAGCTGTATTATTTTCATTTGCTGTTAATAATAACCTGTTACTGGTGTTATGCTTAATCATTCTGATTTTGAGTTGTCTTTTTGAGGTGAAGTCAGGTATGTACAATATCTTCCTTCATATTTCATGCATCTTTTCAGCAAAGATATTTAACAAGTTTCACATTTACACGATGTTGGAAAAAGTTCATTAGTCCTGCCCACTTTTTCAGTGGCACTGGTTCTGGAAGTATTTTTCTATTCATTTTTGCTTTAGGGATTTTTAGAAACTCTGTTAAAACATTATAGCCTAAGCTTTGAATCAAACCAACCAGCCACAAGGAACATCACGACATTACAAACAGAAAATTATGTGAAAATTGGGCAAAAAGACAAATATCCAAGACTGTGTACTTAATGGCTTTATTGACAGAAAGAACTACAATCCCATGAAGCATTGCGAATGACTTAATTAAAAACAACAGAGAAATATAAAACTATTAATTTAGTTATAGAAACTATAAACAAATATTTAAGTATTTTGAGATCTTGACAGTGACCCATTGGCAGTACAATGGAAGTGGGCAGAGCTAAATTTCTCTTTGGCGCACTACGCTTACAGCTGATCGCTGGAATTTTCTGTTCGGCATCGTGAGTAATATAGTAGGAATTATGCTATTAAACACAATTATTTTTTAAAATAAGATAAATGAATGTGAGCAGATGGCTTCAACAAAAGTAATCAAATAACAACCTCAGAGCTCACAACATATTTGTCTTGCAATGCATTCTGGGATTATCTCAGTATTTAGCTATAATAAGGTATGTTAGCAGTTTTAGGAACAGCCAATGATGCTTTAAATGCTGTTTAGGTAGGCAGCACACCGGGTTTTGGGTTACATCTAGATTTGAGGTGGTTTTACTTCAGCGATGACAGATTATACAACCTCGTTTTATAAAACTTGAAAGGATGGTTGCATTTCTTTGGTCCCCTGTCGCTCAATGCTTGACCCAAATATCCAGAGCGTTCTGCTACTCGGATTGCTTGAGTACTCGGTTGATTTATCTGTCAAAATGACCAACATGCACAAGTTTAAGTGATTCATGTAGGTCATGGTGTTTTCTTGGTTTTGTGCTGCTTCTATACAAATTAAACGCATGCATTCTGTTATATCCAGAATATTAAAAAAAAAATCAGTAAAACATTTTAATTGTTAAATGTTTTTGAGTTATCAACCCTCTACGGACACCTTGGCAGTAGAATCGCCATTGGCTAGTAATTTATTTACTTTACTCGCTAAACTAATATTAAATATTTGATATACTGTTATATATTAGAAATATCACACTCGTAGACGTGAGATATGGTTGTATATCGGCATGGCTGTGATTCGGCCGTAGATAATAACAGCGTGCCGATATACAGCCATATCTCACGTCTACGAGTGTGATATTGGGTTTATACAACAGCTCGATGGCACAAGTGTGTGAATACATAAAAAAAAATAGCAACAGGGTGTCTTTAAAAGCCCTCTTTTGTGCAGAACTACTTCCTTCCGCTACAGATTTAAATCTAAAGTTGACAGTTTAACAGCTGAGCCCAAGCCTCCGTTACTAATTCAGAAAACGTCACTTTAGAGCTAGTACATTTACATTTATGCATTTAGCAGACGCTTTTTATCCAAAGCGACTTACATTGCATTCAAGTTACAGTTTCTACATTTTATCAGCTCTTGCTTTCCCTGGGAATCGAACCCATGACCTTGGCGTTGCTAGCGCCATGCTCTACTACTTGAGCTATCAGAGTATAGTATAGTAGAGTGTTATGAGAGTACTTGCATCTGATCCATTATTCATTCTTCAAATCAATCTCATATTCTCAATAAAACTTTAGTTTGAATGTCTGATTGGCTCGTACTATCCTTTCATCTGTTAAAGGGATACTCCACCCCAAAATGCAAATTTTAAGGGGTCATCGGATGCCCATTTTCCACAAATTGATATGATTCTTTAGGGCCTTAATGAAAAGTCTATAACACACTTTGGTTGAAATTTCTCAGTGGTAGTGTAAAAAACACCTTTTTTACCCTGTCAAAATCAGCTCTGCAGAAATCAACCCATTTTTAGTCCATGTCCCTTTAAAAGCTCAGGACTCTGCTGACCCCCGTCTCGTCCGTGGAGTGTCTGTTTACTTTAGCCATGAAACTGACTAACTAAGCACATATTAGGAAAGGCGATTTGCAAAGATTCATAAAACGTTACACTCACTTCTTCTGTAGAACATGGGCAGATCAGGGTCGGCGCATTCCCTTCAAAAACGAAAATAACGTTAATCCTCTGCGGCTCAGATGTCAGGAGTAATTGAGGATTGCTTTATTCATTATTACATCCAACAACAAAACGCCTCAATCGCTTAATCGGAGACCTCTTGTCATTCATCTCAGAACAGCCTGATTTGAGAGAGGGTATTTAAAAAAAACACTGGGCTGATTTTTATCATTATAAGATGGATGTGTACACACACTATCTATGTTCAAACAACTTTTAAAGTGAATTTTGCATCTGATGACCCCTTTAAGATATTTTTGGATGAAAACCGGGAGGTTTGTGACTGTCCCATTGACTGCCAAGAAAAGTATGAAATATTGGGCGATATCGAGTTCATAATCGAAGGCGATTCATCTGCAATAATGAACGTGATATTGTGTAGCTTGTCAGTGAACTACGGCTCTGTGTAGTAAATGCCGCTCCATCTGAAAGCACGTGATGGAGATTTACTACTAATCACAGAACCGGCTTTACTGACTAGATGTGCGTGATCATCGCTTTCGATATATCGCCCAGCCCTAATAATAGGTGAGCGCCAGCTAATGAGATTGCTGGGAGAAACTGGCAGTTCTTAAAAGCTGAAGAATTCCAAAGGAATGCTGTTATTTTGACAGGAAAATACAACAAAGAATATCGTTTACATGTAGCATGTCAATTCTGCATGGTATGTAAGACTCTAGCGCTCTGTCTCTTTCTTTGTGTGTGTAACTATCTTTACACTAGAGTTTACGGTATGTCAAATATAGGTGTGCTGCACATCCATTCAGATGAACTGAATAATACTTTTATTTTACTGAAATATTTTAATTGTTCATTGTTTTTTTAGTTATGACAAACTAATTGCCTAAAGTGCATTTTCAATTCATTGAAAAGACAGGAAACTTAAAATGTTTAAAAAATGTGTTGCTTGTTTTCAGCGAGTTATTCACCTTATTCACTTGCTCAGATGATAATTATATAACATTTAAAAATATATATTGTGGAATTGCTTTACTTGATGTATATCATGTCAAACTGCTGTCAGCGCTTGATGTCACAGCTATTCATTTCCCCACAGAAATCAGTGTAGGAAATCCACAAGTTTGGATTCCTGGTTAGCATTGTGGATGTTGTTTATTGGCCGAATTGTTGGGGTTATGTGATCATTGCGCCCTGTGTCGTCGTGAGTGAATCTGCTCCAGCGGATCTGTGTTTGGCTCCCAGCCTCCCTCTCTGTTTCTCTCAAAGCCGCCATAAAGATCCTTTTATCCGTCTCCTCCCCCACAGCCGAAACATGATGAGATTTTCTCTCTCGCCGTCTGTTGAAGCTAGTCTTAAGGCAGCTTTGATTTATATATCTATGTTTTCAGCCTTTGACAATATTACACATCTCAAAATATGTTTACCTCACAATATGTTCATCTTCATGCCTACACATTCAGCAGAATAGAGTTGGGCGATAATATAGTTTATACTTTGTGACGATACAAGCAATCAATCAGTTGAGATTTGCTATCTGTTACATATCGCTTGAAGTGAGTAGGTATATTGTGTGTATTTGGATAAAGTTGGACATACTTATACAAATATATGAAGAGTTCATTTGCAAAAACAGATAACTCCGTTTTTAACAATTTTCAATAATCAAGTTTTTTCATTGTGCATTCCAATCTCAATCAAACTGCAGTTGGGTTATTTTGATTAGGTTAAAAATAGTGCTGGACAACGATTAATCGCATCCAAAAATAAATGTTTTTGTTTATTTAATATATGTGTGTGTACTGTGTATATTTATTATGTATATATAGACACACACATACAGTATATATTTAGAAAATATTTACATGTGTATATATATTCATATAATTTATATTATATATAAATATATTTAATATATTAACACAACATATTTTCCTTAAATATATACATGCATGTGTGTGTATTTATATATACATAATAAATATTCACAGTACCACACACAAACACTTTATTTTGGATACGATTAATCATTGCCCAGCACTAGTTAAAAAATAAAGCTAACGAACACAATATAAACATAACATAATTAAAAAAACTAATTAAAAAAAAAAAAAAAACGGAGTTATGTTTTTACAAATAAACTTCATTTATAATTATTTTTTTGTTTTTCTTAAATAAACAATTTTTTTTTAAACGATGCACTGAAATGATTATTTTAAAACCGAAATGCAGAATCCAAAATTGATTCCAAAAATAGAATTTCCATTTAGCTGAAATTTTGGTGCATTGCTAATTTTCTTTGCACCAATATTACGATATTTATCTTCAAATAATTTTAAAATATTTATTAAATATAAAACATTTTAAGTTTTAAATGTCACAGGCGCTGTTTATCTTCAAAACATTCTTGAGTAAGGCATATTTTTCCACAAGTCAAGTCAAATTTTTGTATAGTGCTTTTCACAATTTGAACTTATTGACAGACTTGAATGACATTTAAACCAGTCGCTCTATACATCTATAAAATATTGGCAATATTTATTGGTTAATTTTATATTACCAGCACAATCATTATGAATGCATGATGAATATTTGATCAGTCTAGCCACCGTCTCTGTGTTGAGGGTTTGCTTTCAGATGTTGAGCACATATGCATGTCTTGTGGTCATGTGGAGATTGAAGAATCCTTCCGCTCTGTAATGGGACCAGATTTCCCAGAACCCTTTGCATTGATTAGCATTACTGCATTTATTCCTGATTTGGCAACAAATGATCCATTCATGTCTTTTCCTGTTTGCTTCAGGACCACAAACTATGAAAGTTATGATTGTTTCTGTATGAGGATGTTGTTTAAAGGTCTGTATGTTTAATGTTCTTAATGCTAAATTAAGGAAAACATCTCAGTCCTCAGTCTGGCTCTGTAACTTCTGCCCTCCACCTCAAATCTCCATCATGAATCTGAAGCAATTTTAACATCAGATCAGACGTGTGAGTGAAATGACCTCTCAGTCATTGTTATGAGCTCCTGGCACATTCCCCTGTGGGGTGGAAGACAATTATATGCTTCCTCTGAGCTGGGTCACGCAGAGGCATGGGTGGAGGCTACTGAACAAAGCCTGCTGGGAGCTTGTTGGTTGAACACAGGAATCTTCCTGTTTGTGTCTGTCGTCTCTGAAGGGATGACTGCAGTAGATCCAGAGGACAGCTGGTGGGAACCTCTTTAGTCGACTTGCCTTTAGGACTTTGTGTGTGGAATTACAGAAACGCTTGATTGTTTTGAAGAAGCGTTTCTAGTATTGTGCATGTTCAAAAATGTAAAAGAATTCTAAAAAGTTTAAATTATTGTCCCATAGGGCTGGGTTGAAGAATGCGGCAGTGCAGTGTTCTATTGTTGTAACTAACTAGCTAACATTCCAAAAATCAAAAACATTCTAAATATTTTTAAATGATAGGCCAATAGGGCTGTTTTGTATCAGTGTATACAAAGCACAATGACAGAAATTTATTTAGATTCATGAGAAATCTGTCACTTAAGATAAACGCGTCTGCTAAATGCCTGAATGTAAGTGTTTACCATTGGGCTGGGCGATTATGGCATATCAGTCCATATCGATAATTATCACGATAAATGTCAAACTTTATTTCTTTCAAGTTTAAAGCCAGAATTTTGCTCCAAAGTGAAAGTTGTAGAAATTAATTTTCCTTAGATAAATAATTATCTAACTAGAAAAATACATTTCTTAGTTTCTGCATGTTCTCATGAGTGATATTGTTTCAAATCAAGAAACAGGTTTGGGTTGCCTGATAATAATATTAATAATAATATAACTTTTTTTTTGTCTCTTAGAAATGCACATTTGATAGTAGCTTGATTTAGGATACAGAGGTACATTTTTGTTCATTTTTAAAATCAGTAACATCTGTAAAAATTGTAGCAAACTTAGTTTTATATGGTTAAATTTATTCTGATCAAGTTTAAAAAAAATATATACATATATTTTTTTTTTATTATTAAGCACTGGTCTCCCATAGTAGCATACATGTAAATCATGATCAACACAGTTAACACCTCAATATCATGGTAAAAATATAACTATATGGTTTTTAGGTAGCTTATTTGTATGAAAAACAGTAGTCTAAAACCATTCAGTATAAATGCACACATGCTATAACTTAATCACAAATACATATACTTTAATTTATATACTATTACTCCTTTAGTAAAATTCAATGTGAATATCCCACATTTCTGCCACAATACCATGGTGCAGTGAGTGTTACTACAGTAAATCCATGGTAAATGATGGCGATGTGCAGAATGAAAAAGCCTTCTGACTGTCTCAGTCAGTGTTTCTCCTGTTTGGCTTTAAACTAGTTTAAACCACAGAATCGCTTTTGGCGCATAAACATTATATCGAACATTTATCGAACTCTTCATATTATTTTATCGAGGAAAATTATATCGCGATAATTATCGTTATCGAATTATCGCCCAGCCTTAGTTTACCATAGTATATCTGTGATTTGATTTATGAAAGTCCATCATCAAAAGAAAACTATAATCTACTTTATTTTTGAGTGTTAAAACAAGTTTTTCTTTATGCAAAGCTGTTTTTATATTTGATGTTTTATACTGGGGTTGTGTGCTATTTAGGATTTATTGACCTTTAAAATTCCAGTTCAATTCCTGCGTTTGAATTGAGGTACCAAACCAGATGCAGAATTGCAATTCAGATTTGACTTAAAGGAAAATTCTAATGAAATTGAATTCATATCTCTGTAATTTTTGTCTAAAAAAAGTAAAGTTTGTCCTGAAAAACTTTCAATTAGTTTGAAGTTTTAAAATAAATTAAGAAGTCTAGAAGTTTCAGATAGTAATTTTACTGTATTTTACAAAACTGTTATTTTTATCTAGAGAAGCAAAGTTAGCCTTGGGAAAACTCTGAATTTGTTTGATTCAAGAAATTCAATTCAAGAAACCTAGAAGTTTTAGATAGCCTAGTATTTTTACTGTATCTTATGCAATTTTACAGAATAATTTTTTTATTTTATTTAGAAATGCAAAGTTTGTCTTGGAAAAACTTTGACATTTTTTAAAGAAAAAACTTTACCTATGAAGTTTCAGATGTAACTATGTAGAAAAGTGAAGTTTGTCTGGGAAAAACTGTTTGTTTGATAGTTTTAAGAAAATAAATGTAAGAAGCTTTGATGATTCCGAGGCCGAAATTCCATCTCTAAAATTGGCATTTAATCATATTTATTAATAGTGCTGTCAAACGATTAATCGTGATTAATCGCATCATAAATAAAGGTTTTTGTTTAAATAATGTGTATAATGTGCATATTTATTATGCATATATAAATACAAACACATGCATGTATATATTTAAGAAAAATGTTATGTTTATATATTAAATATATTTATATAATAAAAAGTATAAGAATATGAATATATAAATGTATAAACATGTAAATATTTTCAAAATATATACTGTAGGTGTTTGTATTTATATATACACATAATCAATATACGCATTACACTTACATATCTAATGTAAACAAAAACTATTATTTTGGATGCGATTAATCGTTTAACAGCACTATTTAATAAATGAATTGGTGGAAGAAAACTTCATTACCCAGAGTGCATTTTCTAGACTGAATTTCTTTGCAGTAAAATCAGTAAATTCCTCATCCTGTCATTCCCTGGCAAAACAGAAATGTTCTAGAAGCAGTTTCAAGTTTTCAGTGTAAAAGATGGTTACAGTATGAAATGCATTTTATACATGTCTTGGTGATTTGTCTTTGTGGTGCTTTCACAGTGGGTGTTCAAGTTCAAGTACAAATCGTTGCAAAGCAGCTCTACAGGAATTTAAGTTTCCACGATATATTTATATATTGCAGAACCTTAATATATTTAACTTATGGCAAAATTTGGTAATTCTGTATGTTGTCTGAGCGTTGGCATCCTCTGAGGTCCTCTGAGGGGTTGGCATCATCTTTTCTCAGGTGTTCGGTCATCTCAGATCATTTAAGGGTTGGATCCAGACTGAAGCTTCTGTAATTCCTAGTTACCACGGGATGTTAATCAACAGAGAAACAAATAGAGACATAATTAGCGTAGCTGCTGTTCCATCTAAGCAAAAATGATTTGTTCAACCCAAGCTAAAGAAGAATAATAATGTACATTTGATCATATATAACTGCAGTACAAGATTATAAGATGCATTATGTGAATGCTTGGCTAAAGAGATGTGTCTTTAATCTAGATTTAAACAGAGAGAGTGTGTCTGAACCCCGAATGTTATCAGGAAGGCTATTCCAGAGTTTGGGAGCCAAATGTGAAAAAGCTCTACCTCCTTTAGTGGACTTTGCTATCCTAGGTACTACCAAAAGTCCAGAGTTTTGCGACCTTAGGGAGCGGGTTGGATTATAGCGTGGTAGAAGACAAGTTAGGTACGCAGGAGTTAAACCATTTAGGGCCTTATAGGCAAGTAATAATATTTTGTAAATGATACGGCACTGAATAGGTAGCCAGTGCAGAGACTGTAAAATTGGAGTAATATGATCATATTTTCTTGATCTGGTAAGAACTCTAGCCGCTGCATTTTGGATACATCTGTAGCTTGTTTATTGAAGATGCAGGACAACCAGCTAGCAGTGCATTACAATAGTCCAGTCTAGAGGTCATGAATGCATGAACTAGCTTTCTGCATCAGGCCTGAAACCTGACTGAAATTCTTCATAGAGATAATTTTTTTTGCAAGTAGGAACACAATTGAGCAGACACAACTTTTTGCGATGTGCGATGAATGAAGCTGAAATACTAGACGCAGTAGAATCTACATTTGATATTGTATTTCTGATGTTATCTATTTTATCAGTAAAGAAATTCATAAAGTCATTGCTATTAAACTGTGGGGGAATATTTAGATCGGGTGGCGTCTGTTTATTTGTTAATCTAGCCACTGTGCTAAATAAGAACCTTGGATTGTTTTGGTTATTATCTATGAGATTGTGGATATGCTCTGCCCTGGCAGCTTTTAGAGCCTGTCTATAGCTGGACATACTGTTTTTCCACGCAATTCTAAAAACTTCTAATTTAGTTTTTCTCCATTTGTGCTCAAGATTACGAGAGAATGGGTATAACTGTTGTACCATGGCGCAGTACGTTTTTCTCTAACCTTTTTCAATTTGAGGGGGGCAACAGCTTCTAATGTATTAGAGAAGATAGTGCCCATGTTGCTAGTCATTTCGTCTAGTTCATGTGTATTTATGGGTACACAGAGCAGTTGAGATAAATCAGGCTGGTTATTTGTGAATCTGTCTTTGGTGGCTGGAACAATAGTTCTGCCCGGACGATAACGCGGAGCCATATAACTAATATCAGTAATACGCAGCATGCACGATACAAGAAAATGATCAGTAACATCATCACTTTGAGGTACGATATCTATATCGGTAAGATCAAGTCCATGCGATATAATTAAATCTAGCGTATGATTAAAACGATGAGTGGGCCCGGTGACGTTTTGCTTGACTCCAAAAGAGTTTATTAGGTCAGTAAACACAAGTCCTAACGCATCATTTGTATTATCAACGTGAATGTTAAAATCTCCGACAATTAGCACTTTATCAACATTAACCAATAGATCTGAGAGGAAATCTGCAAATTCTTTTAGGAAATCTGTAAATGGCCCTGGCGGTCTGTACACAGTAGCCAGAGCAAGAGACAGGAGAGATTTCTTCTGCATATCTAACAGTGTAACATTAAGCAGAAGTATTTAGAATGAGTTAAACCTCCTGTATCCTGTTTTCAGAGTAACATTGAGAATATCACTATATATTGTTGCCACACCGCCGCCACGGCCAGTCTGACGGGGCTCATGTTTATAACAGTAGCTTGGTGGAGTAGACTCATTTAGACCAAAATATTCATTTGGTTTCAGCCAGGTTTCAGTCAGGCAGAGTACATCAAAATTATTATCTGTGCTCATTTCATTTACAATAACTGCTTTGGGTGCGAGTGATCTAATGTTTAGGAGACCAAGCTTTAAAAATGGTTTTTGTTCATTTATTTTGAGTTTTTCTGGTTTAATCACGATCAGATTTTTTTTCTAGATCCTGCATTAAATTTATATTTTGACCTCGCTATTCGGGGAACAGACACAGTCTGTATAGATTGGACAATGCAAGTACTTCTATCTTTTAAGTGGGTAGAACAAAAGTCATCATAGCAGTTATTTGAGAATTGGCTTACTAGTCAGATGGAGCATAGCGTCCTGGAGATGTTGTCCGACAGGAGTTCTGCTCCGACTCTGCTGGGGTGCAGGCCATCAGCACGGAAAATCCTAGGACACTCTCAGAAAATATTGCAATTATTAACAAAGAGCAGTTTCTGTTCTTTACACCATGACGATAACCATTCGTTTAAAACAAAAAGTCTACTTTTGTGTCCTCGTCGATACGTGGGAAGCGTTCCTGACACGATGATCGTCGTCGCGGGCGCTGTGCTGTGTACCGTCTCGATCAGGCTCCTGAAGTCTCTCTTCAGTGTTTCCGTCTGCCGCAGCTTGGTGTCGTTAACCCCCGCGTGCAGCATGACAGCACCGATGCTCTTGTCGCCCTTCAGGATCGCGGGTATCTTCGCAGAAACATCGAGAACACGAGCACCGGGGACAGTTAGTGTGCACTTCAGCTAACGTAGCACGGACGTGCCGGACGATGGAGTCTCCGACGATCACAGCGTCGCGTTCCGTCTCGCAGAGGGGAGCGAAGCGGTTCCGGGTGGAGATCTCGAAGACCGTAGGCGGCGGAGGGGGGAGAGGTCGTCGCCCGGGGCCTGGCTCGTGTCTTCCGCTGATGATACACCCAGGGTCCGTGGCGTCCTTGTGCTGGAGTGAAGGACATCTGGGAAGATCGCGTCCTGGGTGCACAGGGTCTGTGCAGAGAAACACACGGAGTAGAGGTGGTGGGAGTGTTAGCAGCGTGCTGTATACTTTCCCCGGACTTGTGAGCATCAGCCCGGGATGTTTCCAGTGCGGCTCTCCGCTCTCTCAGATGGGCCTGTTTCTCCACCAGGTCGCGGATCTGCTTCTCCACGGCCTCCAGCTCCAGCTGCACCGAATGCAGCTCGAATGTGTCCTCACCTGCACTCAAAGGTAGACACAAATCCGCCATTTAAGCAAGTAACAGTGAAACAATGGTAATGTGTGTGAATGGAGTATTGGCAATCTAAGCGAGATTAGCGGCAGCCACGCTGCCGATGCTAACGGGCTATAAGCTAATAGCAGACTCGAGAAATCAAAATAAAACTAGTGATAACAAGGCGCTCTAATTGGTTTTGTTTTAGAATGCTATGCGGGATATATTCACACGTTATAGAAACGAAAATGATAGTGTATAAAATTGTTTTTAAGATAGAAAATAGACGATAAAAAATCAACTTGATGGAGCTCAAACTCAAAACACAGTCACAAATCAGCGCATGCGTGTGTCATCTGTTGTCGGTTTGTCAGAGTATCTTGACAGAGCAGCTCTCTTTGTAGTGACGTGATAGAACACAAACAGATGAGAAACTCCAGCGCTGGCAGCAGAAGGTCAGAGCCGTTCTTGCCGTGAGCGAGATAATGAACAGCAGTCCTTCATGAGAAATGTTTCTAAAAAGACGTTCCTTAAATTCACTCAGCACTTTTGTTGAAGCTTTGATGACATCTTACAGCTCAATACCGCTAATCCTGCTTTTCCTTTCCCCTGTATTTGTCAGATCTTGTGCCATATTTCTGCTAGAATGGACAGGAAGTAAAGCATGGTGGCGTTTTTTTTCTTAAATTTTTTTTTGTGAATTGTTTTTTTTCAGGCGTGGCCCTTATGGTTAGCTGATTCACTCTGATTAGTTCTAACTTGTCTTTTATCAGCAGTGGGTGTATAAGTGTATAAATTATACCATTATCAGTTGTGAAAGTTGCTCTTGACAGGAAGAATGTTTTGAGAGTATCATCTCAGCAGCGGCTCTGACGACCGTGTCTGGATTGGCATGTCTATCTCATTTACGCGTGACCGGCCCGTAGATTGGGTGGAATGTAAATCAGTCTTGGTTGTGGAATTATTTCTGAAATGCCAGTCAGGCTCATGCTGGAAAAAAGGCTTTGACGGGCTTCGTTTAGCATTTCTAGCATAAAGACTAAAGGTTCTTTTGATTAGTTATAACAGCTTTGGCTTCAGGTCCAGGTATGCCAACTTTTTTTTTAAATTTATTTTCTAAAATCAGTTTCAGACAGAATTTTTACTTTACTTTAGCAAGCAGTGAATTCCGGTAAAATAAAGTTTAATGTTTGTGGCTAACAAGTGGTGCTTCCTGTTTTCTCACTTTCAATTCTTGGACAGTACACCTGCAAATTGTGCAGTATTGTTTTTACTGTTAAACTTACTGTTGAAGACTCTTGAAAACCATGTGCAACTTATAGAGCTCGATCACTCAAAATGAGATTTCTGTTGTTAGTCATAGAGCTCTGCATTTCGGCCCGGGCCCGACGGGCCCTGACTTTTTTACGCCTCTAGGGTCGGGCTTCGGGCCAATTTCCACGTCATAGTTCAGACGCAGGCTGGGCATCGGGCCTGTTTTGGGTTTCTCCTTATTTTTTATTGTAGACATCCATCGATTAGCGATGAAAAAAAATTGCCATGCTCGTGGAAACAACACGAGGCCGTGCTGCCGCGACTGAGAGCAGCTCGATGGTGTTTAGTGCGCAAGCGACTTCAGTGCAGCTGAATAGTTCTCCGTTCAAATGCACGCAATAGGCTAAAGCTTGCTGCAAAACCTGAGCAAACATAACTAAATAGATACATTTATCATGTCTGTGAGGCATGTATTCGCTCAGCTTCGGTTAATTTTTGTGAAGCGCTCTTGTTCAAGACGGCAGAAAGCGCATCATGTTTGTTTTCTCTGTTTTATAAAAGAACTACCTTTTGTTGGTATTGTGAGTGCGCACAAATACAAGTAGACCCTTTACAGGTCCGATTGATGTATTACTCTTATAAAAAAAAAAAAAAAGACTGCGTAGGCTGTTTTAATTAGTTTCCACTGAAAACAATCCAAGTGTTTGCGCTGGTGCCTCCATGTCCTGCAGAGCGTGCTTTAGCTTCCACTCTCCGCACAAACTCAGATATAGGCTAGCTCACATTATTATTGTTGCGCAGGTTTAATGTTTAAACATTGTTATATACTTGAACTCAGGGTGCGAACTACGGGGGAGCTAGGAGGAGCTCGGCTCTCCTTAATAAGACATGGGCTCCCCTGAAAATGTGATTTGTGAAATTCTGGGGGGTCTCAAAAAATATTGACTGTGTTATTTTGACGTGCAATTTCAGTTTTGTGTAATGTGATCATCGTGGATTATTATGTGTAAAATTGCAAAAATATAATTTATTCATGCAATTCATGCATGACGGTGATTTAAAACTAATTCACTTCAATAAAGATAACTATACATACTATTCTTGTCATGAGCATCAAGGTGTGGGGGCGCTGCGGTGCAAATTCATTCATGGATTTTCATGTTTAGTACCTTAACTCAAAGATTCACAGAAAAAATACTTGGAGAAAGTTGCATGGACCAATTTTATTATGTTTTTATGGTGTTTTTTTCTCCATTTAGACGGTTGAATGAGCTGTTGGTATATGAAAATTGGTATGTTTAAAGATTCTTAAGTTATCTTTTGTTTTCCACAGGATAAATAACAACATACAGGTTTGTAACCACTTAAGACAAGTTTCTTTATGAGTTAAATAGACATGAGTTAAATAAATTTGAGCATTTTACTGACCCTTGGTAGATGGGCCAGATAGATGCAGCTCTCATAGATGATTCATTCTCTCGTCTGGATGGATCGTAGGAAAGTCATGTTTTTTGGGTGCCATTTTTATAATATTTCCATTCTGGTGTCAGTGGGATGGTGGTAGACATCCGTCACGGCGCAGCTGCACTCATTGTTTTGTTGGGTTCATTGCCCCCTGTCACCATCCAGCTGGGATTTAGTTTGCCAGCCTTTCACATCTCCTCGTTCGACTACAGAAAAACAGTTTTCACTCTCCGTGCCAGCCAGTTAATAAACTGTCAGCCAGAACGTCTCTTTTCTTTTGTTCAGCCTAGAGACCTTGGGTGGGCGATTGGCAGAAAGAATTGCACAGTTCGCAAGATTGTGGTGATAACTCTATTTATTACAGCGTGGGCCTCGTGTTACTGCAAAAAGTGTTTTTAAAAATATCAGAGCTTCGGAACATAAATATATAAACACTGGTAATTGTGGTTGGCATTAACGTTTATGGAAACCACCATACCAAACCCAGATGATTGCCCTTACAACATGTACATTAATAAATTGTGAAAAAGTGTTGAAAGCAAAAGCACTGTAGTGAAAATGCACGATAGTCAGCGTTTCTGTTGGTTTTTGGTGTCTTTGAAGTATTTTAATTATTTTTTGTATTTTTAAACATTGAAATGTGACATCAGAATTTTTTTAAAAAGTAATTTTCTTGAAATCTGTTGTTCAATTTGTTATTAAATTGGTTTTATTGTGTATAATGATGTATATGATTTAGTTAGAAATGCAACTTTACAACGCTGATGGTCATTAATCGTAACTAAATCTTTCTCAGAGAAGTTGAGTCCAAGTTCATCCCATTCAAAGTACTGCCACTAAAAACATTAAAGATAAAAAGATAGAAATCTCAGTAACAGACTGGTTGTTTGTCATACATGAGTCGTGTAACCAGATCAGTTCAGTAGATCTGTTGTTTGGTGGGGAAACACTTTCATTGGTTGTGTGAGCGTTTCTTTTGGTGGATGTTGGTATAAGACATTCCTCAGCAGACCCCTGACTCTTCTGGGGCCCCACGGCTCCTTAATCGCTCCAAACATGATTGTGGTTTTCCAGCCCTCTTTCTTGAGTTTCACCATAGTGGCATTTCTTAGTGATCCAATGACATGTCCGGTTCATATTTCACCTCCAAATCAAAAGAAATGCTTAATAATCCTAAATTATTCTTATTGTCTTTGTTTATAATTAATTTAATAATGAAATTTATACTGATTTAAATGGATAGTTCACTCAAAAATGACTCGCCGTCATGTTGTTCCAAACCTGTATGAATTTCTTTCTTCTGTTGCATACTAAATTTCATTATCATGTTAGATTAAATTTTGTTTCACTTGATTGTAATGAGAATTTAGGGGCAAAATGCATAAACATAATGCTAAAATGTAAGAATTTTAATGATCTTAAAGATAAGCATAATTATTATCTTTATGCAATATTTATTTCTTTTTTTGTTGTTGTCAATATAGTAAAACATGACATGCATTCTTAGTTAGATTCATCCAAATAATGCCTCAAAATCTGTGCCGAAACCTTTGCACAAACTGCATTACATATAAGCTTGTTTTGTAATTTACATTTATCATAATTTGAAATCTACATTCATGTTACCCATTTTTGTGCCATTGTTCCATTCGTTTCTACTGAACTGTACAGGAAATGCTCACTGTTTCTTTTCCAACCTTGTGCTTTTTCTTCACGTGTTCGTTTTATCTGCACCATGAATTAAACATGGCCTTGTAAAGGTAACGCTTTGCAGCACCTGCAGTGCTGAAACCCTTGGAGCTGGTGCTCGTGCTCCTCAGAACTCACTTTTTGGAGGTTCCCCTGTGTTTTGGGAGTTTTTATTTTTGAAGGCATGACAAGAGAAGTTTGGAATGGGCTCGGCTCATGATCCGCAGAATCAGTGTTTGGAGGGGTTGAAATTGCTTGGGGGGGGGAACCTTTGCTTCAGTCGTAGCATGTGTTCATCATAAATTTATTGCCTTGGACAAACACAATTGAACACACATCTGCCGCCCATATTGTGGCTTTGCACAGGCGGCTTTTGAAAGCAAATTTGTTTAGCAGGAGCTAAAGGTGTTAAAAAGAGTCCCTTTTTCTAGTATCATGATGATTATGGTTCTTTTAAAGCATGCAAAGGAGCATGGCAAGCTGTTTTCAGGAGCAGGTCTCCTTAGCTCAAATGCCCATCGCATCCCATGCACGACACGTCTGCGCCTGTATTTCAGAACTCGAACATGCGTGACTCTGAAAAGCCTGCATAAATAACACATTCTCCTAATCAAAACAGATGGCAGTCTGTTGTGGTTTTGGTTTTGTGCTGATTTTGAGATTCTTCTGGAAACCACATCTGAACCCAACTCCACATCCCAGCCCCCACGCTGGGCGTGACCCACATGGCATATCCCAATTGCTTCCTTATAGTGACTGCTAGACATATGCAAAACTGCATATTTTTGAAATCTGCCAGTCAGTGGACTATTTAAACAACAATTGGTCTTATAGAGTTAGACTCTCTCTTAAAAATATAGGTTCTTTATTGGTATCTGTGGTTCCTTGAAGAACCTCTAACATCAATTGAACTACAAAAGCTTCTATATAGTGTAAAAAGGTTCTTTAGATTATTCAGATGTTCACATTTAAAATAAATATTCCAAAAGTGGGTTTTCGCAGAAATTCCATAGAAGAAACATTTTGGGTTCCCCAAAGAACCTTTCCATCATTTTCTTAGGTTATAGAACTTTTTAATAATCTACTTACGTTTTTCCACTCTAAAGGACCTTTTGTTCCCAGTGGAAACATTTCATGGATGTTGTTAAAGGTTCTTCTTGAAACCATCAATTCCAATTAAGAAACTTAATTTTTAAGAGGGTAGAAGAACCATTTTTGGTTCGCAAAGAACCTTTCAATGAACAATTCTCAAAAGATCAGTTTTTCTTAGTGTGAAGAACACTTTAATAATCTAAAAAGATTTTAAAATCTGAATTTTAATATCAAAGTTCTTTATTTGAATTGAAGGTTCCATGAAGTCAAGTCAGTATTATTTGTATAGCGCTTTTAACAATGCAAATTGTCAAAGCAGCTTTACATCGGCTTGATATAAAGTTGGGTGGCTTTATATCAGCTTTACAGTATTTAGACGAGAAATAGTGTGTCGAAATAGTGTCATTCTCCTCTGGCCAGACAAAATAAAACAGTTTAAATCTAGGCTAAAGCAGAATCAGATTGTGTAAAGGACTCATCTGGTTCCTGTGGTCTTGTCCCGATGGCCGTCTTGGAGACAGGGTCTTCACTGGGGATCAGTCTCTGAGGCTCATCTAGGTGTCCGGGCTGTAGAGGTCATCTCTAGGTGCTGATCCAACATCTGATCTGGATACAGTCTGGATCTGGGTGGCTACGGTGACCTCGGAATAAGAAAGAAACAGACTAATATTAGCGTAGATGCCATTCTTCTAACAATGTAACAAGTGCATCAGGTGTTTTGGGAAGTGTTCCCGGTTCAGGTTGACCTAATTAATGCAGCCTAACAATCCTTTAACGGATTTGAATTATAGAAATGCGATAGTGTATAATGTGTAAGCCACGTTAAAGAGATGGGTCTTTAATCTAGATTTAAACTGACAGAGTGCGTCTGCTTCCTGAACAGTGTTAGGTAGATTGTTCCAGAGTTTGGGCGCTAAATAGGAAAACTAAAATTTGATTTTGATATTCTAGGTATTATCAAATGGCCAGAGTTTTGAGATCGCAGCAGACATGAAGGACTATAATGCGATAAGTAGGGGTGTAAGAAAATATCGATACACGTGAGTATCGCGATATTTTGTTTGGCGATACTGTATCGATTCTCCAAAACGGAATATCGATATTTAAAAAAAATAAAAAATCATACAAGATTCATGGCAGTTGTTTCATTTTGAGTTCATATCCCGACCACTAGTCTTCATCTCTGAACTTAAACAGTGACAGGAAATACTAGCATCAGGGCACTCCACTAATGTTAGCGTTAATATAGTTCGCTGCCAGTAATGGAGGATGAAAGAATTGTCCCAGTTCTCGTTTCGATGTACAAAGCTGAAGTGTGGCACCATTTGGGCTTTTGTGGTAATGTCCGCCCTGGGACCGCGGCGCGAGCACAACCTCTGTTCTGCTGCTTGCCGCGTCCCGTGTTGAAGAGCCTTTGCGTGGGGCGCGGCGGGCGGTAGAGTAGCCGCGCAGCTGCAGCTTTCTCTCGTGTTGGGGGAGTTTTGTGCAGTTGGGGCGGTCCTCGCGTCGCGGTCTCGGCGATTCCATGCGGAACATAAACACAAACTGAAAAACCTGTGAAAATCCAAGTTGAAAAGTTCTGAGAATGTTTAACATCTGTATTTATTTGATTTGTTTTACAATTGTTTCGTTTTCTTTAGGAATCCTGCAAGCGCTTTATTTTTCATTGATATTAAGCAGATGTCATTTTTTGTTCAGATCAAATGTTATGACATTGCATGTCACAGTTGTAAACTTAAACTGTGAACCTTTAAAGTAGAGTCTATAAATATATATTTTTATCTTTTTATAAAATACATTTTATACATACATTTAACTGAAGAATCATGCAAGCACTTGAATATTTCCCCCTTTACTCGTACTGCACAAAAAGTGGTTCAGTAATGTTGAATGTTATAGGGACTGATTATTGCAAATGCAGATCCCAGTGTGTTCTGCAGTGTGTTCTGGTTAAACTATTTTTATTTATTTATTTTTTGCTACGGTTTGCATATGGTGGTGTGTTCTTAATGACAGCTTTCCTAAAAAATATATATCCTATTCCTAAAATAAGAAATATCCCAATATATCGTCTTGCTTACAGTATCGCAATGTATTGCAATATATCGTATCACAACCCCTGTATCGTGATACGTATCGTATCGCCAGATTCTTGCCAATACACAACCCTAGATAAGAGCGCACTCAAATACTGAGGTGCCAAACCATTCAGGGCTTTATAGGTAATTATCAAGATCTTAAAATGTATACAATGTTTAATAGGGAGCCAGTGCAGTGTTGACAGAACCGGGCTAATGTGGTCATACTTCCTGGTTCTAGTAAGAACTCTAGCTGCTGCATTTTGAACCAGCTGGAGTTTATTAAACGTGCAGAGCAACCACCCAATAAAGCATTACAATAATCTAACCTCGACGTCATGAACGCATTAATTAATGTTTCTGCATTTGACATTGAGAGCATAGGTCGTAATTTAGATATATTTTTAAAATGGACTTTTTAAAGATATTTTTAAAAACATGTTTTTCGAAGAAAAGATTGCTATCAAAAAGTACGCCTAGGTTCCGAACTGATGACGAAGAATTTACAGAGCAGCCATCAATTATTAGACCGTGATCTAGGTTATTACATGCAAAGTTTTTGGTCCAATAATTAACACCTCTGTTTTTTCAGAATTTAGCAGTAAGAAATTGCTAGTCATCCAGTTTTTGATATCAACTATACATTCCGTTAGTTTTGCAAATTGGTAAGTTTCATTAGGTCGCGAAGAAATATAGAGCTGGGTATCATCAGCATAACAGTGAAAGCTAACACCATGTTTCCTAATGATATCTCCCAAGGGTAACATGTAAAGCGTGAGAAGTAAGGGGCCAAGTACTGAGCCTTGAGGTACTCCATACTGCACATGTGATTGGTATGATACCTCTTCATTTACTGCCACAAATTGATGGCGGTTAGATAAGTACGATTTGAACCATGCCAGTGCACTTCCTCTAATGCCAACATAATTTTATAGTCTATTTAAAAGAATGTTGTGGTCGATAGTGTCAAACGCGGCGCTAAGATCCAGTAGCACTAATAGAGAGATACAACCACGATCAGATGATAAAAGCAGGTGAAGAACATTTAAAAACCATAGAACCTTCCCATTCAACAAAAGGTTCTTTATAGTTTTCTTTAAATCATTTAAATGTTTTTTTACACACTAAGAAAAAATGGTTCTTGTAAGAACATTTCAATGAAAAAAATAAACTTTTCATTGCAAAAAAGGTTCTTTACACTCTTAAAAATTACTGTTGTTTATTAGTATTGATGGTTCCTTGAGGAACCTTTAAAATCCATGGAATCTTTTCATTGGACAATAGTGGAAAACGGTTCTTTACATTATTAAAATGTTGTTGACACTAAGAAAATCATGGTTCTTTTAAGAACTGTTGACTGAAATGTTCTTTGGGGAACCAGTAGTTCTTTGGCATCGCTGCAAAAACACTCTGTAAGAGTTATAGGGTCCATTAGATGAGAGAAATTGGCTTTAAAAGTTTGTGAAATTGGTCAATGTTTTTGGTGGTTGTGACTGCTGCTTTACAATTCGAGAAACTATTGGATAGCGTGATTGGTAGGTCTTTACCAATCCACCATCCTGACTCATCTTAGCATGAATGGTTGGTTATTGTGGTGAATTACAGTTAGTTTTTACAGTGAACTTATCCTTATTTGGAAATGAGCTGAGAGCATCTGACCCTAAAGGCCTGAGCTTATCTCAGCTTCATTTGAGTAATTAATTGATTGATGATGTGTTTTCAGAAAACAAAGACTGATTGGAAAGACTAAGTCAGACGAGACTTGTGTGTTTGTGTAGCCTGTCTACTCAAGTCTTCTCCTGCCGTGTTTGGTGTAGATTTCTGTCGACATGTCGTCTCTAGGCCTCTGCTGGTGAACTGTCTTTAATTGCCATCTTGGCAACAAATGGCTTCACTTTGCCGGAGGGTTATTTTGCAGCAATTACCTTTGTATCAAGCATGGCACTTTACACCTTCCTCAAATTACTTCAAATTAGGTCCTACACGGGACTTCAAATTAGCTTTGCGTTGTCATTTTTTGCACGCAATGAAAGATGCAACCATTATTTACGAACACGTTAAACGTGTTGGTATGAACTGCTACCACAACAAAGTTGTGACAAGTGTTATTTGATTGGCAACACTTTTCATTCCATAGCCTAATGTTTTCAGCCAGAAATTTCAGTGTGAACACTATCAGGGTGAAATGGATTTGTAAAAAAATGACGAGAATGAAGGGCTGAAACACAAGTGCTTTCTTATGATATGCATTAGTTTGTCTCTGAACTATAAATGTGACGCCTGCAGTACACACTTGGCAGGCGGACTTTGCCAACAGAGGCATCTTTGGCATGAAATCATTGTTTATGTTTCCAACTTCAATAGACCGTTGTCACGCCTTGATTGCACATTTAACTTCCCACGTGTTTGTACACTTCACCTTTGTTGTGCATTAGGTTTATAGCAGATGACTTGGTATGATTTGATTTTGGAAAGTCATTTAGTCATTTTCAGAGGCCCTGCTTTTAATTTTACAGTTGTTATGGTAAGCAGTGGTTTTGATGTATTTATTGTTTAATTTATTAATAGATTTATTTGTATATTTTTATTTATTTAATGAGTTTTTTTAAACTGTGTATTTCTATCAAATATTAAACTGAAAGGTTTTATATAGGCCTAGGTATAGTTACTTTGTTAGAAGTTTACTTGTGTGTGTGTGTGCGTGTATGTATGTGTGTATATATATATATATATATGTATGTATGTATGTATATGTATATATATGTATATATTTATATATATATATATATATATATATATATATGTATGTATGTGTGTATATATATGTGTGTAAATGTTATTTTGAATTATATTTTATTGTACTTTTAGTTCTATAATTTTAGTTATTTTATGCTATATAAGCTGTCTAAAATAATATAAATTTATTAATGTAGGAAATTGTTTGTAATTCTGTTAAAAAAAAAAAAGTTTAATTGTTTACTGTCTTTTTTATTGACTTTTTATTGCTGCCTTGAATATTTGATGCTGAAGTGCCATCAAACTTAAAAAAATGAATGAATAAGTTTTTTTTAATATGTTATAGTGAAAGAAAGAAGGAAATATTAAAGATATTAGGCTATATGATAGTTTTTTTTTTTTTTTTTTTTTTTAAGTTAAATATAGCTGATATGGCACCAAACAGACATATATACATACATGCACACACAGGGCTCTACAGTGCGACCATTTCAGCCGTATTTGCGCCTGAAAACTACTGCGTGCGACTGAACAAATATTTAGGAGCGTGATAATATTTAGGTGTGACTGACCCGATCAGCGTATTTGTGTTTGTGCTGAGGGAGCTTTAAAGGGTTCTAACGTACTTGCGTGTTTTTGCAGCGTTGAGTAATGTATTACAGACGTATTCTCTCATTACAACAAAAAAGTGTAGACAGTGTAAAATAAGAGATTCATTGTGCAGTGTAAGGAGCTTCGTTGATTATAATGGAGTTTTTGTGAGACCGCGATGAACTAAGGAGAGTGACAGCTTTTAATGATTATTAAGGGAGTTTGCAAATGTGAAATTGATTTAATACAACATTTCATTAAATAAGAAGTTAATATTAAGTGACTTGTATTGTCTGACTACAACACTATTGCCTTATATTCCTCTATTTCATCAACGAAAATAGTTTCAAACAAAGTCTAAGCCAAGCCGCTGCGCATCTCCATTCAAACACAGCGGTGTTTCGTTTATGAATGAACTGCGTTTTTAAACGAATCTAGTGAGTCAATGATTCAATTACCCATTCATAAAGACTGTCACGTACTTCATCCCTGAATGAATCAGCTGTTCGAACAAATCAATTAAATGAATGATTCAGTGATAAAATCAGTGACTTACCGCCACCTACCAGCAGTTTTTGTTAAATTTTTAAAGTATGTTTTCTGTTATTTAAATCATTTAATATTTCTACATTCAAAATTGTATATTTAAAACATTAACCTCAACATTAATTTAATTGCACTTATGCAACCTCTGAGCCTCATTAAACATCTGGAAATACACCTACAAGCCACGTGTGTGTTCTTCTGTGCCACCTGTGTAGTTCAAATTTATTTCTTAAATACTGATTTCATTTGATTGGTATCTTATTCTACTTGTTTTTATTCTATTTTTTTGAATTTGACATAAAAGATAACATACGTTTAATAAAGTTAGAAAAATGCCACTATTTGCATAAAGGAAGGCCTATAAATAGCATCTAAATACTATTTACACTTATTGCAAAGAAAATGTTATTTTTACAGTTTAAATACAAAGGTAAAAACAAAATTCCCTGTAAATCACTTTAAGAAGTCAAATATCACCTCGTAATGGGAAGGTTAATTTTTGATCAGTCGTTTTGATGAAGGTGCTCCTAAATTTTTCACAAGCGCTCCTAAAAAGAAAAGTAAGCGTAGAGCCCTTATATATATATATATATATATATATATATATATATATATATATATATATATATATATATATATATATATATATATATATATATATATAAAAAATAGTATTTTTACATGTTACAATTCCTGTAAAATATTAAACGGAAGGATTTTATAGTTGTCTTTTGTAATTTTGTAAGCAGTTTAATTGTGTATCACAATTTTTAATAATTATTTTTGTATTATTGTACTTTATTTTAGCAATATATTATACCATATCAGCAAATATAATTCTTTTCCAGATTTCTTTTTAAATTCAAGAAATATTAAAGATTTTTTTATTTTATTTTGGTACAGGTTTAATATTATGTAGTTTTTTTTTTTATTGTTGCCTTGAATATGTTTAATCAGACAACATATATTTTTTAATGTTAGAATTTCTATTAAATATGAAGGATTTTGTAGTTGCCACTGTAGCATCTTAGTTTAATTTAATGGTTAATGTATATTATAGACTTCTGGTTGTGGTTCTTTCATTGTGCTGAAAAGAGCAGCGTGAACATTCATCAGAGTTTCTCCTTTTGTGTTCCACGGAAGCAAGTGCATCAGGGTTTGAATTGTCCTGAGGGTGTTGACAAAGTTAACGTGAACTGTTCTTGATTTTGTCTGGGATGAGAAAGCTGTTGAATTTGCCAGGAAACCACGCTTGTGAATAGTAGCACCATGATCTCGCTCCCCCCGCAGCCTGTTCAATCCATCTGGGAGCTTGTCAGCCTCCTCAGCCGGGTACTCTGTGTGCCCTGCGAACAGTATTTCTGTCCTCTCTGTGAATAGGCTGGAAATGATCTGTGACATGAAGGCTGTAAAAACCCTCCCGAAGCCGCCGCGCTCCCTTCCAGAGACCTGTCATTCGAGGTGCCAAATCAGTTACCCGTTCACACAGGCTTTTGGAGTTTGGAGTGAAGCATCTCCCCTGCTTTATTGGTGCACAGGGGAATTGAGATGAAAGGCCAAAGATGTTTCATTTTTACACACAAGGGCGCCATCAAAGCTTTGCTATCTGACAAAAACAGCTTCTGATTGGAGAACCGCCCAAGCGAAAGGTCTGTTGCAGGCAGGGTCTTCAGGGCACGTCTACGTACCGTAATCGACGACCTGGCAGACGTCTGAACCGAAACGGGCTGCTCTGGGGCCATGCAGAACGGTACATCGCATACGGCCACAAATTGAAGTCCCGCTGCGCTTCCAGACTGGATGCCACTCCTGACATTTTGCTGAGATGTAGTCTGGCTGACCCCGCAGGATGCTTGGTTCCTGTCACCTGAAGCTTCCTGCACTTTTCTATTTCAGTCAGCAGTTCAAGCACACAATCCAATTACACGGTGAAACCTCAGTGTGATCGCTAGCGCGGAACGAGAGCCTGGCCCCGCAGGCAGACTCTTAGAAATAGCTCGTTAAGAAGCCCCCTTTCCTGCCCCTGTAATTGAGTATTTGGCTTGGATGTGTTTGGCAGAGCTGGAAAATGTTTATGGGTTGAGGTGGTACTTAACTTCGCTAACATCTGGTGGTTTGTCATAAAGGCATTTACTGCTACATACGTCTTTGTTGTGATTAGTGTTATGATTATGCAGCGGATCTGAGCTTTTTTTCTATGTTTAACAGGGCTCCAAACTGCGACTAAAATGGTCGCATTTGCGACCAAAAATATTAATTTGCGAGTGAAGTTTTTGCTGAGGTCGCCACTGGCGACTATATATAATTTGCATGAAAGGACTTTTTTCCCGATTGTTTTGCGCTCACATCTTTTGTTATGTTCACGTATTAAACTTACATAAGACGATGCGCATCAAAGTTTTACTGAAAAGAGTTTCAAACAGTCCTCGTCTCTGCCGCACACAGTCTGCTGAACGCAGTGAGAGAGACCTGAAAGGGCCTGTTTACACCTGGTCACTTCATGCATTTTCTCTGATCGGATATCTATATGATTTGTTAAAACGTTTCCCCATTTACACCTGGCCACATAAATGTGTCTTCGCAAAACGAATATAAATCCGTTCTTCAATTCCCGCTTCATATGCAAATATAACGGAGTTCACGTCAATGAAAGCAATGGATAATTTTATTAATTATCAGCTAATTTCAATATCACAGATCTTCTTATCGAGATCTTAGTCTATATGCTGTGTTCTGTTAATGCATGGACTTCCTGTTATTTGAAGCGCACTTGCCATCCAGTAATCGCAAAAAGCTTTGTGCTATCTTACTTTTTAATAAACAAAGTATCAGCTTTAAAATGCTACGAAATTCAAATGATGCGGTTTGGGTGCTCTTTAATGCGGACCACAAGCGCACACTGTCGGTAATATAAACACCAGTACCCCGCGTCCACACGGTCCGTGTATGCGTCCGGATCGCGCGAGCGGAGAGTATGGCACTTAATGCTCAGGCGCCATCTCTTTAGCACCTCAGTTAAAGCAGCAAGTGAACCCATTATATATTTCGATTTACTACTATAGTATGAAATGAACATGATCAAAAGGTAGGCAATAAGAAAGCCTATAGTACAACTTACTGTTGTACTCATTCAGTGTTTCAAACTGAGGAAATGTATAAAGCTTGTAAACATTGCATTGTAATACATTTACCTCAGAATAACCACTCAGTGTCCATAAACTCATCAGTCAGCTAGAAAAATAACTATAAAGAGGAGCGTTTTGCTATATTTATGCGCTGTTGCATATTAATATTTTTACTTATTCTGTTGTACATGATTCAACTCCTCCTATAAAATTGCATTTTACTAATGAAGAAAAACAGACTGAATGTGTGAAAGACGTGACAACATTTATAGGATGCACTGCACTCAGTTGCCAAGTGATGCTTATGGTCCATGATATTGGTACAGATTCTGTGTAACGAACAATTCTTTGTGACTGTATATTTCAAGTTGTAAAATACATTTAATTCACACTTTAAGTGAACCTTAGTCCCCCGGTCGACCTGATCATCTACAAGATGGATTAAAATGCTGATAAAGCCTAGAAAAGATAAGACATAAACACATGACAAAATGATTGAAATGTTAAAATAGGGGGGAAAAATAAAATAATGATAATAAAATAAACCACTTTTATTCTGTGGCACCTAAAAAAATAATTTGGCGCTTAAGTTTTTCTTTTATAGGAGCCAATGGCTCCTTACTCGATTTTTTTTTGTCTGGAGCCCTGTTTAACATTTGTGGTGTTATATAGGAGGATATTAATAAGTTGACAGGGCTTGCATTAAGGTTGGGCGATGTCTACAAAATTGGCATCGGACGATGTCTGCAGTGAAACATGTCGATGGACGATGACATCGGGCAGCGGGGGGTGGAGTTAGGAGGTGTGCCCAAATCAGTATTCAGAACGGCAAGGAAAACAAATAACGATTGCCAACGGTTGCTTGTTACACAACTGACAAACATCTGATCTTGTAAAATGTGTGGCAAGTACTGCCGCTCCATAATATAAACAGAATACGTGCGATCATGAATCTCAAAAGTGAAACTAAAAAGCGATCGCGCAAAGAAATTAGAAATTAAGCTACCTCAGTATTTTTTGTTCATACAATGAAAGCCATTGGAGACTTAAAATGGCTTTGTTACCGACAGTCTTCAAAATACCTTCCTTTATGTTCCACAAAAGAAAGTTTTGAAATGATGTGAGGGTGAGTTAAATATGACGTAATGAAATTTTTGGGGGCGAACTATCCCTTTAATGTTTTTGTATTTTTATGATGATTTTTTTTTAAATTAAATTATACTCTAAGTAAGAAACTAAATCTGCCAGCAGGTGGCGGTAAATGTGTTTTTCATTCATTGGATTCGCTCAAACAGCTGATTCATTCAGTACTTCAGTAAACGGCTCTCTTTATGAATGGTGCTTTGAATCATTGATTCACACGATTCGTTCAAAACACAGATTCATTCAGAAACACCACTGTGTTACTCGGAGAAGCACAAGAAATCTCCTGTGGCTTTAAAGGTAATTTGTTCTCTGCAAAATTGAGAAAAAAACATTATATTGTGTTTAAAATATAACAAAGTATCAACTTCTTACTGAACTGTTGTATAAAATCCCATTTAAACTCGTGATATTTGGGACAAAATCAGCACTCGTGTGATATTGCTCTCGCTGCTGGTGTGATATCACTTATCGTATGATGTAAATATGAGACAAAACATTTTTTTGCACCAATATCTTGAAATTTAGGGCATAACTGCATTTATGGAGCTGTTACCCTGCATCGTATTGGTCAACAGTCAACTATATGAAATGTAAGATAACTAATTAAGTTAATGCGTTTAACTGACAGCCAATATAGATAGATAAATAAAAATAAAATGTAAATTTTATATCTTTTATATCTTTTTTTTATTTTTTTCCCCCAATATCTTAATGTTTATTGCCCTAAAGCATTACCCCGAAATGGATAAATATCAACCAAATAATGTGCCTGGATGATGTATTGTCTGTAACTACGGAGTTCATTCACATCACATTGTTTGGTTAATGATCAATAATTGTTTGGTTAATTAATGCTGGTCACACTTTTGCAGCTGAGTGTTCCTGTAAGGCTCGTGTGCATTAACCGCAGATTATCCCTGATTAATATGTTGCGAGCCTCGCCTTTGTGTTTGACAGTGCGATCAGTCGGACGGGCATGCCGGAGGCCGAAACGGCTCGCTTGCTAGCGTTAAGGGCAGTGCAGCAGGTCAAGTACTGATAGGATTTCACCCTCTTTACTGTGCGCTTAAACAGGGCAACCCAACTCCTCTAGACCAGCCCAGGACAGCTGTTCTCTTCTCTTCTGGGTTGGATCAAATGTTCCCTTCGTGGGCTCTAACATGGCTGCTGGAGATGGCCTGTGTTTGAATTGGCTAATGATGGAGTTGGCTGCCTGAGAACCTACCGATCGGGCCTAATAAGAGCAGAGAGAAAGGGCGGCCGTCATCTCTGAGATAAAATCCTACACTTGTCTACTTACAGATCTCGAAAGAAAAAGACAAGGCGGCGAGGGAGAATTCCAAGAGGGGAAGATGAAAACGCGAGCGGCGGCTCTTTCATCTGATGCAGTGTGTAATTTAACCGCGGGAAGTGCTTCCCTCCCTTTCACCGAGCCCGGGCTCTTCAGAAAGAGCTGTGATTTAGTCTGACGGAGAGCCTGTCAGTTCCAGCAGCCTTTGAAACCGCTTTTTTATTAGACAATCTCAATTACTCAATCGCCGAGAGGGAATTAAAACTCAGAGGCTGTTCTGGCACCGAAGGCTCATGCACATTTCTATCAGGTCAGAGGGTTCTCTTGAGTAATTTTGCATTTCATCTTTGTTGTCTTGTTGTTGTTGTTTTTCTTCATGCCGTTCCTGATTGTATTCCTTCTTTTATCTGTTTTTCATCATCAAACAGGGGCGAGACAGGTATCGATCTTCGATCTTGTCATCTCTGCGAGGTGTTTGCACAAGTGCCCGTTTGAGTTTCAGCTCACGTTTTTCCATCAAGCCGAGGCGTCCGCAGTGGATGCCTGTGTTAATTAGGCCCGTGTCGTGTCGGGTGGGGTTGGGAGCGTGGAAAGGCAGCTCGCCTCCCTCGAGCACTCCTGCCGCTTGCTGGCATGTGGCAGGGAAAGCTAAATTAGTTTAACGCCGTTATTTACTGCCCCTGGAAGGGCACCGGTACCTGAGTGTCGGGGTAATGAAAAGGACAACCTGTTCCAGAGTCGCTCGAACATGCTGTTTTTGGGTTCTTGCTTTACCTTCAGCGATACTTGCCAAAGACGAGGGGAAGCGCAACTTAATTACGCTTCTCAATAAACAGCTTTTCTTCAGGCATATTTATTGGTTATCCATCAGATGACATCAAAAACAAAACTCGAGCGTGTGCAGCACGTCTTTGTCTGGCTCAAATCAAAAGCTTTGTCTCTTTTCCTTCGGTGTTTGAATGAGGAACAGACAATAGGTTTCTTTTTACTCCCTTTTATAGCAATAGTGCCGAGCACAGTTTCGTCATTCGGTTCCTAATTAGGTTGTGTGTGAGAACCGTGACAGTTGCTTGCATCATCAGCCATGTTGGGATATGAATGAGTTTTGTAAAGCTTTGGCTTTTCACATTTATTGGCAACGTCAAAAAACCTGGGGCGAGTTACACTAATGCAGCGGCTCACTGGTGTGCATGTTTTAACTAGTAACCGATTATATGATTTAACTGCATTTCTGCTTGTGGTTTTATACCTTTTCTGTTATTCCAGACTTCTATTTGCAGGTTTATCTTAAGATGATACATGATTGAATATTTTGTTACGGGTAATTTTTTAAAAGTATATCTGCAATAAACAGATAAACACTCCTACTGCCGCTTATTCACCAACATTGGCCAGAAAAACAGACAGTCCCATCTCACGTCATTGGACGAGTCATAAGTTAGCATGTCTTAAACAAGTACATAAACGTTTTGTGCAACTCTTCATGAAGCAGCCAATGAGCAAGTTCTAGTCGGCTCTAAATATCACTCTAAACTTGAATAGTAAAAAATATTTGAACATCCAGTCTCTTCATCTTTAATGAGGTAAAATATCATTAATCACCTTCAAAAATGACATCTTTTGAAGTTCTACTCTGAGGGTGTCTTGAGAAACAGACCTATTTCCCAACAGATTTCCCAAACACCCCATTGGTCAGAAAAACAATGTGCTGGACTTTCATATGTTTTAGGCAGGACTATGTCGGGCAAAAAGAACAAAACACAGATAATTATAAAAAATATCTGAAAATTTAAACATCAAGTAGCTCCACCTTTAATGAGGTAAAATGCTATTAAGGTAGCTCAGAAATTATTTAAAATAACATTGATATTGTGTTGTGGCATGTCATTGTTGTTGTTTGTATTTATCACCTTCAAAAATGGCATCTTTCGAAGTTCTACTCTCAAAGCTCTTGAAAGTACCTAGAAAAGCAGGGGACTGATGAATGACTGTGATAGTGGAAGTCCGTCTTATCTAGGGTTCCAACGGCAGACGTTTGGAAAGCTTCCTGCAGGACACACTCCATGTTCCCTGGTGGACTGACGGATTACAGCAAACCACTGATTAGTGTCCTCTCATTCAACCATCTGTCTCCTCGGCTAAGATGCAGCTCAAAGCCAGACTCATTCTTTTCAACTTAAGTAGTGCTTAGTTTTATTAGACAACTGCCAGACTGTAGTAGTGCAGTTAAACCAGTTTGTGGTTCTTACAGTCTTTTATGTGACCTCTTTCGAGTACTATGGGCATTGACTTTGACCTTTAATCTGCGTTCTATTTCTATTTTCAGACTAAATGAATAATGTAGAACTTTGTAGCAGAGCTAGTTATCTGTTTGTTGATGGGTTGTTAGGTGTTCTAAAGAATCTCTGATGAAAAGCAGATTTTAAGCATCTTTGGCATTAAAAAGGGTTTCTGTTACTATTTATAGGTCCCAAAGTTCAGTGACATTTGGAAAGTGTTGATTGTGTAATTCGTGTCCATGGAAAGTGATTATAGTGACATAAGTAGTGAGTAATTTGTAAACTGAATGTTGATGAACATCTGATATTTACCACGTTTTAAATATTTGTGAAAACTTGACTAGTCAGCCATCCAAACCAGTTGCTTAAAAGTTTACCAGCATCAAGTGTTCAACAACAACTAGTTAAATAATGAGTTTATTTTTTTCTTGTTTTAAGAGGATTTGAGATGGTTTAGCATGCTGACAGTGTACAACAACAACACTGAGGTCCTATGTGAGATTGCATCTTGAAGTTCATCTTTAAAGCACTGTCGCTACAGTGTTTACAACAAATCATGTACAAGAAGTTTTAATTTAGTAAATTACAAATTTACAAGACATTAACTGAAAATTTGGTGATTTTGTTTTGCTTTTTTGCAAGACTTGAGATTCTTTAGCTTCAGATCAAATCTTTTGTGCTTAGTCCAAGTGCAAGTGGCTGGTGATGGCGCAGTGGATAAGACACATGCCTTTGGTGTGAGAGACCCGGGTTCGAATCCACTGTGAGACACCAACGTGTCCCTGAGCAAGACACTTAACCCCTAGTTGCTCCAGAGGCGTGCGACCTCTGACATATATAGCATTTGTTGTCATCCAGCAACATTAGCTGACTAATGAGTATCTTTTGTTTATTTTCTTGTATTTCTTTTCAAACTGAGATACTGAGTGGTGTGAATGATGACAGCGTGAGATGATTTGTCTTGCAAAAGTAGCTGTAAATGCACTGTCAACATGCTAAAATCATGTTAGCATCAGATTTTTCAGAATTAAGATTTAATTTCAGGGACATGAGCATTGCATTGCATTCAATATGCATTAATGTTATGAATTTAGAAACTGATTTTAAAGACCCCAGTGTTATGATTTAATCTGTTGTGAACTGTCTAGCTGATTTAAAAAACAAAACAGTGTCCTGCATGAATCCCTTGATTGGTGTAGGAACTTTGACAGGTGGACAACAATCTAACCAACCAGTCATTCAGACAAATCACAACTAGATGGTTTTGAAAATATGTAGTTTAGCACATCCTTAATATTTTAATGTTCACTTGTGAGGAAATTAATAGCAACACTGTTTAGTCTCAAAGTGAGTGGCATGTTTGAGTCATTATGATTCCTGCAGTCATTCATTGAGCTTTGATGTCAGTCTGTCAAGTGTTTCCATGTGTGTTGTGATGCAAAGGCTGTTTTCTGGCTGTGAACTGATGGTGACCATGATTCAGCTGAATTTTTTTGTCCCGAGTCATCTAAAATGATTTTTCCAGTCTAAAAAGATTACTCGGCATGTATTTGTAATTCATGTGCAGTGGAACAGCTTGCAAAACCTTTTATAGCTAGGGCCTTCATGGGTTTCTGATGTTATTGAAACATTCACTTTGAGAACTGAAAATTAAAGTCAGCATTTCTAAACCTGTTTTCTAAGAGCTTGTCAGGTGGTTTTAAAGCATTGTATTATACTACATTTCCTTATTTCTTACATATTTGTTTGTTGTTTTTACCCCTCCAGGGCAACAATGTGGGTTACTGGGAAGGGGAAACCAACAGGACCCTGAGGCTTGTGTAAATGTGCTTCCAGACCGCCTCAGTTGTCTGAGAAGGGCAGACCTCCCTGTGGCACGCTTGGGCCGCTGGCACTAAGATGTCCCTCAGTAGTGGCACTGCAGGCGGGAAAGGTGTGGACTCGAATGCGGTGGACACTTATGACAGCGGGGATGAGTGGGATATTGGTGTAGGCAACCTGATCATTGACCTCGACGCCGACTTGGAAAAAGACAAGCTTGAGATGTCTGGCACAAAGGACGGGGACGGAATGGCTGCTGCCTCGAGCGCTGTAGCGGCATTGCCGGACAACATCAAGTTCATTAACCCGGTACCTCCTCCACCTATCAAGGACAGCAAATCCAAAGCTAAACGTAGCAAGAATTCCAAGGACAGTAGCAAGTCCTTGACCCCTGATGGGGCCAAAAAGGATGCCCAGGGACGGACCCAAAATGAGGGCACTGGGCCAATCGTGGGAAGCGGATCCACAGCTTTACCTTCCGGGAAAGGTTCCGATAAAAGTAGCAAAGCCTCCCGTAATGTTCCGAGTGGAAAAAAGGACAAGGAGGGTTCTGGGAAAAGCAAAAAGGAGAAAAACGAAGGGGTACAAGCTGGGAACGTGCCCTCAGAAAAGGACCTATCGGCACAGGTTATGCCTTTAGGCCAGGCACGCAATACCCCATTTGAGGGGATGCAAAATTCTGACCTTGTTGGTGCTGAGCAACTAGGGAATATTACCCTTGATACCACTGGAATAGTCACACCTTTGGCTATCAAGAGTGAACCAGAAGAAGTGGAAAATAATGACTGCAGGACCATAAAGAAAGTGAAAAGCGAAAAGGTGAGTCCACTGGTGTTTTCTTTGCTCTCGAAACAAGAATTGCATTGTCTTGTGTTCAGTTGGGTTTTAAGTTTCTATTCGTATAAGAATCTGGTTGAGTATTATAAACATATAAACATATAATGCAGTAGAAGCTGTAAGCTAATGCTTTTCCAACTGTTAGATGTGAACCAGTGACTTAGTGGCACCTTACATATCCTGGTGTGCCAATTTGCTGGCTGCGTTTCCTTTGGCACTAGTCCATTTTAAAGAGCGGAAAACAGGGCATGCTTAGTTTGGTGGTCTCGATGTCCGTTTAGTAATGCATAGCGCTGCCAAAAGAGATTTAGGACAGAGGCCAGATGTCCAGAGATACATGACCATCAGCTCCCAGAATTTTGTATTCATCCATCTTAGTTTTTATATGAATAAAGAAAGTGTGTATAAGACAGCTGTAATGCTAATAAGATAATTGTACCAATTGCTGTTAATCCAATAACTATCTTACCAACTGGTTAAGCCTTAGTCTGTCTTGTTACGGAGCTCATGTTTATTGTGAGATATTATCTTATATTTACATTCAGTTTTTCTGTCTGATTGAAGTTCTTGTTGCTCAATCTTGTTTGAATTGAGTTGTTGGCTGATTGTAGGGGTTTTCTTGATTATTCATTGCACTCAATTATCGGCCTACTAGTTCCTAAGGAGTTTTGGCAGCTGCATGGTCTAATTTGTAGCTTGATCTCTCATGTTAAAACAAGAATCCATGCCTCGACAGATTGTTCTTAGAGGAATGTAGAGTTCGGCATATTCCCCACAGGAGCATCTACTAACACACGTTTTCTTTTGTAAGTTAGTCGAAGTCATTAAATTCTGAGAACTTATTATAGTGCACTGCTTTTAGTTGAACATTGACTAAGCCAGGCTTGTGCATTACAAACGGAGAGGATAGACCAGCGTATCTGCTTACAACAGATCTGTGAAATTCCCTGCTAGTGACTCAGTCAGTAGTTGTTCATACTCACAGCATTGTGTTCCCTACATAGTGGGCCTCCAGGGAGCCATTGAAATGTAACACTTGGACCCCTTGCTTACTTTCAATTGTGACAGGCAGCCAAGTATAGGCTACTGGAAAGAGCAACAAGGGGTTTTCTTTAGACAGAACTGATGGTGATCTCTTTGTAATGCCCTTGAAAAAGATTTTTTGGGTAACTATGGCTTGAAGATGAATGTTTTAAAACCAAACCGTTAAAGATAGTCATGGGTTTGATTCCCAGGAAATGCATTACTGATGAAACAGATGCCATGAATGCAATTCAAGTCGCTTTAGATAAAAGCATTAGCCAAATGCATAATTGTAAATTGCACTGTGTTCACAAAGCATTGGTTCGATTCCCAGGGAATGCATGAACTGATGAAATGCATACCTTGAATACAATGCCGGTAGCTTTTAGTTCATAATAGTAAATTGCATAGTGTTCACTAAGCATTGATGTTTGCATACTTGCAGTTCTGGCCTAATTCTTAAGTTGAATTGTTTTTGTTGTAGTCCAGAGGGTAGTTTTCCTGCTTGATTCTGTTCTGGTGGTTAGAAGAGCCATTCTGAGCTTTGTCCCTGGTAGAAAGCCTTCTGTTGGCGCTACAGCGTTGTGCGACCAATGGCCCCCATTCATGACTTCCTCTGACTCCTGCTATTGTCTTCTGGTACATTCCTTAAACAAGCACAGGGGGTTCGCTCGGGGCCTCAGGGGGAGGGATGACAACAGCTCAAGCAAAACACGAAATACCTCTTCCTCTTTCCTCTTAACAACCAGATCTCGAGGCGTGAGGAGGGGATGCTATCAAGTGTCATGGAGGGGGATCAGACCAGCTTTTCAACCATCTCTAAAGTGGTTTCGTATTTCCACATCCCGTGGTGCAGGCGGGGCACCATGGGCTCGAGCTGTGCAATGGAAGGCAAGACTGGTTTTCCCACCTCGCGTGGCCATGCAGGAATGCAGGAGCGATGGTACCTGCTGCGTGCCCCTGCCGGACTAGCATATCCACTAACACTGCGCACACAGTCGTTATCACCCTGAGAATAACATGGGCTAATTTAACCCCTCTCTGCAGTCATTTGACGAGGGGAAGCGACCTTCCTTAACAAGCGGTTTCCAGTCATGGACTGAACCACAATCTATGATGATGGGGTGCATAAGTGTCAGTACACCAAACAGAATCACACACTTTTTTTTCTTGCCTGGTTATGATTTGTTGTATTTAAACTTTAAGGAGATGATTTAGTTTGGATTATCTTGTGGTTGTAACTTGCCTTTTTTTGCTTTTTAGTTCTGTTTTGAAGTGAGTGACGTGTATGCAGTCTTTATTTTGACGTGTCAAAGTGTGTAAATTATTATCATAATTTTTTTTCCCTCTCCTTATTATATTTTGAATAACTTTGCACAATATAACAGTGCCAAATTGGATATCGGCCAATATATACATTTATTTATGATTGCTATTGGATATATACCAGCCAATAATTGCCATCATATATTGCCTATAATTATTTTTGCCATCATACAAGTCCTTTAAAGCTTTGTTATTCTTTTAAAAACAATATTTTAATAACAGTTAAATCTTTAGCAAATCTCAAAATTAATATAAATTTAATTCATTCAGCACACAGTTTATTTTTTATTTTATAATGTTGTAATGCCTAAAATCACATGTATCTTTAAAAATTATTGAAGTTTAGTTAAGTGTTTTAAGTGTTCTATTCAGTTTTAAGTGTTTTTAATTTAATTTAATTTATTTTTTTATTTTTTAGTTTAGTTTAGTTTAGTTTTGTAGTCCAGTAGTACAAAATAGTACAGAAATTTAATTCTAACCTTTATTGGTTATTCGCCGTAACATTTGTATAATTGTTGGCTTATCATGCTGGCCAGAATTTCAATATCGGTGTATCCCTACATTTTGACAAATTATTTTATTTTAGTTATTATTATTGTTGTTGTTGTCTTTGTAATTATTACCATTTAATTTTTTTAATTATTATTATTATTTTTTTTTTTAATGCTATTCCTGGTCATTCCTAGTCTTTATCATCTTAGAAATCAAGTCATTCTTTTTTTTCCTCTCTCAATGAATATCCAGTTTCATTCAGAAGCAGCTCACATTACAGCCATTAAATGAGTTGTGAATGCCGTTTCACATTGAACAGGTTGTAAATAACATGTGTCTACTGTTGACACTCAAACCATTTGCTCGTCTGCATCCCATGCCGTCATTCGTTATAGCCGCGTCGATTCAGCAGTCTGCATTCTCACCCTAAATCTAGAGGCAGTCGCTACGAGTCGGTTGAAGTTGCTCTCAGACCGCACGACGCGCACTGTGAATTCGCCCCAGCAGTGAGATCAGAGCTCACGGTCGTAACTCTTGACTGACGTGAGTTGCTAAGTTTATTACTCCATCGGATGGTGATCCAGGAAATCCTTTCTGAGGGTTTCGTCGGGTGTGCGAATGTTTAATATTGGGATCTTTGCTGCCCATAAACTGCGTTTTCCAACATCTGGATCTCCGCTTGAGTCGAAAACAGGCCGGCCGTGGGCTCACACCCGTGGTTATTGGCTCAGGCGGGGAATTAGCTGCCGTTGTAGACTACAGCTCAGTGGATGGCCAGTGCATAAACCATCTCAAGATAATCCAGATTTAAAAATCTGGGTGTGATGCAACCCTTTGCACATGATGGTATCGCCGCTTCAGAAAAGCCACCTGGAAATGGAGTTTATTGCAATTTACTGTTTTCGTTTGCTTCAGTACTTAACAGTTAACTTGATGTTAATGTGGTTTCTGTATAGCCAACTACCAGTCAGACTTTCTTCACAAAATGTAATCTAGTTAAACCACACGATTCTATTGCGCCAGTTTTTTGGCGCTAGACGGATTAGTTGTGCTTGTAATTAATTAAAGCTTTTAGCTTGGGTATGTTGTAAAACCATACAAGCTTTTCTCTGATTGTTTGCTTTAAGTATTGTTGCTCTAAAGGTGACTTTTTTTAGTCCCATCCCTCGGGGTCTTAAGCGTTCAAGAGTGCACATTCGTAATCCCCGGAGACGCATTAAGCTTTTCTTCGAGCTCTTCTTGGCAGCTGTTTTTGTTTCCTAGAACCTTATCAAAACACACCAGCTTTGGCGTAAACTCCCGATGCGTTGTGATTAGCGTGATGTGCCGCGTACTTATTTTAAACCTCGTCGACAGAAGCGCCACGGTAACCGTGTGGTATTTCTGTACCGATCTGTCAACCCACACGCTCTGGCATGCCATGCTCCATTTTAAGGGATGCTGACAGGAAGAAGGATTGATTTATAGTTTCTCTTTTTCTCCCTGTCAGAGGGTTGATCTTGTGCTAGTAAATACCTAGGTTATTTTTTCCCTCTTAACACTCCTTAAGGTTTCATTATTTGGTGGATTCGTGTTCCCCGAGGCGATCTCTGTATCGCAGGGCTCTCGCTGCTTCATAAGGCTGCAGTTTTGGCGTAATCCTGGCTGACATGCCAACAACAGGATTAGGTTTATCGTTATGCGATGGCGTCGAGCCTCTCTTCTCTCTCTCTCTCTCTTTTGCAGACGCTCCACGTTGGAGTGTCTTTCTTTGAAAAATTCACATTGGGCTGCTTATTTTGCCTGGGCGTAATTGCTACATCCTCACCAATAAATCCAGCGGGCGATAAAGATAGGGAGGTGGGAACTGGTGAATCGTGATGGCCTTTCCTCTCTCTCTCGCTCTCTCTCTCTCTCTCTCTGCTTTGGGATTCAGCCATTAACTCTGACAGTCAAGCCATCTTTTTTTCTTTATAATTAAGCGGTGTTTGCTAAGGCAACCGTCACTGTTACTATTACTCATGCTTAGTGATTTGAACAACATCATTGATTTCAGTTCAGCGTTAGAGGTGGGGTTGGGATTTAAGAACTAGTCCTATTCAGAACCAGTTCTGTTTGTTAAGAAATATTGGTACTGAATGATATTCATAACATTGGTTTTTGTTAACCATTCATCCAACAGCATGACCAGTGGTGTCTTACACAAGACCAAATCACTCTATTTATTTAATCCAAAATGTTTTCAAAAGACTCAGTCTTAAATTTTTTTTTTGTTTTAATGATCATTTATTAAAAAAAGCATTGCTTTTGTTTTGTGTAACGCTTAGATGGGTGATTGCTCCTTCAAAAGTACTAAAATTACTCCGCTTAATAGGGCTGGGTATAGAGTTCGATACTTTTTAGGCACCGACCGAATTGCCTCGATACTATCGAGTATCGAAAAATGTCTTGTCATTCGGTACCAAATTTCGATACCTAAGGGATTAATCTCATAAACGTCAGTGAGCCAGCCTTGTGTTCCACTAGAAACGCGACATCCGCGAGAGACATTTTCGAGAGCTACTCTACTAATATATATTTACTACACACAGACTGACGCTCGCGGTGATTTCAGTGTCTGCCGTCTCAATAAATGAGGACATAAACACATGAACAACATCTCCAGACCTGCTCTGAGAGTCACTTCATGAGCATTTTACCATTTGATTTCAGTAAAACTAGCGTCATATCATATATACACAGAACTGTAAAGGCATTCATGCCAACCCACACTGTGGCAGAAATATATTACTATTGTTCAGCAGAATGTACTGCTACTATTAAAATTATTACAACTTTTTTTTTTTTTTTTAAGTAATGTTCACACATTTCTTCCATGTTTTCATTTTAATAGCAAACCCCCTTTGTTTGCCAAAATAAATGGGCCTAAATAAAGTTTGATTTTCAATCATTTAAAGATAAATTAAATTAATGTTTTATGCCTTCATTTGAGAACCAGATACAGAACACAGAATTTCTGAGGAAAAAGAAAACATTTCATAAGGCTATTTTAAGAATAAATTTAAATAAACTGAGTTGTTTTTATGCATTCAAATAATTAGACATACTACAACATAGAATTTAATAACAATAAAACATATGGTGAAAGAAAATAAAGCACCCACTTATGAAAGTGGATAAAGATTTTCAAACCTAGAATAAATGAATAGAAATGATGATTCTGTCTGAGCTATGTGTTTTAAAACGAACACGCACTAGTGTAAACGTAGCCTAACTGATGTGTAAACTGAAAACTATTTAAACTTTATTAAAACTATTTGCACTGATTTATTGTATTGGATATATTTTGTTCCTTTGTGCAGTTTGCAAAAGTTGAAAAAATAAAACCAATTTTTTTTTGAGAATGTAATCTTGTTAAAACTGATTTCATAAAATTGGTATCGGAAAAAATATCGTTTAGGAGCCGGACGTAACTAAAGGTATCGGTATCAGAAATCGATATCGTATATTTTTGAACGATACCCAACCCTACCGCTTAATTGTCTAAGGAGCTGTAATTATATAATTGTAAAAGTCCTTTACAAATTAAGAACTGATCTTACTCAGGAACCAGATTTATTTAGTGAAAATTATAAAATCTCAAAATGAATGTCCATTTTTTTTTGTTCTGTACATTTTAATGTTGTGTTGTCTAAAACCATTTTTTAGATACGTTTTAGTGCTTTTTTATGTAAACAAAATAGTAGCCTATAGAATTCTTTTAGTATTTTCACCATCTGAATCAAGTTGCGCTTAATTAAGTTCATAAATACAGCTAGTGAATGATTTTCATGAGTCGTTTACGTCAACAATTCATATGCATACAAAAATCAATACCATTGTCTGATTTGTGATCTTACTCCTGAACTGATTTTATTCAATGGATCAGGCTTGCGACAGTCTCATTCAACAGCTTCAGAGTTTTGTTGGAATTAAGTGTTTTTTTTACTTAATAAAGTAAAAAAAATAAGCATTTTAATACTAATTAATACAGAGGTTGCTCCTTCAAAAGTACTAAACGGACCAGAATCATTCACTTCCTTGAGATTCCCATTCCTGCCTCAAAGCCTCATGTCACTGTTGTTATTTAATTTGTGTATTCATATTAATATTTAGATTACATAAATTGACACATTGCAATCTATTGAATTTGGTCTCAAATGATCAAGCAATTGAATCTTGCTATGGTGGCGAGGCCTGCGAAAGCCATCAGAGAAATGTGAAACAAAGCCCTTTCATGGCCGCCTCTCCCCTCCCTCCTGTTTTTCTCCATCTTTCTTTCTTTCTCTCCCTCCCGTCCTCATGTGCTCGCTCTGTCTCTTAGCGAGTGTGTGCGGCGAACCGTGGGGGAAGGGAAAGGAAGAGCGAGCGAGAGAGAGCAGCTGTCCTTCGCTGTCAACCAGTGCATTTTCCAATGCGCCTCGTTCCATGTCTCTGTGCGTGAGTAGTGAGGAAAGCGGAGGGGAGGGTAATATCCATGCTGCTGCAAGGAAATGCGGTTTTCAGTGCATAGACGCCATTCAGTTTTCTATTCTTTGCCGTTGACCGCGTTTTAGCGTGTGCATGCATGCATGCGTGTGTGTGTGGACGCTGTTGCACGTGTGCATTCAGCCAGAGTGGCGGCCATATTTGAAAAGGGCACATAAGAGTAGGAAGACACAACTAAGTTCAGTTTTGCAGGTTTTTTTATTTTATTATCAAGTTAAGGTATCTAATTTAAAGACAACATTAAATCTTTAATACTATATGTGGTAGTGTTGGGCGATATGCTTCATAATCATATCATCCTATAGTCAGCATGTTGAGATCGCCGATACACTAACTAATTTATTTAATTATTTACTAAGTTTCGTAGCCGGAGAGTGAACCAACTCCAGCATAAGGCTAAAAGCAGCCTAATGTTAGTATGATCTATCAACTACACTTATCTTTTTAGTCAAGTAGCATATGGAAGTCATACCATAAAATATTTTTAATATGGCAGTTTTTCAAACAGCAGCTACAGAAAATGAGCGTTTACATAATCAAAGAACATCATCACTGACTTCAGTCTTGCACAAGCTTATGCACTTTAAAAAAACACTCCCGTTATAATCAGGGAAGCTATCTACATTGTATGATAAATAAATCTCTTATACTTGCATGGCACGTACATCTGTACTTTGTTGTTTATGATGAGAGAATTCACGAGAGAGCTGAGCGCGACGCATGAACAACGAAACTCCGGTGTTTCAGCGATGACTCATCTGAACGCCTCTGATTGGCCACTGCATTCATAACCTGATAATATAATAATAATCGTCAAAGGCATCAGCCACAGGCGACATTTCTGATTATACTGACTACACTATCATCTATCGGCACAACGCTAATATGTGGTGTAGTGAGCGATTCATCATTGTGCAAATCTGATGCAGGGATACCCAAACTTTTTTTGCCAGCCGAACTCTTTGACCTAAAATATATTTGATGTACATTTGAAGCTAAGTTGTTAATTCAATAATTTAACACATTCAGAGTTCTCTAATTGGTCAGCCTGAGGAAATGCAGGCAAACAACGAAAATATGTAACCTTTTTTCGCGTGTAATAAAAGTGTTTTACTGAAATTAGTTTCATTTAAAATGCGTTTTATATATATATATATATATATATATATGTATATATGTATATATATAAATATGTATATATAATAAATATGTATTCACTCAAAATATGGGTAAAGAAATCTTTTTTTCGCAAATGTCAGTCGTTTCTTTTTACATTTTTATAATTTAGTAAATTAGCTTCTTAACTCACGAACCCCTTGCAGTTCCCTCCTGAGCTACCAGGGTTTCAATTCAATTCAATTCAAGTTTATTTGTACAGCGCTTTTTACGATACAAATCATTGCAAAGCAGCTCTACAGGAATTTAAGTTTCCACAATATATTTATATATTGCAGAACCTTAATATATTTAACTTATGGCAAAATTAGGTAATTCTGTATGTTGTCTAAGCGTTGGCATCCTCTGAGGTCATCTGAGGGGTTGGCATTATCTTTTCTCAGGTGTTCGGTCATCTCAGATCATTTAAGGGTTGGATCCAGACTGAAGCTTCTGTAATTCCTAGTTACGGCAGAAACAGAGAAACAAATAGAGACATAATTAGCGTAGCTGCTGTTCCATCTAAGCGAAAATGATTTATTCAACCCAAGCTAAAGAATAATAATAATGTACATTTGATCAGATATAACTGCAGTACAAGATTATAAGATGCATTATGTGAATGCTTGGCTAAAGAGATGTGTCTTTAATCTAGATTTAAACAGATAGAGTGTGTCTGAACCCCGAATGTTATCAGGAAGGCTATTCCAGAGTTTGGGAGCCAAATGGGAAAAAGCTCTACCTCCTTTAGTGGACTTTGCTATCCTAGGTACTACCAAAAGTCCAGAGTTTTGCGACCTTAGGGAGCGGGTTGGATTATAGCGTGGTAGAAGACGAGTTAGGTACGCAGGAGCTAAACCATTTAGGGCCTTATAGGCAAGTAATAATATTTTGTAAATGATACGGAACTTAATAGGTAGCCAGTGCAGAGACCGTAAAATTGGGGTAATATGATCATATTTTCTTGACCTGGTAAGAACTCTAGCCGCTGCATTTTGGACTGTAGCTTGTTTATTGAAGATGCAGGACAACCAGCTAGCAGTGCATTACAATAGTCCAGTCTAGAGGTCAGGAATGCATGAACTAGCTTTTCTGCATCAGAAACAGGTAGCATGCTTCGAAGCTTGGCAATGTTTCTAAGATGGAAGAATGCTGTTTTTGTAACATGGGAAATATGATTTTCAAAGGACAAGTTGCTGTCTAATATAACACCCAGATTTTTTACTTTAGAGGACGTAACAGTGCATCCATTTAGTTTTAAATTGTAATCCAAGAGATTCTGTGTGCTGTTTTTGGTCCAATAAGTAATATCTCTGTCTTATCTTAATTTAATAGGAGGAAATTTTTGGTCATCCAATCTTTTACATTTTTTACACAATCTATTAGCTTAGATAGTTGAGAAGTTTCATCTGGTCTTGTTGAGATATATAGTTGAGTATCATCAGCATAACAATGAAAACTAATCCCGTATTTTCTAATAATATTACCAAGAGGCAACATGTATATTGAAAATAGCAGAGGACCTAGGACAGATCCTTGTGGTACTCCATACTTTACTGGTGATAATTGTGATGACTCTCCTTTTAAATGAACAAAGTGGTAGCGATCGGACAGGTAGGATCTAAACCATCTTAAAGCCTGCCCTTGAATACCAGTATAGTTTTGTAATCGATCTATGAGTGTGTCATGGTCTATAGTGTCAAACGCAGCACTAAGATCAAGTAATACTAGCAATGAGATGCAGCCTTGGTCTGAAGCAAGAAGCAAGTCATTTGTAATTTTAACAAGTGCAGGTTTCAAGAACCCTAGTTTGGGAAACCCTGATCTGAAGAATAAAAATATTTGTTTTCATAACATTGTGCAAAATAAATTCTACTTCTGCAACAACGTTTTTCTCTTGCTGATGTAAGCAAGGCCGTGTGGGTGGGGCAGTGACATCATAGCCTGCTTTTCACAATCCGTTTGAATAAGATGTCTTATTTCTTGCTAAGCACACAAATTGACTCAAGTCAATTATGTTGAATGCCATTTTATGTTGTCATCTTCATAAAATTGTAAATAAAGAACAAAAATACTAGTGTTCACACAAAACATGGCTAAAAAGAGAGCAGGACAGTGTGAAAGAAACGGCTCGTTTCTGAGATCAGCAACCTCCCTTTTCTCATCTCCGTCCGTTCCCGAGTTGACAGCAGCCAGGAAGCCTGTACTCCATTAAAACAAAGCTTTTCCAGTTGGGAGAGGAGGGGAGGTCTGTCTTTTCCTGGAATGTCTCCTCGTTTTGGGTCTCTTGCTCCTCCTGGGCCGAGGTTCCAATTTTTTTGTGTCTTTTCCGCAACGAGAGTTTTCTCGCCACACTATAAATCCTTTGCTGGTGTTTACATGAGTGTCGGCAGTGACCTTTTCTCATCTCATTTCTTTCTGTCTCTCACATTTGCGTCCCCCCCCCTCTTGTATTTCCTCCCCTTTCTCTCACCCCTCATGTAACTTTGGCACAGCGTCTCGGCTCTTGAACGGAGAGGCTGTTAAACTCTCTTACCGCACAATTTGTGAAAGCTGCCCCTGGGTATTTTAGGCCCCTGGGTTAGCGAGCCAGGAAACGCCCATGCTGTCCCGTCTACAGCTCAAACAGAGAGAGAAAGACTCGTCTGAGCTGCAGTTATCAAAGCAAAGGACATCCAGACAACAAACACCGCCAGCTAGGAGGGTAAGAACTCAGGAGACAAAACTGTAGCATTCAGAAAACGGACTGACTTGACTTAAATCCACATTTGAACTAAAATGTACTTCCATTTTCATTGTGTTCTCTCAGTGCACTAGTTCTGCTCTAGCAAACCCGACATCATTTGATTGAATGCAAACCGCAACTACAGGCTAATCTTTGTGTGTTGTGTTTATATTTCCAGGGAACATGTGATATTACGCCAGAAGCGACTGGTGCATGTGGCGCAATTATTATCAGTAAAGATATCTACACTACAAGCTTTGTGATAACAGAGATAGCTTTGTTGATAGAGCGATCGCTTCCAGTGTAGATTGGGGTTATTGAATCCATCTGGTGAGCGGCCGTTCACATCTGATGGGAACAGGAAGAGATCGCGAGACATTTTTTCAAATTTGAACTGGTTTTAATGCAACGCTCATGGTGCAAGATCCTCACCGTGACCAAAGATATTGATTGACCAACACGTGAAAATCTAAAGATTATTTCCCCTAATATTATGTTTGAAATCTGGGTGCGATTTTTATGTTGCAAGTCAAAACGACCCTAATTGGATTCAATACAATTCACCAATAAACACAGCATGAAAACAAAAAAGAAAATCAGGTAAAACAATAAAACTTTAACATTAACACTTTTAAAAGCATAACTATTTTAAATTGTTGTAAATTTAATCTTTTTTTATTATTATTATTGTGCACCAAGATCATTGGTTTAATTCCAAGCGAAATTACCATGCTAATACTGATTAGAATTTACGTCATCATCGCAGTCTACGTTTATTCAGATAAAAGCGTCTGCCACATGCATACGTGTAAATACGTGCAAAGTTTTGGCGTAACATCTTTTTATTTATTTTGGGTCTGTGCATCTGCCGTTAGCCAAAAATTTGCATGTCGAATTGACATCAATATCGTAATAGAAACATCATACGCACATCCCACAACACCTCAAAGTGTCAACTTTGCAGACACTAAATAAGAAATGTTCACAAAATGTAAAAAAAAAAATCCTAGGTTAACCATATTTTCGACAGTTCGATTTTGTTGCGGGCAAATTGACCTGCAACATTAGGCTAATTGAAAGGGTTTAAACTAGTATTTTACGAAGTTGCAGCTTTAGTTTTTAGTGATAATCACGTTTACCTTGCCCTTCAAAAGTTTTAACCGTAAGTAAAATTGTTGAAGAACATGTCTTAATTTTACTTGGACTGACTTCTCAGGCTTTAAACAATCGCGTGTCCCAGATAATTCCATGAAACATCTTTTCTCATGGGCTGCAGTTTGCGCGCTTGTATTAGAACAGACATCATCTATAAATGGGTCAAGGCAGAGGAACTTGGTGAGTCAATCCATTGATTCTGTGCTGAAAGGAGAACACGAGCATATCTGTTTCATGCTCGACGTCTTTGTGCTTTTGTGTGAATGTGTGCCACTCCCCTCACCAGTTCACACTGTTCTTGTGTGTAAACAGCGTGGTGTTAACTGAGGTCAGGACTGCACAAAACCACAATGTTTTATTCATCTGTTTACCTCACTCTCGCTCTTCTTCCTCTGCAATCCAGCCGCTGCAGGCCTGATCCAGCCTCACCACAGGCCGTCGCATGCTCAGACAGAGGAGGCCATTGCGTTGCATGCAAGCCTATTGGATAAGTCCAGATTGGCCCCCCTGCTTTCTTTTTTGAGCGTACAAAAAGAGAAGCCAGATGCATTGGCTTCGTTTTTTTGTTTTTTTCCTTGCCTTTTGCATTTTTCCCCAAAATGTGAAAAGCCTATTCATGCACAGAGTGAATTTGTCAGATTTTTTATGCAGCATTGCTCTCTTGGTCAACTAAGGGTCGTCTATCTTCCTAGCTTGGAGTTAGATGAGGTCAATGCAGCAGTGTTGTTTTAGTATTATTTACATACTAATAAACTATTCGTATATAAACATTATTAATACTTTGAAGTAGCTTTTTTATATTGTTTTTATTTACATTTTAATTTAAGTTTTATTAATCTGCTTTTGTCATTTTTATTGTTCAGTTGTAGTAATTTTTTGTTAGCATTTCTAATTTTCATGCAAGTTTTTAATCTAATATTCTTAATTCAGTAAACGGAAGTATATTTTTGGTGACGGTTCCTTTCAACTCAATTTATTCTCCGTACAAACATCTGATAAACAGTAATAAAATCAATATCTCATGCTCTCTATAAATGCTGAATATCTGTGTCTTCATGACCCGCAAGCAAGCGTTGTTGTGCAGGTTTGCTTGAATTTACTTCCGCCCCCTTTGCATTTGGTCTAGAAACCGAATCTGGCATCAGATTATTTATCAGAGAACAATCGGTGCCTTTTAGGAGGAGGATATCACACTTAATGCCCTGCTCAAATCTGAGCTATTTTTAAATAAATCCACAGCTGTGGAAGAGCTCTGAAAACCGCTAGGGGTTTGTGGGTAGTCATCTTTTTATGAGCCAATTCGTTCTCCGTGCCTGAGATCACAAGCTTCATTTTTTTCTCTCTTTAAGGAACTCTAAAAGAAACTCAAATTTAATTTAAGATTATCGCAGGCCCTTGTTTGCTGAGACACTATGCTAATTGCTAGCTAATAAGAGTCTGCATTGAACCTGGTTTTTGGCATTAAAACAGCGTCTGGTGAACTGACAACTAAAAGCTCTGGCTGGCGCTGCCCGTGTTCTCATTTACAATGCACACACCTCGCACTGATAATGAGCTCGCCTGGTGTCCTATCTCCCTCTGGTTTTGATGTATCTGTCCGGTCTGGTGGTTGACTGTGGAAAAACTTTGCTTTCTCTCCGACAGTTACACTGACAGGTGCGCTGGCAGGTTAACAGGTGTCCGGCGAGGCGCCACTGCACCAGTGTCTGCCTGGGCCTGATGAGGTCGGACTTGAAAAGAAGGCTGCTTTAATGAGATTACAGCATTGGTCTGAAAGTCTAATGCTGCTGAGACTCTGAAAAGGAAGGAATAATGTGGGTGTTTTTTTGCACAAAATGATTTGATGATGATGACGCAGCCACAAAGCGTCCTGAAGTCATAGCCAGAGTTGGCGATGGTGGAGCACAACTCAAATTTCTGCAGATGAGTTGTGTTGTGAGTAGTTACCAACAGCACAAGAGAGTGACTTGCTGTCAGTTTGAATGTCGCTGTTGCTAAAGAGTTCTGGTTTTAGTTAGACAGACACTATTTATCCAAGTGTGTGGTGGGGGTTTTTCCTGACTGCTCTATAATTCAGACGTTTGTGTGTGTGGCTCTGTATGTGAGCAAGCTGGGAAGGATGGTGAAGAGAAAACAACAGAGTCATGCCTTTTTTATGTTGTGTGTTAAAAATGCATCAGGCATAAATGTTTAAAGGCAGGTGCCAGTTCGGTTCAGGCTCTCTGAGAGTTTGCTGCTGCTCTCACCTCGTTTCTCCCTGACAGGACCCAAACTTTACCACCAGACAAACAAAAAGTTTTGAGAAATGCTATATGAATTCTCCAGAGATATGGCAGAGCTTTGTTTATAACCCTTGTTCCACTTTCCTCCTCTGTCTGTCTGAGGTGTTCTATTTTTTTCTCTTCCATGTGCATTTAAGAGATGTTGACAGCAAACAGTAGGAAAAATCCATTTTAGTAAAAGGCCAGACACACATTTTGTGCAAGTATGCAAATGGATATTTTGCAGATGCATTGTCTACATTTGACCGCTGAAAAAGTGTCATAGCATTACCATTTTTTGAACATGTACTCTAGTAGTACCATGTTATTCTTTTAAATGCTTTGATGTGCAAAGGTACCATGGTATATGAATATGGTAATGTACTACAGTATTGCCATCACTTTGAAGGTACTGTTATGCACTGTTTCAACCTTTCAGTTTTTCACCCGTCTTTGAACTCTTTATTTATGTCAGTAACCTGTTTTTGGCTTTAGGTTTGCGTGTCACTTCTGCCAGACCTTTGGTTAACCTGTTAGGTGCTCAGCATTTTGCAACCGTGCAGTTGAAAGTGCTGTTCTTATGAAATGCGTGCGCTTATCTATGTGTGAAAGGTGGAAAAAAAGTTTCAGTATGACTGTGCTGCACAAATCTGAGAGCTCTGGCAAATTTCACTTCTTTTCCTCTCTCTCTTATTCTCTTACTTAATTGTCCTTGTATTCGTAGGGCCCTGAAGGTGCAGTCTGGGGGAGGAACGAAGGGATTTATGAGGTGTTAGCATGAAGGGGCCTCCTGCGCACTGTGTGTTAGAGAATGTCAAGCGCTCTGTGAACTGCGTCGCTGTGAGAGCCGTTGCACGCAGTGACTGCTCAACTGTGGAATGTGTTTTCAGTTCACGGTTTATCTCCTAAACCTGCATGTCCATGTAGTTCCTTGGCTTACACCCTGAACTGTGAAACAAAGCGATAGTCACATCAATTGTTAACAGTTGCAAGAAAATGCAGTGTGACAGAATCCACCGCTTTGAAAAGAAGATTAGTTACAGCCCAAGTGAGTTTGAGAAAAGCTGAATGCGTGATTGATTCAGAATTTGAGCTTGAGAGCTGAACTGCCATGAAAAGCCTCACCCTGAACCCTTTGAGATTGCCGTTAACTTCCCCTCTCTTTCCCTAGCTCAGCCGGTGTCTGAATCCTCTCCACTCCACCTACTTGATGCTTTTGCGCAGAGGATTAAACAAGGAGTGCTTTGGTTCCCACTTGGGGAACTGCGCAGAGGCTTGCGTTCCGGCAACCCTCCATCGACAGCAGCCTGGGACACAAAGCAGGCATGTGTTCTCTACCAAGGGACCTGATGGCATTTCTGGGCCTCTGAGTCTCTCTGGATTAGCGCCCTGGAATCTGGCTTCCTGGAAGCAGTGAGCTAGACGGGCCCCGCCAGCGGTACCTCGTCACATGCTCGGCCATCCATCTGTAGACGCTCTAACAGGCCTTTGTGAGGAGGGCCTTGTTCTGAAACAGCACAGATATTCAGGGGTCCGTTCTTAATACATCTGAGATGATTTAAAAGATTCCAGATCTTCTAATCATGAAAACTGATCTCTGGCTAATTTGGATCTTTAAACGAATTTGCAGATTTGATCAAATATCTGGATTAAGTTGTCTAAGATTACTACGCGTTCTCGTGTTCCCCGAAAAAGGCATATGTATTGATACTCGAAACCACAATCACCAATGCAGCGATTGGGTGGCGGCAAGGCAGCAACGTAATGACATTATATAATTAAAAAATGACACCTTACAAAAAACTTGACAAATTCCTGGACCTCTATAAGGAAGCCTACCTAAATGTTATAACAGATAAATAAAATGTGCACTGTTTTTAATTTATTTGTATTTTTTTTACATGATTCCCAATTATTTATATTCATTATTTCTAGTATTTGTATCGGCTTTACATTTTTATTTCAATGCTGTAATTAGCAATTAATTTAATTTTCTCATCGAAGCAGATTTATTACGCGACAGCATTAATTAAAGGGTCAAGATCATGTTATCTGCATCTCCTGCGCTCCATCAAGCCACTCCCATAATAGCTGTCAGTCACCACTCAAATTAATGCACGATGAGCATTTTTGTAAGACTCCCAATACAATTGTGAAGTAATTGTCATCACTAATAAATATTTTATTGAGGAAAACTGGCTGTGTCTATAGTATTATGGACTACACAACATTATAATATTGTTTTAAAATTAATTTCTAAATTATTATTATTTTAAATTATTGTCCCTGGACCAGTAGAGTACTCTTGTAATAAAGTAGCAGTGGCTGGGACATATTTTAAGTATTAATTCTGCTTAAAAAGATGCAATCTAATCCTGTTTTGAAGAAGTAAGCCTGCTCCCGAGCAGGTTTAAGTTTACGGACCTGTTGCTATGAAAACAGCTCCGGGATGAGCTTTGAAGAACCAATCAATCAAAGAACATGCCAAATCGTCAGCAATCAATTCCAGCTAACTGAGCTAGCGTTGTACTAAGAACGGGCCCCTGGTATCTGCTCGATGTTTAATTCCAAAAACGTCTTCCAAATACCGCAGTAAATGGACTTCCGGAAGAGCCACGCATCAGAGCTTAATATCAGATGTCTGCCAAGCATTTGTAACTATGGTTACCGAAAGATGGAGATGAGATTCTGAAAGGAATGGAGGTGAACAAAGAAACGTTGGATGTACTTTTCAGTTATGCAGAACTGAACCAGAAGAACCTGTATAATGTATTCCATATTTTTGCCAAGAATTTTAGACATTTTTACGGAACTTGACTTGAAGAGGTTTTATATGGCCTTCACACATTGTGCATTGAACAGGGTCAACTGCATTTGGCCCAATTTATTGCTCTCGTAACGGAAAAAAAAAACCACTAATGGATTCTTACTCCATCCTTTAAAAGTTTCAAATGCATGACCTCAGGTTTTCTCCAGAATTCCACAGAGTTTCCGGCACTTAGCGAGTGTTCCACGCCCGGCAGAAGAAGTGAGGGTTTGACCCCACAAAGCTGCTTCCACCTTGGGCAGAGAAAGCAAAAATTCCCACATCTTTACCCCTGCATGTGTTCTGAAAAACCAGCATCCCTGCCTCCCACATCATTTTTTACATTCTTACGTTTCATCCGGCTCTGTTGGTTGGTTTGTGGAGGATTTGTCCTTATTAGATACCCAGAGACCCTTGTGGTTAAAACCACAATGGTTTTTCCTACCATTCCTGGCAGAACAAAGGTGCTGAGCCCCAAAAGATAAACTACCTGTCATCATTTGTGCCTGAATTAACTTGTCTTATTTGTGGTCCTGTAGGTCAGCGCTGTTGTAGATGCAGCCACTCTGAACCCCAGTGACATTCGCATTCCCAGAGTGTTTTCATAAATCTTTGGCCAGCACATGTTCCTTGCTATTTTTTCAATCTGGATTGTTTGAAGTCTTCACTCTCTTGCCCTCTTTCTGTCTCCCTCGCACCCCCCCCCCCCCCCCCCTCTCTCTCTCTGAGTCAGAATTGATTGAAAGCAGCTCTCTCTCTCGCTCCCGGAGTGCTTGCCTGCAGGCTTCCCTCCAGAGTACACTTAAGGACTTTTCCACTCCTTCTGACAGGCATCAGTAATCAAGTCCTTGTCCTGATCCAGGAAGCGTGTGTTGGTATTCAGGCCCTGCTGTCTCTTTTTGGCTGCCGCTGAGATCGGATCAGCATGCTGGTAATTCATATTCAAAACTGTCCTCGTGCTGCACCGTTTTTTGAGCAACCATCAGAATAAATCCGGCTATTCATGAAAGTCCTGTAGATCTGCCTGTCTCAGCTTGGTGAAAATGGAGATGTTTAGACACACATACACAAGATACATTCAGCTGCTCACATTCTGTTCATTGTGCGGTATGAGAAATTCTTGAATGCGTGAATATTTTATCAGCCCTCATCTGGAATGACAGTCAAAAGTAGTAGCTCTTCTTTGTTAATCACATGGATAAGGGAGATATTAAAGACTTTTACTTGACGTGTACTGACATCTTTGCAGTTAGGAGAGGGATAACAAGCAAGAAAATGTCAGGGATGGAATAAGATACTTTCCATTTCTTGCCCTAATGCCTGTTTCAGAAGGAAGGTTGGAAGGTGCTAAAGTTTGTAATTCAGATGTCATTGACTTTCTCTTGATTTGTATTCTAGGTTCATCAGCTGTGGACACTTTACAGGTGCTCCTCTTTCTCTCTAGGTGAGAATTTTTCTGTCTGGACTTAAAGGGATTACTACTAAATGAGCTAAAACCTTGCAGGAATGAAGGAACAGTTAAGGCCTGTTGGCCAGCAACAGCTGTGTCAAGTGGAAAGATAGAGAGAGACCATTCTCTAGACTATTTCCTTGATAAATGATATACCTGCCATTAATAGCAAAGTCCATTTAAACCTTGATGGCTTGCATATTGCCCTTGTGCAGCTCTTTTATCTCTCTGTCTTTAACTCAAATCAGGTCAACTTTTTTGTTTAGACAACAAATTGAGCTCTTGTTTACTGTTTGCATATTAAAGGGAAAGGATGTGATGTGTGGCCAAGTATGGTGACCCATACTCAGAATTTGTGCTCGGAGTATGTGAATTTAACTCATCCAAGTGCACACACACAGCAGTGAGTATTGAACACACACCCGGATCTGTAGGCAGCCATTTATGCTGCGGCGCCTGGGGAGCAGTTGGGGGTTCGGTGCCTTGCTCAAGGGTCTCACCTCAGTCGTGGTATTGAAGGTGGAGAGAGTGCATTCACTCCCCCCACCTGCAATCCCACGGCCTTTGGGTTACAAGTCCAACTCTCTATCCATTAGGCCACGACTGTTTTAAATGCTTCTGACACTGCTGACATGTTTGCTGCATTTTTACTGTTTGCTTTTTGGTCGCGTCACCAAAACGGTCATTGTTCAGTACAATTTATTTGGTCTTCTCGCTTATTTGGCCGAACACCGAAAGAGCTTAATTTGCTATTTTTGGCCGAATAATTTCAGTTGCCGAATGTTTGGTGCATCCCTATGATCAACCTCAGAAGGAAGAGCTGTTTTTCATTGCACAGTGTGTGACTGTGTTTGAAGAAACAGCAGGGGGTGCAACAAAAACTGACCCCTTAGCCTAGGAAAGGCCACATCAAAGTCCTCAAGCCTCTTCTGGAGGCAAGCCAGACTCTCTCTCTCTCTCCCCCTATCTGTAATCTGTGGTTCACCTCTCCTCTGAGTGCAAGAAGGCACTCTGGGTTCTCATTTCCTTTTGTCTCTCTGCCCTGCAAATTGATCCCTTGGCTCTGGATGAAATGGTGCAGTTGCTGAGTTCTCCGATTAAACTCTTTTTCCTTTTAAGGATCTGCCTCACAAGAGGAAATTGGGTTTTGTTCTGAGCCAAGAGAGCTGGTGCTAGCAGAATGCAGTATTTCATGGCTAAGCTCTAGAATTACTTCTAGAGTTCACAGGTCATTATGACCTTAACCCGAATTTTAGATCTCACAGTCAAACAGCAGAGGCTATGGAATGGTTATGCAATTATCGGCTCAACCTGGCAGAGGTTTTAGGGAAAACAAGAATATCCAAACTTGAGCTGTCTAATTGACTTGACTTGAGTATGGCTCTTATATTTAGGGCCTGGAGGAGCTCAATGTTTGGGATCTCCTCTTGGAATTTGAAATCCACTTCATGTCAGATCAAATTAGAAGGCATCATGTCATTTTTAAACTCAACAGTAGTCTTTGTTTTGTGTTGTAGAATCTTATATTTTGGTTTTTAGAATTGGTGCCCGGGGGTTCACTGGATTCTACACCTTCCTATAATTCCGTGGGCTGTTGAATCTGGGCTCAAGCGTGTGGCCAGAATTTCCTCTTGGCTCTGCAGTGTGTTATCTGTTGTCGTAACTTCTCTCTTTCCCCTCCTACTCTACTCTCTTTCTCACCCCTCCCTTCCTCCTGCTACCCTCCTCCTCCCGTCCTCTGTCATTTAGTTTTATCTGGGCATTAGCGGATTAAGTGCTTGAACTAACGAGGTCATCAAACTAAGACTTCTTTCTGAGAAAGGCAGAGCGAGAGTGTGAAAGAGATTTTCTAGTTTCAGAGTCCATGTTGTGGATACTGTCTACCCGTGAGTATTTCGGTCTACCCAAGGGACGGCATCTACCAAAGAGCCCTTTGTTGAAGGATGCTCATGGTGAAATGACACACAAACACTCGTCTTTAATCAGCCATTTTCCTCACCCCCAGTGTCTCTGTATGCCTGTTCTTACCTGTCACTCAGAGGGGAGAAAACATCCTTGGCAGCTATGGGCAGCTAGGATTTGCATAATGGTGATTGTGAGCATCGCAACTTTACCGCTTAACTGCGGACCTTAATCTCCCTCCCTCTTGCTTGCTCTCTCTTTGTTCCTCTGAACACAGTTCGCTCAGGGTTTGCCCTTGCCTGCTAGATATATTTAAACCTCACTTCACTCTTCTAAACATTTGAATGCATGCAAAGCATTAGCCGGTGTCAGATTCACAGTGTAGGTTCTGTGGAAGAATCATGTTCATTTTGCTGAAGTGGCTTTGTCTGAAATGGGCAACGGGGTAACCTTTGATTTAACTTGTTAAAAATTTATATATACTGCTAAACATGTCAAAGTTTTCTTTGTAAGATGATAGTTGAAGTTTCTGTTCCATTTCATCCAAAGTCCCAATCCAAGACCTGTGGAAACGTACAATTAAGTAAAAAGGATACTTAGAGATTATTGCCATCAAAGGAGCTTGTTGCAGCAGGCTTCTGGTCATTTGGTGATATTCGCTGACTGACTATGGGTAGTCATGTTTCCCTGTGTGGATGAAAGCAGAGGGGTGAGTCTCTTTCTATTTCTCATTTCTCTTCTATGCCTCACTCTCCCTCTCTGGGAGGTTGCCCCTCCTTCCTGCTTTGCAGAACAGTAACAGGAAGCCTTTGAGAGACTATAAATAGTTGGTGCTCTCTCTCCTCCTCTCTTTCTCTCTCCATTTTTTTCCCTCCCCCTCTCTAAATCCCTGCAGATAGCTCCCTGTAAGTGACAGGCCCGTTGTTGACTGGGGATGCAGTATTCAACTTCCCTGTAGCCCACGGTGCACCAGCAGTGTCGGCTGACTGCCAGCGCCCAGCAGATAAACTCTGCCTGAAGAGCTTCTCCAAGCCCTGCCAAGTCAAAAACACCCAGGGCACTTTTTCCCCTCCTCTCTACCCCTTCCCTCCTTCTGCTGTTGGGCGAACAAGCGGCGTCCTTGTACCGCAGCTCTCAACATTCAAGAGCGGTGTCAGTTACTCAGGGATCCTTCAGAGAGAGGGCTGTTTGAGTAGGTGGGGAAAAAAGAGGGAGTACAAGGTGGGAGGTGAAGTAAATCGAGAATTTGAGAGGAGAGAAAAGGAGATAGATTGTTTTTTGAAGTCTGTGGCATTCAAGCCGCTTTGAGAGGTAAGCTTGTGGTTGTTAAAGACAGCTTGAAGTGAGTTTGTGTGTGATGTAAGGTCTGGCAGCTGATATTTGTGGTGAGGCTGAAGTAGTATCACGGTCTAAGGGTCAACTCCGCCTTGCGTGGAACGCTAGTCCTCCCATCTCTTGTTCAGCCTCTTTTTTTGCTTTGCCTTCTAGCCTTAAGTTTTGCTCTGAGTACCGGTAATTGAATTTGTAACTATGAATCATTTTCGTTCTTGACTCTTAACCTCAGAATAGACAAGTCTAACAAAGCATGCATTTTCACTGTTACTCCATTTTCAGCAGCTTGCTTTTTGCTGATAGCTTATCTGTAAATGCTACCCCCAAATCTTTGTTTTTTTTTATAGTGATGATGTTTCCGGTTTGACTCATTTCTTATGTTTCCTTTTTTAACATCCTGCATGCATTTCCTGATTCTACAATTGTTTTGCTTTTATCTCACAACATACAGATAGCTTCTGCTATCACCCCCGATCCTCTTCATCGATAAACTCATTGTGTGCCAACGTTAAAGCCGTTAAGTCCAGGGTTATTTGTTCAGTCAGATGCCTTGGCTTTAGATGCAGTTCACCGCTGTTAGCCTTGTGCCTTCTCAGTTCTCCTGATTAGAAGATATCCGGCAACAGCTGGAATAAATGTTATTTAGTGCTGATGACGAAAGAAATGCATTTAAAGGTAAAAATGTAATTTTCACTTTTAGCCATTTTAAATCTTATTCATAAAGCTTCTTACCCAGTACCCCCCAGTTATTTTACCGAAGTGCTAACATCAAACTCTATTGGAATCAATTGTGAGTTGAGTTTCTCATGCAGTTCACTATGTAGAGTTTTACAAATCAGTCAGTTATAAGGTTCCTATGTAGGCAGAAGATGAGGTTTAAGGAAGTATATCTGCATTGTCTATCCTGAGAAATAAAATATTCTTATGGCTTTTCAACTCATTTTGTGTTAAAATGTTCATTACAGATCATTGGTCATTGACGAATAGGATTACAAATGAGATTAAATCCAAAATCTGTTTGTGATTGTTGGCATGTGCTGGGTTGTTGTCCAACATTTAGACAAGTTAATCTCCTCTGGAACGTTCTAAAGCTAACACCAGTTCCCAGTTCAGTCCACATTGCCAAATTCCAAGAGCTATTTCTTCTCCTTGGTCCCTCAGGACTCCTTATCTTTATCAGCTCTTTCTTGACCCACCCTGCCCTCATTCCACCCCCTACTGCTTGTGCACCGGTGGCTGACCTTGAATGTGGGTTATTATTGTAATGAGCTCTGCTTGTGTGGAATGACCTGAGGTCAGGAGGGCGGGACTTGGTTGGCAGAGAAACATTGGGGTGGTCCAGTAGTTTCCATAGCACAGATGGAACTTTGGAACCCTGTTCAGTTTTGTGTCCAACAAAACTTTTCTTCAGCAGTTTAAATGTGTAACTTCTGGACGTGAATGTGTTTTGTTGTGAAGTGGGGATTTGTAAGTGTTTCGAACTTGAAGTGTTTTTTCTTTTTTTGCTGACTCATTCCACTTACACCTACAGCTTAAATGTTGCAAAACAAACTTTGAGAAGCCAGAGCTCGTCTCAGCGGTGTATTGATGGAAACTGTCTGAGGGCGAGATTGTGAACTCTTCGCAGAAATATTTAAGGGTTTCATCGCTAGTTGGGCTTTATGTAGAATCTTATATGTGCTTTAGCATCAAGGACAATCCAGCCATGCATTTGTGCCTAGATTCAAGCTGCCCAATTTTCAAAAACTCATGTTCATCTTACCATATTACCATTGAGGCACAAGTCAATTTACCTTCTAGTCTTTTGCAGGCCGAATTGTTAGTAGGGGTGGGCGATATGACCAAAATCTTAATTTTATTTCACGTCTACGAGATGTATATCACAATATTTGCTTTAAATAAGGTCTGCATGATATTGAAATTTTGATAGCATAGAAATTTCATAATGCCTGTCACCAGTGTCAATATCACAAAAAACTATTACTAGCCTAAATAAAAAACAAACAAACACTCAAGCTCACTGAAGACAAGTAATTGTGTGTATAAAAACACTGCGTATCGTGTAAATTTAATATACGTTTCTTATTAAATTCACAAAAGTGATTTAGTCAAGAGTAGTGAGAGATTTTCTCTCTTTTGTTGTTTGATTAACATGAATGACAGACAGCAGAAATATTAGACTACTGTCACTTTAAGAGCTGCCCGGATCCAATATAGCCTACTCTGGTACGTTTTTTTTTTTTTTCTCAGCTGTTTGCTTTCACTTAAGACCTAAATTACTGTGTTTACAAACATACTTGCAAAGACGAGCATTTTGACACATACAAGTGTGTATTTAACTAAGGCCTATAAAATGGCAAAAATAACTCAATATGAGCACCGTCTTCACATGCACGCGCCACTCTGACTTTCGCTGCTGATTGCATTTCAACGGCTTAAAATCACTTTTTTTTTTTTTTTTTTTGTAAACTGTAATGCTTAAAATGCATGCAAAAGTTGCATTGCCAAGTAGCACAGCAACGTCACGTGAGCATGTAACCGCGATAGAGACGATAGTCCAAAATCTCTACCGATTGAAAGATCTTCCGGTATATCACCCACCCCTAATTGTTAACTTAACACCGTGTCCTAATGCGTGATGAGTTTCTAACATGGAGAGAATTAACTGAAAACACTTTAACAACCACTCAGATTTGCATTTCACATTTAATTTTCAGACCTTGATAAGCTGCGCAGCCAGCAAGCTTCTGAAATCCACAGATGGAGAAATGAGACTCTGTGGGGTTTCAATTTGCAATCTTGCCATTCCTCGGTTGAGGTTCACAGCTGTGCTTAGTTTACCTTTCTGTACTCGACTGGTTTTGGTCCATTCCATTTCCAACCAGTAAATCAGTCCTGTTTATTTGAACAAGTTTATGCCGTGAAATGAATTCCACCTTCTTTTCTTGAAAGGAAGCTCAGGCCTCGATAGCTGAAGCCGAGCATATCACAAGCTAATTTCATTAACCATCGAGACCGATTGGACGAAGTGGGCCAAAATGGACTGCTTGGATTGTCTCATGTGCATTTACTTAGAGTTGTTTGTTAGCCTTCACTTTGAATCGCATTTTGTTCCAGACAGCTTAGCATGCACTTCCTTATGGAATCAATAGATGCTAAGCCATCCGTTAAAGCTTGTGTGGTTATCAGGCAATCTGAGGTCTCTTGCTCTTTTTGGGCAGACTGATCTACTACCATCTGGCTTAATGCAGGTTGTTTGCCCTGAATACTTGTATGCTTCAAGGACTCGTCTTTTTTTCTCTTTCCCACGCAGGAAACACTATCTTGATTGTTATGTTGTCTGTTGGGGAGATTTTCCACTCTGCTCTTGCTTGCGTTGAGGTCAGATTACTCAGAGCTGTACTAGGTTGTTTTTTTTTTTAGGCCACACAAATACATCTTCACCAACACTCCCCTTTGCCCCCTACACTCGCTTCCACTCGTTTTCTCCTCTCAGATTGTCTGTTTTCACGCACGAGCTGAAAAGTGAGAGCACCCCAGAGGTGAACTGGCGCTGATCCATCTTAGAGAAACTGGGGCAAAAGCGGAGAAAGCCACTCTAAATGCTGTGGTGTCTACAGTACCAGTGAGTAAAAGCCTGGCTTTATTTGTGCTGCGTTTCACATTGTTGTGGTTTAATAATACGGTGTTCACACTGACAGCGCTTTGAATGACGGAAAGTCATTCGATTTCACTGAGAATTGGAGCGACAACAATCGCTGGTAATGCAATAATGTTGAAGCCTACTAGCAACCAAGAGAAGAAAATAGGAGTTGACACCAGGATTAAAGCTAAATGTTATCGGTTTTCACAGTGATTTTTCTCGCTATGAACCAGACCATGATTCACTGCTGTTGACCATTGAGCCATTTGTTGGTTGGTTAGATGATCAATTAAAATGGTTGGTTTAAATCAAATTTGAGTCATGTTTTTGTGGTGAAGGTGCAAACGTGTAGGTGCGGGTCCGCTTTGCTTTGATTGCTTGTTTTAACAGCCCAGATGTTGTAAAACACGACTTTCAACTCAGCAGTCTAGAGGTACAGTTTTAATGTGAACAGTCCTTATCTTTATTCAGTCCAACAGTCCAGTCTTTATCTGCATGTCTGTGGAAAAGAGCAACACATCAGTTTATATCCTGAGTCAAGTGTTGCTTAATAAAAACAAAATAAATAAATAAAAATAAAATAAATGATAATAGTAATTATTATTATTATTTATTTATTATTATTACTGAAATAGTCAAATTAAAATGTCTTATATATATATATATATATATGTGTATATATGTATGTGTGTGTATATATGTATGTGTGTGTATATATGTATGTGTGTGTATATATGTATGTGTGTATATATGTATGTGTGTATATATGTATGTGTGTGTATATATGTATGTGTGTGTGTATATATGTATGTGTGTGTATATATATATATATATATATATATATATATATATATATATATATATATATATATATATAAACTGTTTATCCATTTTATGTATTTTTTATAGTAATAGTAAGAAATAGTCTTTTGTATAGTAACACTGATTTAATGTTATCTTTATTCTATTCTATATCACATTTTAAATCTGGCATTATAGTAAGTGTTCAATATTAATTTCAGCTGCTTGTTTTTTGTAATAGTAAATATTTGTAAGTGCTTAGGTGGTCTTGTAACAGTGATGTTACAGTCTGTTTTTTCCTCACCATTGTCAGGTCTCCATATTTAGCTCTGAGCATCTGCTGACATACAGAAAACACACTATTGATTGCTAGCAGCAGCACACAGGTGTTGTTGAGGTTGTTGAGGCTTCCTTTCCAAGGCTTTCTCTTTCGGTTGCTCAACAGATGCGCGCACACGCGCGCTCACACATGCACATGCTTTCACATTCACAGCAATGCATGCACACATGCTCATCTCATAACGCCGAGCCGGATAGAGGCGTCTTGCAGGTAAATCGATTCATGTTGCTAACTTGCGTATCTGCATGTTGTGCTTTTTGTTTCCTGCTGATTGCATTTGACGTTGTTTTTATGAAGCGCCAAGAGACTGTTTTGTTCCTGTTTTTTTCTCAGCGCTCGTAATTTCTTTGTGTGGCACGTTGGTATCTTTCTGTTCTCCAGGAAAGAGAGAGTCGCTCCTTCTGTTGTTGCAAGGATGTGCGTCTCTTCATCCTCTTAGCAACAGGTGATCTCTCACTGAGAGGCTGTTGCTAAGGGCCGTCGGATGAAGGGAAACTCCCTGCGATTATCCCGCCTTTCCCACGGGGCTCCGCTTGGCCTTCCGCCCACTCAATCAACCACTGCATCTGATTGGCGGCGAGCACCACCAGTTAGGAGCCAATCCAATCGTTTGCTTCAAGCCGAGGAGGTATAAAATGTCTCTCAGATGGTGTCATTGTTTGTGGTCTGAACCAGGAAACCGTTTCCCCCAGTGTTTCCATCGATGCAGAACATCGAGCTGCTCGGCGTGGTTTCCAAAATTGATATTCTGCCTCCGCCGTGCTCTGCTCGCGTGGCCAATTGAACCAAATTAACCGTGCATAACGCCTGTCTGTCTGCAAAAGCTAACAGTGTGTTTCTGCCTGCTGTTGCCGAGGTGTGGTAACGAGGTTTCTGTGGTAAACACGGCTAAAACGCCTCGCTCCGTTCACCTGTCAGTTTGTCTCGCTGTCAAACCGTCGGCGGCGGTTGTAGCTGTAACGAGTCAACAGCCAGGCTTCTGTCACGATGAAGAGAGCCAACCAGGTGGAGTGGCTAGTGCTGCTCCCCACCCTGACAGGAGGATAACAAGAAATCCACAGGGATGCTGTTACCAGGAGATGTCAGGCAGAAAAAACTCTGCATTTCACATCTGGTTTTTATTCGTTTGATAACTGCACATTTGAAGCGAGCCAAGTAGGGATGGATCAGGAAGGACTAGTCAATTTGTGAGTTCAACTGTTGTGTTTATGTAGGTCGTCCCTTATTTATAAATGTAATATTTTGAAAAAGGGGATAAATTGAAAGTTGTAATCTTTTCGAGTTCGCTCTGTGGCCATATTTGTAACACCTCAGTCTTTTCACAGACACATTTCCACAGCTATTAACATTGTAAATCTTGCAAGGTTATTTTGTGTACTATTTTTTTGGTATGCACTTTTATAGCACTATACTTACCTTGGCATTAAATTACAGAAAACTGCTTGTGTTTAAGTGTTTCTCATACAACGGCTGAAGAAGTGATGGCACATTTGATATATTTCTCTGTTCTGACCAATGTAATCAATCTATTTTTTTTCTCTCTGTTTTGGAAAGTCATAGAAGCTCTTTTGTGGATTTTGCCTTTTGAAACCAATAAGAATGTAAAAATATATTTGTCGATGTCCCCGTTCATTGCTATAAGTAGCAAGTAGCTATATTGGTTGAGTAAACTTCTTACTCAACTATGATGACTTCTGCTTCTTAGATCCCTGGAATTGTGAAAAGTGTCCATTTCAAGTCCAGTCTATATGAAATGCTGAAATCTCAAAAACCTATTGTTAAATTCATATTCAAATTACATGTTTCAATTCAGCAATAAAAACGGACATGAACATGTTTCAGATAGTGTTGAAAAAACATTTAAGGTCATTCCAGCCAATCAATCCCATAATCTCAGGACTGTTTTAATAGGAACCGGAGAAGCTGCAGTGATGCGACAGCTTTACCAATTGGTGATTGGCTGTTTTATTTAAAAAGGCGGGGCTTATTCCACCAAACTGCACATTGCATATTCTCCCATTTATAGTAATATGAGTGAACCATCTACTGTATACGTAAAGACTTAGTCTATCTGGGTAGAGGTGGCATGTTAAAGTACATGCCACCTTGTATAAGTACATAAGTACAGTTTTGCATTTAAAATGTTGCGTTAAGTGCAAAATGGTTTTAAAAGCACAACCCGGAGACCCCCCCCCCCCCCATGCATTCTATTGCATTTCTGACTAGCTGTTTTTAAACTCATCCAACATTAAAAATCATTGACTTGACCCTAAATCAATGTAATTTCAATCATGACAGTTGACTCAATGTTTACACTCTCTCATGCATAAATCTAAATTAATGATTTCGTAAATGATTATTTCATTTGTGGAACACAGAAGAAGATATTTTGAAAAACAAATCAGTCAATTCTGTTATGCTTAAGATATAAAGTGAATAATGGATGAAAGAATAGTCTCTTTTGGGTGAATTAACCTTTTAAGAATAGTCACTCCAAATATATGTTCATTTGCACATTTCTAGAGCCACGTCCCTTAAAGAAACTTCAGCTTTGTAAAGCACTGTATGAAAATGCTTTGAAATGTTCAATCATTCTATGTCTGTTTGACTTGCTTGGTGTTAACAACTGGAAATCAAAAGGAATTTTGGCGCTATAAGCAAGCCAGGCAGGCGTATGTTGGCAGATGATCCTGAGATGCTCTCTGGCTTTAGTGAGACATGTCTGTTTTGAATCTCTTCTGAATGTGGGTTATGAAGGAGGGGGATGTTAGCAGAGAGACTCAGCTTTGTGTACTGGATGGCACTGTTGATGCGGTGGCTGTCGTTTGTTGTTTTTTCCCCTCTTTGCTCTTTCACACACTTTTTTTTCAAGGCATTTTTCTTGCTTTCATTGTTTGAAGATGCTGTTTTGGTTCACAAATGTTTCCTTTGCTCTCGATTTAGTTTTTCTTCATGGTTTCTCTGTGTTTTGAGCCTTTTACTGTGTGAAACCTATAACAGTCAGAAGAATCTAATTTTTAGAAATTGAATGGTTTATTAAACCATATTGAAATATTTAATATATCTGAAGAAAGTTTGCATATTTGTTTTTGTTGAGTATCAAATTTGACACATTAGGATTTTATGCCTCATATAGTATGATATAGTGACAATATGGAGGAAAATACAGGTCAGTTTTCTTCAGAGACTCAAACTGAGCAAAAATATGCAATTTGGTGCAGATGCTGATATTTATGTCCAAAAAGTGATGAAATTGATGCTTGTAATGTAAAACAAAGAGATCTTTATAACAGTATAGCAGATACTTGCATAAAATGATACAGGCCTATATCTCTTAAGATGATATTTAAATGCTTAGTTTTATAATCAAAGCTCTGTAGTTTCAAAACATAATGCAGTGCAATAATGATTGAGAGATTAACAAATAAACATTACTCAAAAGATGAGATTTTAAATGTTTTGGAGGCTTGGGAAAATCATTCTTCCTCTGAGGAACAGTGACAGTAAAGGTTCTGGAAATAAACGTGATCATATTTGAACATGATTTTTCTAAAAATAATATTGTGTGGATAATCAAGTTAACCTAAGTTGCTTCAGTCCAGTAAGTGTTCATCTTGAAACATGACAAACAATATAAATCTTATTTATACGTTTACTTTATTTAAATCAGTAGAGATTCACAGCAAAAAGGTGGACGTTTTTATGATTACTTGCTGAAAAGAATGAGCTATGAATCAGACGACACAGATTGTGTACAACAGGGTTTTGATCATGTTGATAATTTAGAGACTTTAAAAATGTGCGTATCAAATATAATACAGTAGACTTTATAGGGTTCAAATTTAACACTCTTTGGCAGCTGAAGACCGGATGATCATACAGTTATGCTTTTATTGACTGATTAGATTTATGCTTGTTCTTACTGACAGTTAAAATTTCTATGATGTCTGCAAGATGCTCTACTCGGATGCTTGCACATGCATGACATGGTGGCATAAAAGTGCTTACCGTCCTGCTGCCCTCGGTGGTCAGGCCAATGGTTGACATCTCTGTACGTACCAATTTAGTGCCTCAAATGTGGTCAGCAGAGTAGGTTCCAGAGGCCACTCGAACTCAAATTACAGACAGTTTTTGGTTTCCATGAATCAGATTTTTAGTCACCCCTGCTGTCTAATTATAGGCCAGTGCCGTTAGAGCCCCATTTGTTTTATGACCTTCAAGATATTACCGGATTCAGCCTTTGCGAGCCGGTTTAAGTGCTTGCATGCTGGAACAGAGGAATTATTGTGGCAAAAGTGCTTTCCGTTTGGGAAAACAGCTTGGCGAACTGAATAAACAGTAGTGACATTACCTTGCAAAGTGTGCAAGTGTCTAATTATGCCAGTTATTTGGCTTTTTAATCCACTTTGACTTCAGCCAACCTTGTCCTAGTGAATCTGACACGTTTAAAGAAAACAGGCCTCCGAGTATCAACATCGCATGAGCGCTATGTTTTGGCTGGCAGTGCAAAAGTGTTTTGGTTTAAGCGCTGCTCTCTTTCTGCGTTTGTTTTCCAGCCATTGATTGACTAGCAGACTTTGTTTTCTCATGCGGTGGAATGCAACGATTCTTTCATTCAGGATGTGAGGCTGACAAGAGGATGTTTAAAGTCTCCTAGCACTTCTTTCTTTCTCAACGTTTTCTTTTTCCTCTTTCGTCCTCCAGATCTGAACTCAAAGTGGTCTGTTATTTACACCGCTCAGATTAGCGGCGCTAACCTGAAAGGCCTCTTAGAGTGAAGTACATCTAAACATAACGTGACGTTTGTTAAACTGTCGACGTGCTGAAAGGTGTTGATTGATGATTGGTTTAAAGAATCATGGTGTTCCCTTACTTTTGGCCTATTTAATGTTGCTGTGAAATTCTTGCTAGTGAAATTTTTGAAATTGCTTTTGTGGCGTTCCTTTTAGCTACAACAGTAGGAACTTCCATAAAAAAGTGATAAAAGTAGAGAGATATCGGTACATATCGGTTATAAGCCGATATTATGGATATATTTAAATCCATTTTAGGTGATTTAGATATATTTATAGCAGCATCTAATGATCACTTAATGGTAGTATTCAAATACACTAATATTTTAATTACACTAATTTAAATTCTTAGCAAATCTCCAAATATACATCCTTTTCTTATATATTTAAACCGTTTTTACTGTTTTTAAACAAATATTTATTTATATTTTATATTATATGTTATTATATAAAATGTATTAAACACTTAATTTTAATAATTTTATTTTAATGACTGCAACTTCAATATTTTGCACTTAAAAGCATGTGGCATATAAAACTTTGAATTTTAGTGTTTACTCTCTTGATTTTTTTTTTAGACAATTATTTTATTAAAAAATATTTAATTTTTGGTAAAATAATATTTAGACAAAATATCATAATTTTTATCAGTTTTAATATTAGCCTTATATCGGCAAATTGTTTAATATTATGTACTCCTAAATAAAAGCTTTTGGCATTTAAAATAATTGTTTTTTACAGTTTTATTTTTACATAATTATTTTATTATATACAAAATGTATTGTTTTTAAATGGTATTTAAACAAAATATCATAGAATTGTAATTAAAAAGTGTATCAGCAATAATTTTAATATTTTGCACTCCAAAATATTTTTTTGTTTTATTTTATTTTATTTTTTTCACATACAATTATTTATTTGTTAATTTATGCTTAAATATTTTTTAAACTAATGTAATAGAATTTCAATATCATGGACTCCTGAATAAAAGCTTTTATACGGCTACGTTAAGTTGCATTTGCTATTTCCTCATTGCTCTCAAATGTCAGTGCTATTTGTGTTCTTATCGCAAGAGAGGAATATCCCGTGTTTTCAACCACAAAGCGCGTCTCAAAGGTGCAGCAGCTTGTCTTGGCAGGCGCTCTTGGGTTTTTTCCCTGCTAACATTTTGAAGTCATCATGCACACCCACCTCTGTGGTCATTGTGTTGTGGCTAGACGTTACTTTGCTCTCTGAGCACGAGGCATCTGGTATTTCCATCGGCGTGTAGCTCACGGTTGTGCATTTCAAGTTAATGTATGACACTCGTTTAACAGATGTGATTTTCCTCAGATGGGGGCCGAGCTGCATTTCGCCTCCCCAAGACGTCTGATCACACAAGTATCTGAATTTCTAGTACCACTGGGGGAGATTCCTTTCCTCCAGTCTTTCTTCCCAGACTTCTTAGTTTTGTGCTTCTCCTCAAAGGGTTTGGCGAGATCGTTTGCTCCGCTGAAATTGTTTTCTACACTGGTTGCCTGAAGCTTTCCAGAGCCGAACGGGACCCCCCTAGTCCTTCTCCATTGGCAAAGAAAGAGTTCCCGAGTTCTTTTACAAGCGTCCTATCAAGTGTCACTCTTGCTTGGGTCGCCCATCGACTCTGAAGAAGCAGATCATGTTTCTTTCCTGTAGAGGCATTCATTTCACTCAGTTGTACTTGATAAGTAAAGCCTGTCGTCGGCCCAGATTATGATGTAGATTTGGGGTGATTTAAATGATAGTTTCAGAAAAAGTGCAGGATTTATTTTTTGGCTTGGTGTGTCATTTTTTTTTTTAAAAACTCAATCTTGTGTTAACCGCAGGATCTCTGGGGTGTGTGCGGACAGCAGGGCTAGTATTCGCCAAACTTGGAGGGAAACGCAAAGAAAACGAGCTCAGAACCGCTAATGGTGTGCTTCAGACCGCAAATGAGTAAACGAGCCAGGAAGTGAACGTTGTTTTTGTTGAACCTCGCCGTCTCTCCCTCTGAGGTTCCATATTAATTTAGCTCTTGTTTCCAGAGCGTTTTTTCCCTCAAGTCGTTCCACCTCATGCTGAGCGACTCGAGAGGCTGTTTGGGTTTAGCGGCTGGTGCGTATGGTAAGCATTTGGTGGTCTTTCTGTGGAGATAACACATTCTGGATTATGGTTTGGGAATGTAAAACTCGGTTGACACAATCCAATGTTTCCCCTAGGTTTGCGGCTTTGAGGGGGGGTTCCGTTTTTTCCGGCATAAAATCATTCATTTAATTTATCTTTTAATTAATGAAAATTAAACAATCTTTTTTTTTTGGAAAACAAAGGGGATTTAATATTACAATGAACCCCCTGGGGTCTGAGGATGTTTTGGGGGCCTGGAGAAGTTTTGACATGTCCTGACATTTGAGCTTTTTTCAGTTGCTTATGAAAATGTAAATGGCTAAAGTCTAATAACACTGTAAACAGCACAAACTGGGCTACAATAATATGTTAGCAGCATTTATGTACATGATTGTGTTTTTGAGAAAGCAACGTTTATGCGTGGTTAGTGAAAAACTACAATTTTGAAGTCACTGAAATAAGACCATAAAACACATACAGAACATTTGCTCTCAAGACTTCTGAGAACTGGATCTTGTAGCCTAGAGTTTTTGCTTCAAAATGATGCAAAAATCAGCTCGTTTAATTGCTCACAGAAAACAATATATTGATTTACATTTTTAAAGACATGTTTTGTGATCTAAAGCCAATATGCGAGGGAGTGGAAATGGCCTTGAATATTAAGTGATTTTCACCTGAGAGACAAAGGGCCCTCCCCTAAAGCTGCTAATGACCAATCAGTGTGAGGCAGGTAAGAGAGACTGTAGGGAGATTGAGAAAAAATATATATTTTTTAATAATTTGTATTTTATTTACAACAAAGCATAATCAAATAAAATGAACTTGACCTTCAAGTGGGGCGGGGGGTGCTGTTGGGAGGGCGGGCCGCCTCCTAAGATAATGGCAGGGGAAACACCGGTCATCACTAAAGATATTGTGATGCACTGCAATTTATTCAATCATAAAATGTGAAGCGTATTGTACTGTGATGTAGTTGGTAAGCACTCCATCATCATGCCTTAAGCATTTTGTGCCATTTGATTTGGATTTGAAGAGGTCTTTGTTGTTTGCAGTTCCACACTGGTTTTACTGGCAAGTGGCTCTCATTGAGCTCTTTAACACTCATCAGTCTTTTCTGTCTTGTGTCAGTGGGTTTCACATGACCTTATAGTAGTCCTCCGGTATAGATGTTTGTGCTGTATGTGTAAACAGCACTTACAGTAGCGTAGCAGAGGACAGGTGTTCAGATGCAACACCCTCGGTCTAATCCTCCAGTAATCCCAGCTGAAGCCATGTGTTCGCTTTCTTACTGCCGACACACTAAAGCACAGCCAATGCACACCATCCAACTGAAGAGAAGGAGCTGAAGCAGAGCTCGCAGTCGCTCTTCCCTCATAAAGAAAAACGCTGGTCGTCCAATGAAATCGTCTCAATTCAGCTCAACATTTCTCCTTTCATGTCAGACGCATCGGGGTTGACTGAGAACTGGAATTAGAGTGCGTGACTCCGCAGTTCCCTCGCAAACACTCTGTGGTCTTGTGACTTTTTAGTAACAAGACTGTAAATTCAAGAGTGCTCACTGGGGAAGGGAGGGGAACGCTGAACAAGGCCGGCAGTGTTTCCTCCAACACCATGATTCATTTTATTCAGCTAGGTGTTTTTGTTCAGTTACAGAAATGCACGATTTTATTTTATTTTTTACACGTAAAAAGTCCAATATTTCTTTTAATAAAAGTGTATTACAAATTAGTGCTGCTCGTAGCGCGTGCTCTTCAGTTGCATGCACAAATACAGCGGAGCATGCTTATTTCATATTAAAGCACAAATGAAACTGAGCATGCGTGTCAGATCAGCATTACAGCATGTGCTCTAACATTACATATAGTCAATAGTTAAATATTAGGAGGGGGAAACTATCCTAGAGACATCAGCAGTGTTGGTATCAGTGATTCTCACATTGTCATAAAAATAGATGGCATTAAACAAATATTGCGAATATACTGTTTTATACTTTGTTGTTTCTTCATTTAATTTGAATATTGACTGTGAAATTATTGCAATATAAAAGTATATTAAAAAACTTTAATGTTAGGTGGGATTAATCGTGATCAATTTAAAAAATTTCATCAATTGACAGCACTATTACAAATACATTTACATTTAATTTTTTTATTTTAATTTAATTTGTATTAATTTTGTGCAATGTGTTTTGGAAGAATCTTAAACCTACATAAGGGCCTTTCGCACTGCTTTATTACCATTTAAAGGGTTGCATTCGCACCCACAGTGGGTACTAAGAAGTGGCGTAAGCCGGTCGACAGCGACGTCATTTGTACATGGCGTTCAACAACGTAAACAAAGAAGAACAACGCTGTGTTTTTGTTGTGTCTCACTGGTTTCACAATCTCCAACGACGATTTGCAGCATTTCATTGAGGCTGATAGAAGCACAAAACGCCGTAGAAGAAGTCTTCAGGTCTCTCAGTATGATACAATGTTTACACAGTATAAGTTTACACTGTGTTTTAAATCATGGCGGCTGAGGGCGTTTTCGTACGCGTTTAGCCAATCAGCGCACACTTACGTCACGGATAGTTTAAGCATTAAGCACGGATAGAACTGTTTTAGATGCTACTCTGAAGTAGGAGCTAATTTAGTTCCTCCAAACAGAGTTCCTGGATCTAAAACCGTTCCTAGTTCCCGCGCTGCGAACACACCAAAAAGTGGGTAGATCCACAATTAGTTCGGCACTATGAAAAGGTTCCTGTGGTGCGAAAGGCCCTATAGACTCTTAAAAATAAAGGTCCTTTATTTGGCTTCAATGGAACCAGTTCCTTAAAGCCTTTTTTTTTTTTTTGGGAAATGTGAAGAAAATGTTAATAATCTAAAGAAACGTTTTGCCATTATAAAGAACCTTTTGTGCATTGAAAGGTTCCATGGATGTTAAAGGTTCTCCGTAGATTCCAAAACTTTATATTTAAATGTTTATAGTTGAAAAAGGTTATTTAAATTATTTAAAAAAAAAATTTAATTGGTTCATTTATCAACGGTTCACCAAAAGGTTGTTTGAGGAACCAAAATGGTTCTTCTGTTGCATCACTGAGAAAACACCCTTTTGAAATCTTTTTTTTCTTCTTCTTTTTTTATAATTTAGAAATCTTGACATTTTTTCATTCATGTTTATGCATTTGGCTGGCATTTTAATCCAAAGCAACTTGCATTACCTTCATTTGATCAGTTCATGCGTTCCCTGGGAATTGAATGCATGACCTCGGCATTGCTTTATCAATTACAGTCCTCTTCTGCTGCTTGTCTTTGGTGAACAAGCAGTGAGTCACAATAGGAACAAATGTTTATGCTTCTTCAGTCGTCTCTCATTAACAGCCACCCACATCTTGCCTTTCCGTTTTCTATTTTTCTTTCACTTTATACAGCTTTTATATTTTGTTGTGGTACAGAATACACAATCGGTCATGAGGGTGTTTACATCTGAAGACGATATGAAATCAAAACCAAACTTTGTTTTTAACACACTTTCTTTTTACACTAAATGTGGCATTTTAAATGTTTGTCATCAAATCGAAAAGTCAAATTTGTATTTAGTTGAATTCAGTCGTTCTTATTAAATAAGCATGATTGTTCGTAAAGCAGTTGTTTGGTCCGTATGTCTGCCAAACCCATTTATCTCAAACAAATTCAAGAGCATAAGGATGCATGTCAACAGAGAAATGGACTAATTACTTTGCAGTAGTTTAAAGTTAATTTTAAATTAAATTGGCACATTTAGCCTTGTTTTGAATACTTTTTCACCCACCAAAAAGCCTTAATTCAATTCAACCAAAGTCCATAATTAGATTATCATATGGGCTCATGCGTGAGTTTGCAGGAGTGTTTGTGAAACTGAATGGTTGCAGTGGGGACGGGTCGAGGAGGAACAGCTGTGGCTATGATGAACCTGAAGCATTAAGCATCGTTGGCCATGAGTAATAATCACAGAGAGCGCTAATGGTTCTTGGCACTAAGGTTAAATAATCCCAGGCTCTGTTCTGTGTTCACATACTTCACCCTCGCCAGTCTCATAATTGCTGTAATTGAACGTAGAGGTTTGACGTTAAGCCTAATGTCAGTTTATGCTTCCATTGCTGTCTGTTTACAGTCACTGTAATTACATTGCTTATCCTCGCTTTATTCCTTTTACCTTACTTGATATGTATGTTTATTATGATGAGCTTTAATAACGAAAAACTCATTCACATCTAACCATGCAGTTTTTCTTTCAGAAGCCTTCAAACTTATGTATTCTGGTATTACTTTATAAATAACTTAAAGTGTAGGTAATGCAAATTCATTTTGCATAGTTTTGTTCATTTATATTTTTAGTGTGCACTTTAAGCCCATATTCATTATTTAACTAACTTATGTTAATATGTTTTGGGTCAGCAGCTAAAATAATAAAATTGTGCCTGTGTCCAAAAATATGTGGACCTAACCATACATCAATGGAAAGCTTATTTATTCAGATGAAGTATAAATCTCAATTTGGATAAATTGACCCTTATGACTGGTTTTGTGGTCCAGGTCACATATATAAATAATGTATTACATAAATATGTTATTTAATGTTCTGTATTAATTACAAATGGTGGTTAAAATAGTCGTAATTGAATGTTTTTATATCATCCTACAGGTGTGATTCCTCTTGCACTTTTATCAAACAGTGTTTTGATGTGGTCCTGTGATTTTTATCATCACTCGCTAACTGAATCCTTTCTGAAATCTCCCGCAGATGGAGTCTCCGGTCTCCACGCCGGCACCGCCACCGCTCCACCTCCTCGCTCCTGTCGGCAACAGCGACATCTCCTCCTCGTGTGAGCAGATCATGGTCCGCACGCGCTCCGTGGCCGTCAACACCTCTGACGTGGCTCTGGCCACCGAGCCCGAATGTCTGGGTCCCTGTGAACCTGGCACCAGCGTCAACCTGGAGGGCATCGTCTGGCAGGAGACTGAGGACGGTAAGGACTGGAGCCAGATGGATGCTACACTCACATTTAATCACTGTTATATTTAATGTTAAACTCTTGTCAGTTGAAATGAAGACTAGAGCTGCTCGATTTGGGGAAAATCAAATTGCAATTTTTCTGCAGTTCGTGATTTACAGTGCTTCAGGTTTTCTAAGATTCTTTGTAGGATGCACTCTTTTGGCAAAAACACTATTTTGATTATAGATATCTGCTGGGAGCCCTTAGAGTTTCTCTCTTGTTAATAACAGCCGATTTATAAGTGCTTCTCATTACAATTTTGAGAAGACGGTTGGGGGATGTTGCATTTTCAACTAAACCTTATAAGTGTCCCAAACTCTGCAGAGATGCTGAAAACACTGGATCATGAGATGCTCGTGTGTAAATGAACACAGAGCTGCGCTTATTATCATTAATTAAAACCATTTTCATTATTTAAAATAAAATTTGATGTAAAATATAAGAATATATAAGGCTTTTTATGATATAAAAAAACATTTTATTTCGGCTAGTTCCCAAAAAAACTGACAGTAAAATTACAAAATATTTTAACTAAAATTAAAATTAAAAAAGAAAATGTGTTTTAAAGATTTTTAGTATTACTGAGATTATTATAATTTATGATTATATTATAATTTTTATTAATAGTTTGAATTTGTTTTATTTTTTATATATTTTGTGTTCGTTTTAATTTTAAAGTTTTAGTAGTTTTGTTTGTAAATGTTATTCGTTTTTGTTTTTTGTCTATATAGTTTTAATTCATTTTTATTTCAGTTTTAGTTTGTCAAGGTAAACTAAATAATAGCAAAAAGTTTTTTAATATTTAATTTAACGTCAGTTAACATTTGTCAAGTAACTTTTTTTTTTTAATGGTTTTAGTTTTGGTTAACTATAATAAAACGGAGTATAAAAATCAAATCTAATTCAAAATATGAACATAAACTAGTATATCTATAATACTAAAATAACGCACAATCGCACTAAGCCATATCGTGGTTCATTTCGATTACTTGAAATCACGTCCTTTCACTGAAGCTCCGCCCTCTAAAAATGCTAGTTTTCTGATTGGCTGACACTCAGATTCTGTGATGTTTTTCAGGATGTTATTTCTGTCAGCTTGCAAGGATGTTTAATATGTGGTTTCCCAAAAAATGCTTGCAGGATATTGCACATATAAACAGTTCAGCCTGTTTTGTGCTTGTTGCTCATCTAGTGAAGTGCAGACTAAGAAGAACACGCTTATATTTGCTTGTTTAGTTTCCTGGACACTAATTCCAGCTTGGCTTTGAGCTGGAGCAGGTGATTGACAGAAAAGCTGCTGTTTGCCTCATTACGCAATGCTTTTTCTCCCCTAAAACTGATGTTGTTCATCCAGGACCGGTGCCAAACTGTTTAGATCTGCATGTCAGGACTGCGTCGCTGTAGCCATTTGTGAGTGTTTGTGCTATAAACAAACTAAATCCAGACATCGCAGTTTGCTTTCTCCACCTGATAAAGCTTAACCCCTCGGTTTTTCTTCCTCAGTCCTGTGAAGCTTGTTATTAGCTGTCTGTCAGACAGTCCCTTCGGGCGAGCTTTATTTTTTTGTATAAACTAGCGGGCATTTATAGGCAAATAAACCTGACAATAGAGGTCCTGTTTTAGCAGGCTAATGGTACTGTATGTTGTAACACGAGTAAGTCTTGCTCAGCTATTTGGCTGATGACTGTTATTTGAACACCCAGCCATGTTTCTTCTTTGTTGCGATAACACAGAATCGCTACGACTGACAATTTCAGGCAAGGTCAAAAGGCGCCGCGCAGCTCGTACTTTCACCTTCGGCCACTCGTTCCATTAGCACCATTAGCTCCGCTAACGCACAGAAGTTGTGCTAGTTCACTCCACATCAAATGCTTCCTGTCTTCCCCCGGTCTCCTCATATCTCCATCCGTCTCGCTTTACCTCCTGATGATCCAGTGCTGAGGTCTCGTGGCACAGTGGTCTCCATTTGACAAGTGCAGAAAACAAGCCAGAGGAAAGTCTGAAAGTGCCTCCAGAGAGGGTCACGGGAATGAGCAATAACAGCCAGACCAGCATGCCTTGCAGTTGGAGCTGTTAGAGACGTCTCTGTTTGGATGCCCGGAGGCTTTCTGAGCTCTTTGGAGAGTTGTGTAATGGATGGACTTCTGGCTTATTAGTCCATCTGATCTACTGTGGCTTACATAAAACTAGTGTGGTGTTTATGAAGTTCATACAAGCAGGGTTATTATATTATATATTTTTACGTGCACTTTAATAAAAAAAATTGTACTTTTGATTTGGTTTAGTTTTTGCACAAATACCTTACAGTAAGGTCTTATTTTTTAACATTAGTTAACTAATAGTGAACTAACAAAGATTTTTTTTTATTGCATGCTAGTAAAAATAGTTTGTGTTAGTTGACAGTGCATTGAATTGTTTAAGTGAATGAAATTAACATTAATAAATGCTATAGGTCATTGTTTGTTCATGTTAATTAATAAAATGAACTAACAACAAATGAACCCTTATTGTAAATCGTGGTGTTGCCATTTTCACTGCATTGTTAGTTTTGGCTTCGCTTTAGTGTTTTTAGTTTTCATTTAGCTTTAATCTTATAGTATTTTAGGACTGCGGAAGTTAAATGCATTTGACTAAACAAACCTGGTACACTTGCTAAACTGGTATAATTTAATTTAGTCTAGTGTTATTTCGATCTTTGCTATCTTTTTAATGCAAGTGGGTTGTGTATTTCAAGTTTTATAATGTGCATCTAAAACCTTTGTTGTCAGTTTTACAGTCATGAAAATATTTTTTAGTTTTTTTTTTTCAATGTTATTTTTATATTTAATTTCTAATAACTATAGAAATTAAATATAATTTCAGTTTGTTTGTTTTTTGGTGAAGTTTCACAATTAAAACTGACGGGTCTTGTAGTTGTAGGTGTTAGCAATCAGAATAAATCACCCCAGCTAATAGAAATTTACTCGCACAGCTGGTTAGTTTTTCTGCATCACTGGTGCATGAATTATTCTGCTTATGCATGTTATTCTCATCCAAAATGCTGCATTCTGTTTAACTACAGTCATGTTCATTTGCACCTAAAGTTTAAACAACCTCTTTGCGTTGTAATTTGACTGCAAAATACTGACCTTTGGGGTGGCAGTGTTTAAAGGGAACTGTGCGGATGAAAGATCGCTTTCCTCCAGGGCTGTCAGCATGAGGAGATGGAAGTGCCCCTGACCTGGCAACCCAGACCCTCCTCCATCAACCTGTGACAGCTCATCGAAACCAGAGCGAGTAACAGGAGGTTCACGGAGAGGAGACAGCAGATTGGGCGAGGGAGCAAAAAGCTCAGAGAAAGTGACATTTCACAAGAGCAGCACAGCAACATGTGTTTCTGCGCCAGGAGTCTCGTCTCTTGTCAACCCCACCTACTGACACACTCAAATCTTCCAGTGTTTTATGACTCCTGGAGTTCCTTGCCAGAATAAAATCCCTGTGGTGGGCTGGCATGACACTAGCGTTTGTCATGCCAAAGTTGTTTCGATTCTTGAGTCTGGGTGGCAAACCTCTACACACGCATACCAGGTCCTTTGTGCCAATATCTCCAAGCAAGTTTTCTCTTATTATCGGGAGTAGACCATAACCAGTCCTGTGTTCACCGTCTTCAAAGCATGATGTTCTGGTGTTCAAATAAGCCTCAACCACAAACCCTTTGTCTTTCCTGGAAATAAAAGGGATTGTGAAGCAGGAAAATGGCGAAGGAGATAAGACAAATGTTTTGGAGAACCGCCAGACCTTTCCAAACAATTAGAGGTTGTTTACTTTGCTGTGAGGAGATCCTTGGAGCTGTCTGAAAGCGGTTTCTCTTGGTGGCACATTTCCACCTCTCCAACCGGCGTGTCTGTCATAAACATGGTGGCATTGTCCAAATCCAGAGCAGAAGTCTAGTGCCGTGGCTATTGTCCCCTTTTACGAAGAAATGTAATGAAGACAGACACTTGACATGTGGATGTCGGCTCAGGCAAGTCGGTCTGGAAAACGCACAAAGAGCCCTGTTGGGCTGTCATGTTTGCCCCGAAGAGACTGGTATTCATTCCTTTTCTTAGTCTCTCTTGTCTCTTTCTTTTCTCTGTCAGTCAGACGGACCTCGCCAAGCCAAGTGCATACAGAATGCCAGATCCAGCCTGTCTTTTTCTCTCTCAGCTTGTGGTCAAGCCTCAACTCGGCCTCGCTCTGCTTTTGGTTTTGTTCCACACTTCCCTTTTCGTCTCTTCCTTTTTTCCTCACATCTTCCATCAAAGTCTTTCTCCTCCTCGTCCAACAGCTCTAACATTTCGCAGCGGGGATCCAGCTGACTTTCTCGGTTCCTGTCAGCGCTCGGCAGGCTGTCAATATTGGAAAACAATGACCAGATGCAGCTCGTTCTCGCATTTCTCCTCCTGGCTTTTGCAAGCTGAAAATCCGAAACCGATGAAGACATGCCAGCTGAGAACGACCTCAACAGTGTTGACGTTAGTTCCTCAGAGCTGTCTTCTGTAATGCTAAAGTGATATCGCCTGGGAAGACGGGAGTCTTTGTGTTTATTTTCCAGGTTTGAATGGCAAGTTTTGCTGTGTACCTTTCACTCTCGTATGATTCCATCCTCCCGCTTTACTCAAGGGTTTATAATTGCCACCTGGCAACCCTTCATCGTCCACTGGGTAGAAGTGCTGAGGATGGATGTCCGAGGGAAGGGAATGTTCTCACCCCTCTGCTGAGCACAAGTTACTCAGCTGTGCCAAATCACTAGTGTGGAGATTACAAAAGAAGAGCCCCTTCACGTCCCCTCCTTCCCCTTCTCCTCTCCCAGGAGACCTGCTCACCTCGGTCATGTGACCCAGATAATCAGTAGAGGCAGCCACCCGAGCAAGCATGTCAAAGGACCACAGCCTCAGGTCTTTGACAACCAATTGTGTTCTCAGTTGTTTTTAAGATGATTTATTATTCCTGCACTAGTCTCGTGCAAAAACAGATGTCAAACAGGAACATTTGTGATTGTCTTTTATTAGCAAGAGCTTATTTTTAATTCAGGATTTCTTTCATTAAGTGGTTTGATCATCATTTCACATAAATATAGAAAATAACGCACCCTCACACACGTGTGTGTGTGTGTGTGTGTGTACATAATGTTGTGACCTTTTTTGTCCTATTGATTATTTAATCAAAAATACATAATGCAGTCCATACAAGGTGTATGATGTGCATTTTTTAAACTTTTTAAATTTTGTGTAATCTTGTGCTGTGACTCCAAAAAGGAAGAAAGAAAAGAATCAGATGTGTACAGATGTGTTTGTCCCTGCGTTCTGGCTAATCCCAAATTAATCAGACACAATAACTCCTGAAACACCCTTGAATACGGACTCTCCCTGAGCTTGAGCTCTCGTGAGTGACTTGTTAGCCTGCCTTTGTCTTACCCGGTCACACCGATGCCCTTTTCCACCCTCTTTCTCTCTATTTGACCGTCAGCCAGTGAAAAGAGGGTCTACGGGGAATGATGAGTTAAAAGAGAATGGGAAAGGAGGTGCCGGGTCAATGCCGGGGGACCTGCAGTCTTGCCCCCTCCCCACACCCAGCGGGACACAGTGGCAGATTACGGGGACCATGCTTGCCCATTAATGAAACTCTTTGCGGGAGAAATTAGACTGTGACCCCAGGCGGTGAGAGCCCCCTTTTCTCTTTTGGTCTTGTCAGTTCTTTGTTGCCAATAGGATACTCTTTGATGGGGCTATTGGGGGAAGGTTGAACTAAGGGGCCTAAAGCAATGGTGATGACCCTTTTCTTGCTCAAAGGCAAGGGCACTGGGTGGAAACGGGATATAAGATGACAAGTGCACTGCTCTTTGGGTGGGGGGTGGGATCAGACTTCCATTCTTCCAGTCACTGCCAAGGTTCTCTTAAAGACTCACCCAAAGAGAGTACTCTTAGCCTCAGTCTCTGAATTCACCATGTTTGTTTTTTCTCTTTAAGGAAGATTTTAAGGAAGGTTTTTTTCAGTCCATTTGATCTCGGGGATTCTTCAGGTGTGGTATAAAGGGCCTTTCTTCTGCCCATCAACATCCAGTCTTTATAAGCTATTGGCTCCCCAATGTCAGTTTCATGTAATGTAGCTTGTGTTTAAATGTAAAAATGCTACCTGCCCTTCAAACAAAAGACAAACAAGAGCCCTCAGTCGACTAGCATCAATCATTCAGGGCTTTTTAGTGTCTATTTCTTCACTCGGTTAGACAGCGAGCTCTTCTCTTAGCCTAGAAAATGAGCCTGCAGTCTTAGTTTGGACTTGTCTGGCACACCAATTTGCTTCTCTTGGCAGCTAGGCAGCACAGAGGTATGCAAAACAGCCATTGAGAGCCCCGCACAGCGAGTGGGAAAAACAGCCAAGGCGAGCACAATGAAGCAAGTGCTTTCAACTTGTTCGCCGTCACGTTTTCCGTGATCCACAGACTTGTAATGATTCATCCTCTCAAAATTTCACCGGGTTAAGAGGCATACAGTGAAAGTTTGGGCAAGCTCTTGCAAAATCAACAAACAATGGAATGGCGCTTTAACATGTCGATGGCTGCAGTGAATCTGTCACGTAGAATAATCTCAAAGCGTCTGATTTAGCTCAGCGTGCTTTGGAGCGAGTGCTCCGCTCAGAGCTGCGGTTTGTTGCAAACCAAGTGGCATTAAGATATGTATTCTTGTTTGTCGATCCGTGCAGATAACCATTTGCAGAATTGCAGATTACATAAGATTTAACTGGCATAGAGAGGAGGGAAATGTGTAACGTTGAAAGAATTCACCAGATAAGTGGAACCAACTGCCTGAGGCTCCCTTCCCTTGAGAGAGGGAGAGAGTTACAGCTTGGTTAATGATTGGGCGGCTTTCGAGAGTGAATAAACGGCTGCTTCATGAGCAGATGGAAACAAGGTTGGTTTTATATCTCATTGTTTGTAGCCAGTTCCAGCAGCCCTCCTACCCCCAGTTCTCATCGCCTCGCTTGCCTTAATCTTCACAATTAGGAGCGCTGTCTTAATCTGTCTGCGACCAAACCTGTGAGAATGCTAAAATGATTTACAGGTTGTCTGTGACTAATTACAGATGAATGAAGACCTAGGGCGTGGGGAGGTTTTTACTATGCTATGTTCATAGCACTGTGAAGTAAGGGATTGTTCGTTTAAGACTAGATTGCATTTCATATTTCTTGTGCCATCGTGTTAAAGGCTTCGTTTTCTTGGTGTAGCATGCAGAGTTTTGGTTCTCAGAATATTCTGAGAATGTCAGTTCTTCGGTTATAAAAAAATAAATAGCCATTAGAGAACGTGCTGTATGATTTTTCATTAGGTTGTCACAAGAAGCACCCCTGCAACAATAGCTATGTTTCCATGCACGGATGCAAAATTAACTTATGCGCAAAACTGGAATATCGGATTAAACATTTGCAAATAAAGCACCGTTTCCATCCAACAAGACTAAGACAATAAAATTGTCACTTCCTGATAAACTGGCACTAAATATCACTAATAAAAGTAGGAGAGGCAAATTAATATAATTTCCATAAAAAATGTAGTTACTTGCGCCTCAGAGTGAGCAGATGAAACATGCGGTCATTGCTTTCTGAGGTGAACGCAGTCGTGTAAAAGACTATTATACAGAAATAGTTTGACGACAGACTTTGCTCGGGCATTTCAGAACGACCAAAACAACATTTCAGATGCTGTGGAACGAGATCAGTCCGCCGGTTAGTCAAGGTATCCCGTCCCATCGTGCAAAGTCACATGACTTTTTTGATGCGTATGTAGAAATTTATTAGATGTGTTTCCATCATAGTTTATGCGCATTTTGTCTTAACAGATCAAAAGTTTATCCTGCTCAGATGTGCACAAAAGCTTTTTATGCAAATTTTTAGAATTTATGCACATCTTAGCATTTCCATCCAGTGTTGTTTTTTTGCGATATTCCAAAATGCACATAAAAATAGGTGGATGGAAAAAGTTTATGGCTGCAAAAAAAGAACCTAGAGAGAAATTTCTTAAAACACTTTTTGGTTCCCAGAAAAATAACCAAACAGGAACCAAACGCTAACATGAGAGAATGTTCCATGTTTGCTGAGAAGACCGTTTGTGTTCGGTAAACGTTAGGAGGCTGTCGGTCTGAGCAGGTCAGTGCTTCCATTTACAGAATTAAGCACTGGAAATATCAGCCATGCGGGAGAATTTGCAGCCACACCTGCAGTTATACTGCACTAAAGTAAAACTAAAGTAGTCTGCAGTAAAGGTTTCTGGTGCAAGGGTGCAAATGTTGCTTCAAAGCTGATGACTAGTGCTCAGGTTTCGTCAAGAGACTTGCTGACACACAGAGGTCACTGGCAGGGAATGTGAGTTACGCACATACATATTCTCTGTACGTCGCAGTGATTTCCCGTTGGCTGTGTGGCACACCTGTGTCATAATACTCTTTATTGTTTCTGGAAGTGAGTACACACCTGTTTCCCAGGCTGTACTGTACTACACTGTTTCAATGTGTTTTATTGAGGCTCTGAAACCGAAAGAATCAGACAGGGTTCCAGTTACAGCTTCCTTTTATAGAGTGCTGGAATAAGGTCCTTGCTCTGTGTGCCATTCGAAATAATATTATACGTTTCAGAAAATGACACTGAATTGGCAGGTTGGTTAACTCTGCAATTCACCTTGCCATGTCGGTGGTCCTGGGTCCGGTTTCAGTGGTAACAATTGCCATTCCAACAACAGCTGATGTCATGCTAATTGTTAGCAGATGTAGTGGTATCGTACAAAAGGCCAATTATCGACATTTCCCATTTGGAGACATGATTCGAGTATTCTGCTCAATTTCCCCACTTGTGTCATTGAGATGGAATGAGCGCCGTTGCAGTGGCTGCTCGCAGTTGCCAGTTGTCAAGGAAACGCAGCGTGAAAGGCAGAACTAAACACATGGAGGGTTTTTGTCTCCCTTTGCAATCGACTGCGGTGTGAAATTTTTATTGCCTGGCACCTCTTGATAAGCTGTTTTAGAAGCAGGCAATTGATGCCCCATTGCGAATAGCGCCTTGCAGCTTGAAATCAAACAGATATCTCTTGTGTGCTTTGTCAGTCACAATGAGAGGTTGCAGAGGCTGTCCTCAAAAGCACCATAGATCAATTTTTCTCGTGGCGTTTAGGAAGGTCAGTTGCTTGATTGAGTGTGCTTTGTGGAATTGCATTGTGGGTGGCTGGGGAGTTGTAGAGGTGTGTACTGTCTTCCAGGCACTTGATGTTTCCTGATACTACATCCTTAAAAAATGATAGCTGCTGCCACCTGGTGTTAACAAATCAGGTTTAGTAGGTGTAAGCTAATTTCCTGTCACTCTTGTGGTGCTCTGCATCTCTCAATGTCTGGATTTTGTTGTGCTAAATGTCAAACAGATGGCACACAACCTGCAGGAAGCTGAGACTGAAGTTGACAGATCTTGGGAACGCTGGATGCGGATGATCTTTTTGGATGGATTCCAGTTCAAAACAAACACCAAATATATATGGAGTCCCTGCATACTGCAGAATTGTCAGATGGAGGACATGGGCTGACCAGTGTTCCCCACCACCCTTTCTTTTCCTCTCTCTTTACTTCCCTCTGCATACTAATAGGGTTTCGTGCACCCTGCTGTTCCTGTTGTCTTTATACAGGAGGTGTTCTAGATTTGGACATCTGTGCTGAGGAATGTAAAATCGGCAGTATACGTGTGCCAACAAGCACTCATTTATCTTTTTTGCCAACTCTCACTTGTGTAGATCAAGAACAAGGCTAATGCTTATTGTTCACAATAGCATTGCATACAAACCTACCCTAGTAAAACGGTAATATATTTAAAATGCATTGATTTCATATTAAGTATAGTTCAAATCCATTAACATATTTTCTGACATATCGCTCGTATAAAAATAATAATAAAACTGTATTTGGGGTACTACTTGTGCACACTGCACATTTCTTAATATTAAGCCTAAAATGTGTTTTAATGTCACTATTGATGAGGATTGAATGATTGCTGAATTAATATCGGTCTTAAAATGCAAGATATTTAAAGCATGCTTGGAATAGTTCCACTTAAGCACAATCAGATATACTTCAGTATATCTTTAGTTGGACTTCAGCACTATTAAAGTGCATTAAGTAGAAAATTAGTTGTTCCAATTTAGCAGACTGTAAGTATACCCATCACAATTGCAGGGTATTTTTATGAAGTACATAAATATGTAAATGCATTTGTAGTATACTTAGCATGAAATAAACGCATTTCAAATACATTTTAGTATATTTATTTTCCACTAGGGTATAGTCTTTGACTTGAGATGATCTTAGTTGTAGTTTTGTCCTTATTGGTGATCTGTTTAACAGTTTGATAAAAGGTGCACTCGTTCAGCTTGAGTAAAAGAAACCATCACTTGAGACTTTATGATGTTTCAGTAGTTGAAGTCTTATTTCCTATATTGTTGTTTTTTTTCTGCAGGTATGCTGGTAGTAAATGTTACCTGGAGGAACAAGACGTATGTGGGCACACTTTTAGACTGCACTCAACATGACTGGGCACCCCCACGGTAAGCCTATGCTGTTATTTTTTGTTGGGAAAATTCAACCTAATTTACAGATTCATATATTCAGCTTGTTATGAAACCAGTCCCTATTAGAATGTGACACAGTTTTGCCAAACAAATACAGTATGATGTTAATGTTTTGAGCAATAGGTATGTTTGAATTCATACTCGACCCTCTCATCATCTCCACTGGGCTTTTGTGTGCTGCCATTGCAGTAATGAAGGAAACATTGCAGGGTACTGTCTCAAAACGCCCCCCTGCTGACACCCATCTTTTGAAATGCAACATCATGAAGGAATTGATTTCTCCCAGTCCCCCCCCCCCCCTTCTCCTCCTTGCATCGATCTAAAGCAGCAGTAGTCGTTTACAGACCAGCATTTCAGTTACGATTCTACTGGGTCCTAATGCCATGAAAGTCTTGCCTGACACAAAGATTGGGGCTAATATAGTGTGTTGATATGGAGGAGGCTTCTTTTTGACCTTGCAAATGTTGTTTTTTTTACAGTACAGATGCTCCAACACTTAGCTTTGTTTTTTTTCATGCCGTATCCTGCCCAAGGTCAGATACCAGCATTGCATGGCACAAATAATTTGCTGTACATAACGTGGTGTACATTTAAGAGAGACTGCCTCAGGAGGTAGCTTGTAATTTCTAATCGTAATGTTCCAGAAAAGGCTGTATTTCCAGGGTGCACTTTATCTGCTGGCTGCAGGAGGCTGCAGGCAAACATTACTAACACAGCATTAGCCCCTGGGGAGAGTGTCGGTGAAGATGATGCAGTGCATTCATATAGGAGTGTTTCTTCTGTACGTTTGCTTTCCAGTCACAGCTGCTTTGAGTCACATGTAGTCCCTGGAACAGGTAAAAGCAATTAAAGATCAATGCAAAAGTCATTCCTGCATTTTTTTACTTTTTACTATCACCATTGCAGAAGCCTCCATTGACAGATCTGACACTAACTCGGAAGTGACAATAATGATTTGGGTGTTAACTTCTGGTCCAGTTAGTTAAAGGGGGGTGACAACTTGCAGAACTGTATGCAGTGACTTGATGCAAAATCATGCCGTGAGACTTTTGATTGCAACATGTCATGAAATTATTGTATAACCAACAACTGAAAAATAGACCATATTTTGTTCCTTCTAACACCCAGTTGATGAAAATGCACATTCCTATTTGACAGACAGATTTTCTCCCTTTAAATATATCTTAACATTACCTATCAGCCTATGATATATATCACCTTTTCGTTCTGCTGGGCCTTAAAAATCTCAGTCCTGTTCTGTGGACTGGGGGCCCTGAGGTAACTTCCTTAACTGCTTTGTTTTACTACGATTTAATGCCTGTGCTTTGATCGAGCTCTCAGGTTGATCTTGCCTCTGAGTCTGTACCTTATCTGTTGGAGGATGTTATCACACTGCATCTAATCAGCAGCCAGGTCACCCTGGCTTAATCCTGCAGCAGTGTGGCACTGCATGCAATTCATCAGAACAAGCATTGCTGTCGAGATCAGGGATAACGAGAGGATAAAAACGCACAGCACGTTGCTGGCTCTCCAGGGCCCACTGGAGTAGCACTTATAGCATCCAAATGGAGAGGCTGATTTAGAAGAGAGGCCATCTCTCATCTGAGAGAATATCTGCTGCACTGTTAGCACCCTTTGTGGTTTGCAGATAATTGTGAGAGGTTTAGGTGGAAAAAGGACGGCGCTTATTTATTTGATGATTGATTTTTTCATATAGAACTGATTTTTTCCCCTTCTGCTTCCTCAGGTTTTGTGAGTCACCCACAAGTGACCTGGAGATGAGGAATGGCCGTGGACGGGGTAAAAGAATGCGGCCCAATAGCAATACGCCAGTCAATGAGAACAGCAACTCTTCTGATAACAAAGGCAGCAACAACAGCAAGACTCGAGGCGCGTCCAACAGCAAAGGGCGACGGGGCAGTCAGAATTCCTCTGAGCGGCGCACCCCACCAAACAGCAACACTGAGGATGTAAAAGCTAGTCCTTCATCTGCTAACAAACGCAAGAACAAACCTGTCTCAGACATGGAGCCCAATTCCAGTTCAGAAGACACTAAGGGTAGCAAACGTATGCGCACCAATTCAAACAGTGCAATACCTCATACTGTTGTTCCCCTCTCCAACATCAAAGCTGAATCCTTGCCTCCCTCTTTGGATCGCAACTGCCCCTCGCCGGTGCTTATTGACTGCCCCCATCCCAACTGCAACAAGAAGTACAAGCACATTAACGGGCTGAAGTATCACCAGGCTCGTGCTCACAATGATGATGACATCAAGCTGGACATCGATGGTGATAGTGAGTATGGTGAGGACTCCACTTTGCACCCAGAGCCAGGCAGTTGCAATGGTGCATCCATTTCTCAGAAGGGATGTGCGTCTCCTGCACGGTCAGTCACCCCCAAAGGCAGAGGATTTGATGCCCAGAGCCCATCACCATCATCAGGAAAGTTCAGCTCCAAGCAGCCTGGCAAGAAGAAATCGGAAGCTGAGCATGACTCTGGTGTGCCCATGGATGGCTGTGAAGATGGCCCGTGTCTTACAGATGAGACAAGCAACGATGGCATTGATGATAAAAGAGGTTTGGACAAAGCTAAGAAGTCTGGCAGTGGTACCAAGGCAGACAAGCTTGCTCAGAAGGCAATGAAGTCTGCAAGGCCCCTCGTTCCTTCCTTACCTCCACAGCAGTTGTATGCCTTACCAACCTCTGGCTTCCCTGCCCCCAATTCTGGCTCCTCCTCCAGCATGGGCTCCGTGGTCCAATCCATCAGCAAGAGCCCCCAACTAAAAACGAATCAACCCAAACCTGCAGTAATAGGAGATCCCTCAATGAACCCAGCCTTGGGCAGCTCTAAGGACAAGAAAAAGAAAGATAAGAAAAAGAAGGAGGGTGGTAAGGAAGGAGACAGTCCAAAAGCCCCTGGCAAAGGAGGGAAACCCGAAGAAGGTAAAAGCCCATATTCTGAGAGCTCAGACCAAGGCAGCAAGAGTGAGGGGCTGTTAAATGGATCCACAGATCCACATCAAAGTCGGCTAGCCAGCATGAAAGCAGAAGCGGACAAAATCTACAGCTTCTCTGATAATTCTCCCAGTCCTTCTATAGGTGTGGCCAGTCGGATAGAAGGTGGGGGGATGGCGCAACCTCTCACTCCACTTCATGTGGTTACCCAAAATGGGGACGATAACTCTTCTGTGAAGACCAACAGCCCAGCGTACTCCGACATCTCTGATGCAGGGGAAGATGGAGAGGGCAAAGGGGAGGGAGTGAAGGTCAAGTCTGAGGATCAGGCAGTTCGGGAAGGTGCCAAGAAATCCCTGTTCCCATCCCAACCACCAAACAAAGACTCTTCTTATTACCCAGGTTATGAAACGTACTACTCGCCCAATTATGTCAACCCAAACCCCAGTCCAGGAGTTTCTAACACTGTCACATCGTTGCAAGATGGTGCAGTGAAGGTGAAAAAAGAGGAAGACCCAGAACCTGGGAATGACAAGGGCAAATCAGAGCCATCTGAAGATCGAAAGCCAGAAATAGTTGCATCCTCTCAGCAGCCACCGCAGCCTTCAGTCATTCAGCAGCGTTCTAGCATGTTCATGCAGCCCCTCTATTACAATCAGTATGCTTACGTACCTCCCTATGGCTATTCACCTGATCAGGCCTACCATAACCACCTGATAAGCACAAACCCAGCTTACAGGCAGCAGTGTGAGGACCGACAACGGCAAGTAGCTGAACAGCATCGTGCTGCAGAGAAGAAATCAGAGGCTGCTCAGAAGGATAGGGAAGCGTCCATGAGGCAAGAAGAATGGAAGCAGAAAGCTTTGGTTCCTCCTACCTTGTCTAAAGCGCCAAGTCTCTCAGATTTGGGTAAACCGTCCCCACAGGGCAAGTCCAAAGATCCCTCGGAGCCTGGCAAGTCAGTCATTATCCCCAAAGGAGAAGATGGCAAGGGACAGACCCAGCAAGGTGAGGGGTTGAAAATGAAGCTAAGTGAAGCTGGACATCATGTGAAAGATGAGCAGAAACCAGTCCTTGAGTCTGGAAGATCAGCTATGGAGCAGGCAATGTACATGTACAGACAGGTATGAAACTTAAGATGCCTAGAGCATTGCTTAAACATTTTCTTTCTACAATATAGTTGTTGAATCATTTTCATCACACTTTTAACCTTTATGGATTGTTTTCAGAAATGTACAACTCTTGAGAGTGACATTTTGATAATACAGATACATGCATCCTCACTATGCACTTATCTTTCTTTCATAATGGGCATTTCAAACTCCACTTTCTTTCCCAGGAGACAGACTCTCGACTGTGGCCCTACGTTTACCCCAGCAAGTACCCCGATTCTCAGAAACAGATTGATGAGGAGAGATTGAAGGAAGAGAGAGAGCATGATCGTGAGCGTGAAAGGGAAAAAGATCGGGACAGAGACCGTGAGAGAGACCGGAAATGCAAAGACGAAAGGCCGCGTCCTAAAGAGGAAAGCAAAGAAGGGGCCGAACCACGAACTTCGTCTGCCTCAATGGAGCATAGAGGAGTCAGCAAAGATCCACGAGCACATATGCAGTTTCACTCACCTCTGCCGCAGCACCAGTCGTATATGTCTTACATGCACGGATACCCCTATGGCCAGGGTTATGACCCCGGCCATCCGGGATACAGGGGGATGCCTGCTGTCATGATGCAGAATTACCCTGGTAAGTCCTTTGTGGAGCTGACTATAAACCACCTTAGGGAAAGTATTTAATTTTACCTTATATGAAGGGCCACTATTAATTTCACCCCTTTCCTAGGGTCGTACCTGTCACCAGGGTACCCTTTTTCTCCATATGGCAGTAAGATGCCACCTGGAGAGGAGGGTGAGAAGGCTCGTGCCAGTCCTACGGTGAGTGGCAAGTCTGCATCTGAGTCTAAAGCTCTGGACATCCTGCATCAGCATGCTAGCCAATACAAGAGCAAATCGCCCACTGTTGGTGAAAAGACGCCCCATGAAAGAGACAGAGGTGGGAGCGAGAGGGAAAGAGACAGTGAACGTCCAAGATCTTCGCCCTCTCAGAGGATCATGCCTTCTCACCATCACCTAGGCTATCCACTACTCCCAGGACAGTATGACCTGTCCTATGCTACAGGTAAACAATAAAAATAGCTTAGGGTGTACTCACACTAGAATTATGTACTTAAATATTATCAATATTCGAATTATATTCTAATTTAAAAGGCATAATTTCAGTTAGGGGGAAAAAGCTTTTGCCTTCTCTCCTGGTGCCACAAGAGGGCGCATTGAGCAAAATATTACTAATGCACGTTTATTCAAAGCAATAAAATAACACAACTATCTTTGGGAAAAAAGTGCATAATGTTGAAATTTATGTTTATAAACCATATATAATTAATTAAATTGCTTAAACAATTAGAAACAAAACAGCATCATGGATGTATGTATAGTTTAATGCAAAGGACCGAAAACCAATCACAGTACCTTTTCATTTAAAAACATGAGATGAAGTGGGATGGGGGAAAATGGGCATAAAGTCTCGAGACATGTTTTACATTAATTTTACATGGATTTCTAAACATGCAGCTCTCTTGTGCGAGACACGAGTGCAATGGTGATAGATGTCCCTCCAGAACAGGGGTAGGCAAGTAAGTTTGGCATCGAGCCAAAAAAAAATTATTCACTACTAGATGGCGGGCCAGGATATAGTCAAAGGATAATCTAAGATATTAATTAATGAAAAATGCAACCAGAATTGCCTGTGACTGACTGTTACAGTGTATTTTGTAACTGGTAGTGAGCTGTTACGCCGTGTAAAATCCTGCGACAGTCGTTAACAAAAAGCTATGGCGTTATTTTACTGCCAAATGTCGAAAGCACATTTTTGTAGCACGAAAGTAGATTAATATATTGCACGAGCGCGAATCTCCCCGCTCGCACGTGGATTTCCTTTGCTCTCGCACAAAACCGGACGCGAGAGTGCGCGCACTTAAAACGTGTGTCTCGCTCAAGTGTGCGTGTGCGCGCTCAAACTTTGTCCTGTGCACTCGTACATCTCTCTGTGCTCTTGCGCTAGATATTAATTCTTTTCACACCTGGATTAAATGTCAAAAGTTATCAACAAATCAGATTTTTCTACGATTGACCCGATGAAAATACTAGGCCTACGTGAAGAGGGAACTGATCCTGGAATTTCTCTTAACGCCATAAAAGCCACATTTGTATGGCGGTGTCCGATCAGAGTACGTGAGCGGAGTGGAGCGTCAACAATTTCCCTCCGCACTCCGAGCATTTAATAATCACTCCGCTCCGCGCTCACTGATATCACAAACACCGCTCTGTGTCTAAAGTATTTCAGTATGTTTGAAATATCACAGTTCTATGGAAGCCCGTTTCCGCCACTGAATAAAATATTTTTTTTTTTTTCATTTTGAAATTTATTTGGCGGAATCTTAGCGAAAGTGGTTTTCTTCGTTATCTCGTACATGCCGTAAGCGTGCTCCGGCCCAGAATGTTTATTGTAAGTGTGAGTGCAGGGGAGTGGGGAGGACAATCATGCTCGCTTCAAGGCAACCGTGTGAGTACACCCTTAGTCTAGGATGACTTAAAGGGGTGTTCTGTAAAATCAGTAAAGGATTTTCAAGTGTTATCACAGAAGCTGGCCTTGACCATGACTGAATTCCTGTTTTTAAAAGTAGTCTTTCAGAAACACTGATACATAATTAAGGTGTTTCTCCATCTCACAGGTATCTCCTCTTCAGCCATTGTTGCCAGTCAACAAGCCTCTGCCCCCTCGCTTTACCCTCCAGCACGGAGGTGAGAATGGTAAGCGGATTCATCTCTTTATATTCAAGCACAAATATTTTACTTTATGCATTGGGAAATGTAGTTATATATACAGTATTTTCCACCACTTTTAATATCTGTAGGTGTTTTAGCAGAACAACCATTATTTTGGCAGGAAGTCATTGTTGTTTGGTAGATTTTAAATATTTAAAGCAAATTGTAGTAACAAAAAAAAAAAAAAAAAAAAAAGAATCGAATAATTGTGATTTTCTTGAATTTTTCCCTTTCATCACACTTTTTTTTTTTTTTTTTTTTAATGGGCCATCATAACAATGCATAGTGATAAACGATCATATTTACCATGTGTATATTACCCTAAAGTATTTTAAAGCATGCAAATATCCTACGAGGGGCTTTCACATACATTTCAGTGAATCGTTTACTGTGTTTATTCTTTAAACTGGGCAGTTTGAAAGAACTGAGCTGTAGAAATGAATTGAACCTCGTAACTCATTTTTGCTGCTATTAAAATATGTCTTTATTATCTCACACACAAGCCTTGGCACAAGAAGTGGATGTATAACTAGGCTACTCCCATGGTCTTTAGAAACTTAATGAGCAATAAAAAGCATATTAAAATCATCACAATATTCACAACGCAAGTTAATTTTATATTGCTAACAAAATAATATTGATATATCGTCCAGCCCTAGATTGTGTTGCATCCTTGACTGATTCCCTGGAATTAAGTGCTGTACAGTCTTTGCTGTCCTCTAGTGGTCAATCTGAAATAATTCCCAAGGCCTTGTCATACTCGACTACAGTGGCTGTTTAGTCACATATAATGCAGCATGTACACTTGTCTGCTGCCTATTAAGTGTTTATCATATTTGAAAATACATTATAAAATGAAAATGTATATTTAGTTTTATTCTCATTTCCATTCTAGGGAGAAGTAACTGGCTGTTCTTCTGCAGACATGTGACTGGTTCACATGAGGATGTGATGTGGAGCTTATGACATCAGTTCAATGATGTTCCCGATTTCTTTACGGTTCTTTTTCCTGGAACACCGTCAGGGAGGAGAAAGTGGATCTCCACCTCGGGAAGCGCACATCCGGACACCTCCCTCTCTGTGCTGCTGGCTACATACTCAGGAGAGAGGAGACTCAATCTGTCTGCAGAAGCTCTCCGAAAGAGTTTGAGAAATCTTGAATGAACCTGGATGCAAAGACATTCTGGAAGTCACTACATTGTGTTTAAAGCATGGAGTGCTACTGATCTGGACTGCTGCTTTAGAGCCAAGAGGAATACCAAGGTTGTTGGGTTTTTTTGCCTTGAAGGATTCCAGTGTCTTTGTTGCCGCTCTTCATCTTCATACATTTACTTTCACAAACTATTTGTGGACTATGCAAGTGGATAAGGCTTGGTTTTCCTCACTCAATTCATTCAGGGCAGTAAATTCAAGTTCGTGTTACCATTGCGAAGCTACATACTTGAGTAGACAGTTCTTTGTCCAAGTGGCATTTTTTAAACACACTTCGCCGTCTTTATTGTTCACAGTTATGTTTCTTTCTCATTGATGGACGATGAACAAATTGCTCAAAGTCAGCTTTGGTCGTTTTGCTTGTTCTCAAAAGGGGCGACTTTGCTTCGCATTGGTCGGTTAAACAATGACTCGATTTTCAGTTAAGTGATGGGCCTTCTGACATTTTGGATTATCCGGATCGTGGAGGGAAGATGAAGCATTGGCTGCTCTCTGACATGCTTACATGAAGTGTCCCAAAAAGCAGGAACTTTGACTTCCAGCCTGGATTTAGGGATTTTTCCGGCCTGTGTTGACCGTTATCAAATGTGGACACAAGTCTATCTGCTTCTCCCAGGCTCTAGATAGTCATTTGGGACGCGATGTGTGTGTTTGCCAATTGAGTTACCAGACTCTACTGAACTGTGTGTGCCTGGACACGAGCTGAACCTTCACACACGGATACCTTGCTGCTTGCGAATCTCATGCCAGACTGCATGAGTGAAGTCCAAAATGGGGCGAACCTTGAAGGCTGAGTAAGATAACCCCAAAAGAGGCTTAGAGCCGGCTTCTAGACTTCTTCTACTTTGGGTTGTGCTTGCGGAGCACGAAACAAGGAAGACCTGGAAAACCGTTCCCTCACTTTCTTCTGTACGTCTGCATGGTATAATCCAGCACTCGGTATAAGCATTAATCCAAACAGAGAGCAATGCAACACAAGCAGGCGTCCTTCCTTTTCTCCCTCACTATGTGCTTTCTGTATATATTGTACAAAGGAATTATTTTAAAAAAGGTTGTTGGATGCTATCGGATTTACTATCTTTCTCTTAATTTTTTTTTTTTGTCTGTTAGCCTTTTTTTCTACCATTGTTGACATATCAACGTTTAGCTGGTATAACGGCTTTATATTGGAAGTGTTTTTGTTTTTTTACTACTTTTTCTACCCCCTCCTCTTCAACGTCAAGTCAGTCCCACTCTGCTTTGAAACGGTTTAGAAGCACATGTTTTGCGTTTACTGAAATAAAGTCAGTTTTAATAAAATGTCAGGATTTTTGCAACGGCACGTTCATATTTCAGAAGGGAACTATGGCGAAGGAAGCGAGTCCGGTGCTATCTGGAGCTAGTTTTTCCAGTTCATCATCATGCATCTGAAACTCTCAGGAGAGCATTATTGAAATCTGAGCCATTTATATCATCCTGGCATTTTCATCGCTCTCTGCTGTATTCAAACTTGATTATTGAACAGCACAGGGAAGAAGACATTACTTAACGTAATGCGTTTATAGTCAAGAGGCGGCTTTTCCCCGTGTTAAACATGACCGTTTGTGTTTCTTCTCAGTTGTGGGACAAAACAGCAAACGTTCAGTATCTGCAAGATGGGTTTTTTGCTACTTACCTTTATAACGGAGCATTCATTTCAATGCCACCACAAACCCCTAATCTGATTTGAACTAATGCTCATGCTAATGAGGCCTAATGGCACAATGCATTAGTTTTATTTTATTGTATAAGGGACTTGGGCCAGATCTCTTTAAGAATTTTTATTTTATCCTCTCTGTGCAGATGGAAAACTTTACATGTTTTATGCTGATTTAGGACCAGCTCTCTCTACCTAAACCCTAAACAGTAACTACGAGATATGGCAGCACTGGTCTCAGATCAGCATCAAAAGCTTGCGCTAATACGAGAGCGGTAGGATTTTTATATATAGTAATAACCTCACTTTTAGTTGTTCTGTCTCCACGCGTTTAGCCAGTAAACCTGTGCTGTCTGGTGGCTTGATTCATAACTGTTGAGGAAAAAGCGCTTGATTGTTTTAATTTATTTTGGAGGGTTCTTCTTTTGTTGTTGCTGTTGTTTTTTCTAGTTCGAGTTTTCTCCTTGTAGAAAGACGAAACGGCCGGTTTAACAGTTCAAACATTTGTTTCTATTTGTCTCAGACGGTGCTAATATAGCCTGCCCTGTGCGATCCTTTTGGGAAGAGAAGAGGGAATTTGCTTTTTTATTTTGCCCCTCCCACAACCCATCCCACTAATTAAGCCCCGCCCACCCCACATTCATAGAGCGCAGCGGCTCAGTGTCGGTCATCGGTACTTGAAAGAAAGATGTTTACACCTCTTCATTTCTGTGTTTGGATACACTTCTCCTTGTACGCCATCGCTCTCTCTTTCCCTGCCTTCCTCGCTGTCCAGCTGCCTCTGTCCCACTCTCTCTTCCTAGGGATCTCTCATGTAAAGTGTAAATTGCTACATTTTTTATACAATACTGTAACTTGCCTTTGTACATTTAGGCAGAAAATAAATCTTTTTATGAGACAATCACTCCTGTTAATCTGTCTTGTCTGTCTAAGAGTCACATGTGCATTATAACCGGGAGCTATCTTCTGATCAGATTAAATTTAGTATAAATAAATCAGGACCGTGGGAATCAGATTTTTTATTTTTTATAACTATGGAAATGTAACACTTGGATTAAATAAAATATGTATTAAATTAGTTATTGGAATAACATGCAAAAATGTTCGATCTATTTTAAATGAATTGTTTAAAATCACTGAACCCTCTGCAGTACACTGTTCTATAATGTCATTTTAAACAAATACAGTAACAAAATGAAAGAAATAGCTGTCATATGGTCAAAAAAATAACAACGGTCCAAATCTTTATTCTACTCTTATTTATTGTTTAAACATGTTATCTAATTATGTTGATGTTTCTTCTAAGAATTATATTTTTATACATTTAGAATTCCTATAAATAATTTTTTGTGAATTATTATTATTATTATTATATTTTATAATATTATTCTTACAAGCCAATTTATCTTCAGTGTTAATAATTTTGTGTAAAACGGAGTTAAGGACCAGCAGCACAGAAAAAAAGGTGAAGATCCAGACTATAATCACATTCCTAAGATCCATCTGGACCCATAAACCCCGGCCAATCTGAGAGACTATCAGAATAAATGCTTTTTATATCCACACTTGTTTTCAAATAAACCTATACTTTCCTCCAAATAACTGACCAAATCACTAACAGGAATTGTATTACCAGGCTTTAGCCAGCAGAGGAATGTCTTTTACCTGCTTTTAGTTCTCCGTATTTTGCACAGTTGTGAAGCAGCTTCTGTTACACTTCACTAATGTGTGTGAGTGTGAGTGTGTGTGTGTGGGTGTGTGTGTGTGTGTGTGTGTGTGTGTGTGTGTGTGTGGTGTGTGTGTGTGTGTGTGTGTGTGTGTGTGTGTGTGTGTGTGAGAGAGAGAGAGAGACCCTGGAGCACAAAACCTTAAGTTGTCAGTAACACAGGTATATTTGTAGCAATAGCCAAAAATACATTGTATGGGTCAAAATTATACATTTTTCTTTTATGCCAAAAATCATTAGGATATTAAGTAAAGATGTCCATGAAGATAGTTCCTTCTGTAAATATATCACCATTTTAAAGGTGATTTTTTGCACCCTCAGATTCCAGATTTTCTAAGAGTTGTATCTCAGCCAAATATTGTCCGATCATAACAAACCATACATCAATGGAAAGCTTTCAGATGATGTATGAATCTCAATTTAGAAAAATTTACCCTTATGACTGGTGATATTTTAAAGCTATCGGCATATCGTAAATAGCATGAAAAGGGCCAATACCGAGACGTTTGTTAATTAATTGCCTGGAGACAATGACTTGCATGTTTTTTTGTATAATCAAAAAAATTTTCTCTGGGCAAAATAATGAAATGCTTGTCAAAACAAAATAAAATCAGACACATCAGACAGCATAGTAGCTACAGCCTATGCAAATGTGATGCTGATGAATCCAACAAGTGAAATGCCCACGCTCAGCTGTACATTCATCATAGGTAAGTCGCAGTGGCAATTCCCTGGCGTTAAGCTGGCCACACAATAGAGGATTTTAAGCCCGATTTTTTTTTTTTGTCCAAAACCTCTATTGTGTGGTGTCATTACGATTATTTAACTGCTCCCGACCAAACTCAAATCATAATGCTGGGTTTACACTAAATTTAATGCTGGGTACACACTAAAACACTTTTAAAATTCTATAAGATCTTCAAAATGTGAACGACCACAAACATGAGGGGGAAAAATCCTAGATGTAGCCGTTTTGCTCCTATAATGCGTGGTGTCCTCGGCATCCGAAAAGACAACATCGATTGTTATCTATTTGTTTTTCTTCTCGTCACGTTTGATCTCGCCAGTCCTCGTGTCACGGTGAAATCGTCCCTACAGCCATCAAGTGTGTGGTTTGGTGATCTGGTCGAATCGTCTAGTGCGTGCGTTCAGAGGATTTTAAGGCTAAAAATCAGTTGAAATGGTCTTTATGTCTGTGGTCTCCCATGGTTTTAAAATCGGTTAAGATTTGAAAGTCGTCTAGTTTGTGCAGCCAGCCTTAGTTTATCCGAGGATATGTCGTGAACCACCAAGCATTAGGCCTACATTTAAGTGAAAATGAATGGCAGGTAATATGCAGCTTTGTGTGTTTGAAACCAGCAAAAATGGGAGGATAGTGTACAACACGGATTCACACAAGCTTACATCACACAGCTGCAGCGCTTCGGTGAATGGAAAAAACTGAATAAAACTACATAGGCTCCGTAAAAATGAATATATAGGCCTATACATGAACTATATTATATTTAAATCATTAACAGATGAATAAAAATGTGCCGAGTTTCGGATCATTGTAAAGTTCACTGAAAGGAAACCGAGACAGCAGAAAGCCATTTTCTTGATTTTGCAAAAGCTTTACTGTTTTTAATGAGATTTTGCTACTATCTGTATGACCAACCAGTGTTGGTATGACCATAAATGACAGATTAACAGCTGGGAAAACAATGCAGTGATCATGTCGCGCCTCACACAACCAGGAAAATCTGAAAGTGAACGAGCTGTCGCGCGGAGGGTTAAAGCCACTGTATTCAATTCTATTATGATTAATACATTAAGTAAACTAAAAAATACAAATTTTAAAATAACAGCACCACCTCTCTTGTATGTATTCTGTGTTTCGGAGTAGCTCGAGCTGTTTCACATTGCGCTGTGTGAAATACAGACTGAACGGCGGCTCAAAACACCTGACCGCTGCATGAGCATATGATCCACAAACTACAGCTCTCGGCTGGATAAACCAAGCCAGTGTTGCATTAGCAACTTTTTGATGAAGGACGATTGTAATCAAGGTAAAGACAATTATAGTGACTTACAGGAGTTGTACATTAGGCACGCGTGTGTCCAAGACTGCGGTAAAGTTAGGTTGATGTTTGACATTCATTAGACATTCTGTTTCATATCAATTAAACTCATGTTTTTTGTAACCGGTTATGTTTTTAGCCCAAATTATGTCGGATACACATAAATATACAGTATCTCACAGATGTGAACACACCCCTCACATTTTTGTAAATATGTTATTATATCTTTTCATGTGACAACACTGAAGAAATGACACTTTGCTACAGTGTACAGCTTATATAGGTAAAGCTTGTACGTATTTGCTGTTTTTACTATTAACTACGATCTGCTCCTTTCACTTTGTTGTGATTTTAAGTCTACAAGGCTCCCTATGAAGCTTTCACACTTCCATAAGAAATATTAGACTCATGGAAGCTAAGCTAACATAATTTTCCCCCTCATATTATTTGGAATAATCTGTATGTTTTGGATTGTCTTCCCTGATTGGTTCTCCAAGGGCATTGTGTTTTTCTCAGCTTTAATAAGCAACAGAGGAGATTTTTATGCTTATGTTGATTTTATTAATAAATATGGGATAAATGCTTCAAAACGGGACTATACTATTCTTACTAATTACATTCCTCCAAAGTTGTTATTTTTAAGGAAGTCTTATAAAATATTTTGTAATTTTAGTTTAATTATCCGTCGATTATTTATTCAAGGGGTTAATATTAAGCGTACAAACTCATTTTTGAGTAACTGCTAATAATGCTTCATCTGTTAAAGCTTATGGAAAGTGCTTGGCACTTTATCCAAATGTTCATTTTCAGTATGGACAGTGCCAAACAAATCTTATACTAAGCAATTCTGGCTTCATATTTCAGCATGTTTACTTGTATTCTTTCATCTATGTTTCATCATTTAAGGTTCTCTTTAATTCTGTGGTTTCTGAAGCTAAAATGGACTTTATTTGTATGATGGAAAACTCACAAAGCACGATGCCTTAACTTTAAACCTAATTGAAAAATATTCACTTCTGATTTACTTTTGCTTTACTCATCACTTCAGAGAATCTCCTCTAATAAAAAAAAAGCCTTAAAAACATCCAATGTTATTAAAAAAATAATGCATAATGCATGCAATTGATGTATTTAATTTGTATTTATTTAGTTGTTTTTATTTATTTTACTTAGCCTAGTTAATTACCTTTTAATTTTTATTGCCTCACCCATATCATGTTCTTCTTCTAATGTTAATCTCAGTAGGGCTACAATTGCCATCAAGTGGTTGGGAATTCTAATTGCATTTCTATTTATTAAATGAAAGACAGTGCCTGCATCCCAATGTGCATACTACCGTCCTGGTGATATTAGTCATTCTGAATGCTATTTAGGACAGACAGGGTGGATAGTAAGCACATTGGGACGCATGGAGTCAGTCAGATAATATCGTAGAATGTGTATATGTTACATCTAACAGCTTGTGGGATGCATGACGACATATTATCAAATGCAAGTAAACTTTTGAAACACTTAAATTAGCATTAGCATGCTAAATAAATAATACTATATTTAATAATGCTATAAAATAATAAAATACCATTTAAAATCGCGGCTACATGTTCACATATTGCATCTACCCTGATAAGGACCAAATGTGTTCAATTCTGTAACCATCAAGCAAAGCAATGGATGGAGGAAGTGGTACCCACAAAAAAAATGGTGTATGAATTAAATACCTCGTCTTCAACAGCAATCTTGTTTGTTATCTTCTTGAGACCCACATCTGAACTTTATATGTTTGGGAAAGAACCTAAAACCTGTGGAAAGTTAAGTAAAACACATAAAACCCTAGTTCACATCATAAACATTTATCACTTCTTGAAATTCAGTTTTCAGCCTCTGAGGTACTTTTTTTAGTGCTGTTTTGTTGCCCAGCTTCGCACCATCATGTGACCAGCTTGAGGACTCAGCAGTTGCCATGGAAACTCCCGGGTAAGTGCTGGAGGAGAATCAATCTGGTAAAGAAAGACAGCAGAATATAGCATGAATGCAGTAGTGTCCATTGAAAATAAGAGTTGATATTCGCCAAATCTATGCACGACATGTAACGTTTGTTCGATATTAAAAACTGTCAGGCTGAAAAGATTGTGTGTGAGAGCTTGAGAAGCCCTCGTGATGTTTTGTCCCTTTATATGCGAGGCACGTGTGCGATTAGAATTCAAGGCGCGCGTTCTCCTACAGTCCTTACGAGCTCGTGTTGTGCCAAACACAAACAGCCTGTGTATGAGGCCTGTGAATCTAAAACACTGTGTTCTCTTTTAATGCCTTAGGATATGCAGCCATTTAAGAAAATTGCATAACGATAGATGATAAAATGAATATACAGTAAATGCCATTGAACTGAATGATTTCCACATTCTTTACCATCATACAGCATTTACATTCTACTACTTTACCATCATACTACTACAGTTTTTGCTAGTGTTGCTTACACTACTGTAAGTACATTTTACACTTTAGTGTTGGGTTACTTTGGAGATTGCAATAAAAAAATTTAATAAGTAGCATTAACTATTTCAATTACTTTAATGTAACGTTTTCTAAATTTCTAATGTCTTCAACTGTTAATCACATGAAAGACAGGGTTAACCTTACAGACTGAGCTTGTCCTCACTGATTACGGTCACTTTCGAAGTCTTTCATTACTTGAATTAAGATTATAATAGGCCTAATTCATTTCAAAGCACAGCCACCGCAAAATCAGACTTTGAGATCATTCTGAGGTTAAATACAGGTTTAAAACCAGAACAAGATAGAGTTTAGTAGCTGTTTTTGAAATACTATGGGGGGGGGGGTAATCTTAAAAATAAAGCATATGCATAAACCCAAATAAGAAATAAAACAGTTATTGAATAAGCATTCTGTGTACTAAACTCCTGAAACATTGGTGCCTCATATTTTAGAGCAGTCACTGCAATTTATCAAAGAAATCTTTTCAATTTGTGTGTGTGTGTGTGTGTGTGTGTGTGTGTGTGTGTGTGTGGAAAAACATCAGATGAAACCCCCTTTATAATCGTTAACATTTTCGTAAGCAACAGTAATTTAATTACACATTCTCAGTAACTGCAACTGATTACAATTACGTAATTTAGTTACATGCAACTACTTCATCCCCAGCGATGCTTACATATGCATATTAAGTGCATTTACTCAAGTGAATACTGATTATTAATCTTTGTGTAATATTTGCACAGGAGGACAGATGGGGCAAGTTGATTATGGGGCAAGTTGTCAGAAGGGAAACTAGTTTATCTGGATTTTCATCTTAACGGTAAAACATAAAACCAAAAGAGATTAATAAAGCAAATAAATGTGTTAAAAGAGATAAATAAATGACAACTACCCCACTTCTAATTTAACTATGCGCTGTATGCATAAACTCTAGCAATGATGTCATGTATTCACCACCTCACTTCATATGCAGTGTGTGTTATATTGTTAAATGATATTTGCACAAGCATTTATGATCTATATAGTCAGAGCTGGGTAGTATTGATAACATGTAATCTGGATTACGTAATCAGATTCCAAAAATTAAGTATCTGTAATTAGATTAAATTAATTTTTAAAATACTCGTAATCAGACTACAGTAATTTATTCATGGATTAGGCTACATGATTATATTTCGACAACAGAAATAATTCCAAACACTGCCACCATAGCACAGTTTTGCATCTCTGAGCAATGACGGTGATTCGTTCCTGAATGAATCAATTGTTTAAATGATTCGGTTCAGTAAAATTTAAATGAGCTACTTTTTACTTTTACTTGAGTACTGCTTATTTTTCTTGTACTTAAGTAAAATTTCATTAATGTAATGGTACTTTTACTTGAGTATAATATTTTCTGTCTCTTTCCACCTCTGTCTAAAACTAGTGTGATTAAATGACCTAAAATGTGTAATGTAATGGATTTCGTTACTAACTACAATTTTGTATGTAGCCTAATTTGGCATCAATAACGGATTATAATTTGTAAGTAGTCTACCCAGCTCTGTGTATAGTGCTGTTGACCTTCATTTACAACTGATGTGAACAGAACGGAAGAGTCGCAGGTACATCCGTCCACGTGCTTGAAATGCGGCTGCTGCAGCATCAACGATAGGGGCGGAGCCTGTTCGCTAAGCCACGCCCCCGGTGCGCCGCAAGGCTGAGCAACAAGTCGCAACCGGTCTGCAGAATTTCCCGTTGCACGGCAGTGTTCTGCGCTCGTGCCCTTGAAGAGCGAAGCACTCTCGGGTTTCTTCGATCCTGTGATGTTTATATGCGGTAATCACATGTGAATGCACACGAGGAGCCTGATGGAGAAACACATCAGCTGTGTTTGTCATGAAATGTCTGTTTAAAGGTAAGAGACCGATACAATCATGTCCGCTTCCATATAGTGTTACTTAATGCGTTATTACTGATACATTGATGGAATTTTAGACTCGGATTCTTCAGTTGTCAGGATTCTAAAGCGATTCTATGATGTTTTATTGGATACACGAGCATCTCTGGTTATTAGTAGTGAAACTGCCACGTTTGCAGTGTATTCATCCCAGCTCTGATGTTTATAAGAACACTTTATAGTGACACTTTTATATCCTTACTTAGTCATTTATGAACAATATTTAATGCGAGTATATCGTATTCTAATAAAAAACAACAACGCACGAATCCACGTTTTAGGAAATTTCTAACAATCGCTGATGTTATTAACCCTTTAATATGCTGGAATTATTCAATCAGAAAGACACAACATTCTCTGTGTTTGTTTACTTCAAAACTATCAACTAAAATTATTATTTTAATAAAGTGATGTATTCTGAAGGAATAGGCCTACATAATTACAATTTCCTAAATCAGGACCGTGGTACTAAAATCTATTTACCTCAAGAATACCATGGTACATCTACTTTTTGATGCTTTCTTTGTAAGTATACATCTGTCTTCTGAAATAAAAGGTAAAAATTACTACTTTTGTTGCCTATTTTGGATGCTGTCAAACAATATATAAAACTACAGCTATGAAGAGGACAGTGTGAAAGGGTTAAGATTGGTCTGTCCACTGTAAATATCATGCATCAAAGGGTTAAAGAGAATTATTGGAAACTGTTGCTTAAGTATTTTGTTTGATACTTTATGAAATATCAGACTAGAGCTTGTTTGATTACATTAGGATATTATTTTATAACGACTGCCAAGATATTTGGTTGTTAAATTGTGTTTTCTTTCATTGAGAGGTTAACTTGCATAGAGCAAATACTAGAAACATTCCCAGCAGCATTGGGTTAAATGCATTTCTTGTTGTGTTTGGAAGGGTTAAACAGCAACTGGTAACTTAAGGAGAGCGGGGGAAAGTAATTTAATGCGCCTCAGCTCTTTTGTGTTAAAGTCTGTGATTGTGTCTTGGGTTTTCAGCCCTCTGCGGTCATCTAGAATTGTCATTATATACACCATCTATACCCTTAAAAATGCACCAAGCCCTTTGTGTTGACTGTAATGGTGTTTGTTTTGGCATAAGTTGCATAACCTTGAACAGAAAAAGCACTGTTAGTTTTTTCCCTGTGACGTGGACTCGGCTGAAAAGGGTTTCCAGTGGCACTAATCGTTGAACCCTGATGCTTATAGCGAGAGCTTAAACTTGTAAACACACACACCCTTGTGTGTATTATGGCTATAATTATCATCTATTAAAACCTGATATTATTACATTAGACAATAGATTAATTGTGCTCAGAATATGATCTGATGTGGTGAAGTGTGTGCTGAGTACACACGGCGTTTGAAGTGAAACACTCATTATGTTGTTGCAGTGAATGTGGAGTGAGTGGTTTTGTGGTCAGCTCGGCTTCTGTTTATGCTGGAAGTCAAACAGTAAGGCTTGGCTCCAATTGCAAAAGCAAATGTCATAAGTGTTTGCGTTGAGAAACGCATGCATATACGTAAATGCTTTTGGAAGCATACCGTGTCTTGTATGTTGAATCAGATTTAGACCTGCATGAGTGCCACTGCTGAATGCATCAGAGCATGCGCAGGAACAGCGAGTTAATCAGAGAGTATATCAACTTCAACAGATAACCGTAGAAGAGCATGATATGTGAGTTTGCATGCATGCATATGATTGAGTGCTTTAATGCATGATATGCATGCATGCTTGAATTATCTATTTTTTACTTGCATAATGTGTTCTTACATGTGTGATATGCATGCTTGCATTCATGTGTGATATGTTTTTACAAGCATATGTGTGCTTACATGAATCAAATGCATGCTTGCTTACATGACATACATACTTGCATGTGTGCATGATATGCATGCATGATTATAGGGCTGCCACTAACGTCTATTTTTATTTCGGTTAATCTATCGACTAATTTTTTGATTAATTTTCAACCATTTTAATTAACAATTTTACTTAAAAATATTTTATTAAACGAAATGAAATCCAAATTTCTATGAAATCCTTTTTTAAAGCAAAAGTGAAGTGCAACATAGAGTGCAAGAAGCAAGTGTCCATCTCATAGTCCAAATCACTGAAATCACACTTCAGTATTATAGTGTGAGAATGACAACATATCCACGTGTTAGAATCTACTAATAATACAGTTATAATCAAGGAGTATTTACCAGAAATATTATTTACCAGAATTTATTTAGGTGAAAAAATGTAAATGTGCAGTATTTCTGAAAAAATACTTTTTTTTTTAATACAAAATCAATTAATTGGAGATTCTTTTTATTATTAAAATTTAATGGAACAATTCAAATGGAATCCAGAAAATAATGAAAAACAGAATTTGGTACAGATAAAACTGTAAAACTCAATTAATTAGACAGGCTTTTGATTAATCAAATTTAAAAAACTGAATTTGGAAATAAAACAGATTTCATAGGGCCATATAATTATTTATTTATTTATTTTGTGTGGTAATAAAAATGGATTTAAGTGAATAGCTTTTAAAATGACTTAAAGTACATATATAATAGCAATCATGCAATAATTATTAGTTCAAATAAAGAATCAAAAGCAAGAAATCATATGGTTTTATTGAACAAAACTGTTAAAATACATAATGTATTCTAAACAATAGAGCTAATGTAGATTACGCATAACAACAAAGACCTGCAGGGGCACCGACGGCCTGATGATTGTTTTTATACATTACCGTTTGTACCAAGCATCATTTAATTCAAACGTACACTTAATCTTTAATATTTGGACATTTCTTTAGGACAGAAAGGCTATAGTCACTGTAATTAAATAAATATGTGGACATCAAACCGTGTAACTCAGAGTGAGGGTTTGAGCTTTTATTTTGAAATCTCGATGTATTCTCATGTGCTTGTGTAGATTTATAAATGATTTACCGCACAAATCTGATGAAATGGCACGCGTTTCGTTCCCAGATGAACGTTATAATAAACACAAACTCACAACAGCATGGAGATGAGTTTGAGACGCTCCACACACGTAAATAATAACTGTTTCTGTGGAAATCCTGTAAACTGAGCCGCTGTGAGACGCACGTGCTTAACCTACACGCATGTAAATAATTAAAGAGCATATACTGTGTGAACTGCATCGTATATAATTATTTAATTAAATCATAGCGTTTGTGAATTCACAATTATGATTTTTAAATGGATTTAATATATCATGCAGCCTTGGAAAATAGTCTAAAAATGTGTTTTATGGATTCTCGTCCGTGAAATGCGCCACGTCCGGTATTTTGCCGGTCGATCGACTAGTCGACTAAAATCGACGAATCACTACATGATTATATGATAAAATCACGATGATATGCATTCTAATATGCGTGCATGCTTCCTTACATCTGTGCATGATAATCATGCTTACATGCGTGATATGTGTGAAGATGATATGCATTTTTGCGTGTATGTGTGATATGCGTGCTTGCATGCGTGGGAGTTTCATTGAATGGCTCTCGAGTAAGTGAAAACATTGGTTTGTAGGTTCTGATAGAGCACCATTGAGATTGAGTCACTTTATTACTGCAGATGTGGCTTACTTGTGTCACTCTGCATCTGCTGCTCTTTCAGACATGAATCTTTGCATCCTCTGCCAGACATTTCATCAATCTGAGTTTTGTCGCCTCCTCCTCTTAAGGCATCATAGGTTATTTATGCGAGCTCGCGTTGAGCTACATGAATAATAGAAGATGAGTGTTAGTCATGGCAGTCATGTAGATACAGGTTGAGCTGTCGCTCTCGAATGCAGAGATGTGGAATGTGTTGGGAGTGGAGATTTTCCTATATTTGCATTATTTCCAATTCATGTTATGGAACTTCCGACATACTTGTGATGTGTTTAATGCCCAGATGTCGCCTTCTGACAGTTTGCATGTTCTGTGTGGTCACTGTTAAGTCATGTTGTACGTGCAGGAGGGCAACGTTCATTCAGTGTAGCATCTATGTAATTGATTGTGAAATTTACTAGCAATTTCTGAGCGAAACTATTTCAAAGTAAATCCTAAATTGATGTTTTCAGTGCTGTTTGTTATGAGTTAACCTGAAGTATTATGCATTTCTTGTCTGTAGTTTATTTCAATTTGTGTCAAATGAAAGGGAAAGAAACTCACTTTTTGCCAGAATACCGTTTTTGTTTTTAAAGCTATTTTAACTTCCTGATAGTAGTCCCAGCTTATCAGGAAAGTAGCAAAAGCGAGTCTGTCTGTCACCACAGCATCTTCCCTAGAATATCTGAATTTGAATAAAACTGAAAGCGAGGTCAGGACGAGTTCAGCAGGATGATGTACAGCTGTCCAGTTATACTCCTGCGTAGAGAAGCAGAATGAACAGAAGATTCGTTCAGACAACACTGTGAGCATCTGTGTGAAAACCCACACAAAACCTGAGTTCATCTTTGTTCACATTCGTTACTTCAATCCTTTCACTGCCTGGTTTCAAAGGATCTGATTTACAGAGCAAACCAAATGATGCAAGAGACATTGCAATCTAATAGGACAGTTTGAAAAAGGTTTCACAATTTGGCAATGTGAGTTAATTTCACAACAACGCATTTTATCCCAAATGATAGTTTGCATAAAGCAAATGAAGCCTGTTTTAAGGATCATTACGTTTTTTTTTTGCATTGTGATATATTTTCATGACAATTAAACACATTTTCCTGTCATTACTATAATGTTTTTAGCTTCATTTTACTGTATTACATAACAATAATGTAATGCAATGTGTTTTTTATATGGCAGCGGCTATTTACGATTTTATGATATGCTATTTACACTAAGTACAAATAGCTATAGATACTATTTACACTGTTAAAATAGCAAGATTTGCTGCTATTTATAGTACTTATTGCAAATAATGGCAATTATCATTATAAAACAGTACACAATAATAACGTATTGAGTGTAAATTATAGTTATTAATTATTAAATGGATGCCACCTTATTGGGACAATAAAGCCCTCCCTAACCCTACCCGATACTTTTATTTTCAACTTTTTGATTATATCCTTCATTTTTATTGAAAATAAATGCCTTTCTGATGCGATATGAGATTTGAAAAGGGAGAAAAAAACGTGTTGCTAAAGCTACATTTCTCATTTTCATGTCATTTAATTTGTATTAAAATAACTAAAGCCCTATTTGCATGGGATTAGTATTATCTGGGGACCATGTGTGATTTTGAAATTACCCCCCCACATCTGAATTTCGTGTGGTGCATTCGCACGGGATAAGCGAAGCCTGTGATTATACTCGAAATTACTGATTTATCTCCTGGATACCCGGATGTCAAGGCTTTGAGAGTCCCGTTCTATGGTCCAATTAGATGGATTTGAAAGAAAAAAAAAGAAACTAATATAGTTTTGTGCCCCGTGTCATTTACATTTCACCAGGTTAAAATAATATCTCAAGCTTTATGCTTGATTTATTCGTAACACATTAAACCTTTTCAGCTTTCTCTTTCTGCAAATTGTATGGTGTAGCGATATGACAGCACCCAAAATACTATCAAACACTCAAACACAGCTCCATTCTTTGCGAAAGATTGATAAAAAGGCGCACAGGAAACAAAAACCTTGAAAAATTATATACGACCCGCCAAATTCTGGCCAAATCACAGAGATGCCGATTCGCACGGGACTAATATTATCACAGGACCTCGGTGTTCGGCGAAATATGGTAGGTCATTTGCGGGGGAATTTTGACTTTACAAATTACGCATCCATCTGGCTAATCTCCGCTCTCTACCCAACAAAACAGATAAACTCCTTCTGCTTTCCCGGTTTAACAAGGACTTTTCAAACTCTGCTGTTCTGTGTTTCACGGAAACCTGGCTGAACAACACCATTCCAGACAGCGCCTTACATCTAACTAATTTCACGCTGATCAGAGCAGATCAGAGTCTTGTATAAACACTGGAAAAGGAGATCAGAGTGGCAAAGAGGAATTATTACGATGAGTTAAGGATCTAGTTCTCTTCCAGTGACACGGCTTCAGTGTGGAAAGGTCTGAAAGACATCACCAATTACAAGACACCATCCCCCAGCACTGTGGAGAATCAACAACTGGCAGACGATCTTAATGAGTTCAGTTGCAGTTTTGAAAAAACACCATTCACACCAAACTAACTCAGCTCTCCGTGCCCACCTCCGTCTGTCAGTGGATCAACAGCTTCCTGACAGACAGGCAGCAGCTAGAGAGGCTGGGAAAATTCTCATCCAGCACTCGAACCATCAGCACTGGAGCTCCTCAGGGCTGTGTTCTCTCCCCACTGCTCTTCTCCCTCTACACCAACGACTGCACATCTAAAGACCCCTCTGTCAAGCTCCTGAAGTTTGCAGACGACACCACACTGATCGGCCTCATCCAGGACGGTGACGAGTCTGCTTACAGACAGGAGGTTAAGGAGCTGACTGTCTGGTGCAGTCTCAACAACCTGGAGCTGAACACGCTCAAAACTGTGGAGATGATCGTGGACTTCAGGAGAAACCCCCCTGCACTCCCCCCACTCACCATCACTTCACTAACTGTCTGGTTCAGCTCAGCTACCAAATCTGACCTCAGAAGACTACGGAGGGTAGTCCGGACTGCTGAGCGAATCATTGGTAAAACCCTCCCCACTCTCCAAGAACTGTACTTATCCAGAGTGAGCAAAAGGGCTGGTAAAATCACTCTGGACCCCTCACATCCAGCACACTCCCTCTTTGAACTGTTACCGTCTGATCGACGCTACAGAGCTCTGAGCACCAGAACGACCAGACACAGGAACAGTTTCTTCCCTCAGGCAATCCATCTCATGAACACTTGAACTCTTAACAATAAACATGAAACACACAACACTATCATACTTTTTACTTTTATTTTACACACATACTTATTACATTGTATTTACAATTGTCTATTTTGCATATTGTGTTTGTGCTGTTTGGGACATTGTCCATTTTTGTATATTTGACTGCAGAGCATCTCTCCACTCCATGTGAAGATGTGAAGGCCTTTTGTTTACCTGAAACTCCACAAACACGGTCATGTGGCCTTCTCTAAGCCTGTTTCCATGGTGATGTGGAATCTCTCACCTGACTGAAGACTAGTCAGTGGCATCAAAGGCGTCTGAGGTCACATGACAGTTTCACTCTTCACTCTTCTCCCTTCTGACAGGAACAAAAACACAAGGGTCGCCTGACCTGTTCATGGCTGCTTTTGTCAACCCGTGGAGTTTCTGAACTACTTTAAGGAATTAGTTGTTATTTTTCGGTCCAATCACTTCAGCTGACAGACTCTGAATAGAGCCGGAGAGTTTCTGCTGTTGTCTGTCGTCTCTTTTGTGGTGTTTGACTCTGTGCTGCACATTTTCCCAGGGCTCTGTGTTCTTCACAGCTTGGATGAGCTCCAGGAAAAACACACAAGACATTTCTTCAACCCGAGAAAAACTTTGTCTGTCGTTCTATCATTCTATTCAGTAATATATATATATATATATATATATATATATATATATATATATATATATATATATATATATATATATATATTAGGGCTGTCAAACGATTAATTTTTTTAATCGCAATTAATCGCAGAAGCTTCATAGTTAACTGCGATTAATCGCGGTTTGGATTGCACATGTAAAATTCTGTTATTTTGCATATCAAGGCAGTTCTAAGCCCGCATATCTTACCAGAGTTTTCAATGGGAATCAAAAGAACACATAAAATGTCCTTTTTGACCTTTTTTTATTAAAAAAAAAAAAGTGCAATGTAGACCAACTTCCAAATATTAGGAGGAATAAAGTAACGCAGTGCTTACTTTGAGAGATTACATTTATCAGGCCACTCTCTTAAGCTACTTCAAAAATAAACAATAACATCATTAGCAAAACAATTCCTAGCTGGAAATAACAGCAATCAAGTGATATGTAACACTGGTAGGAAATTTCTAACTCGCTTATGACAAACAGAACAGTCTAAAACATTGACGGCCACAGCAATTATTGTTCCCCGCGATGGTAACGTGTAAGCTGGGTCAGAACTTGCCAACCTGATTACATCCCTGAGACCCGAATCTTCAACTATGTTGACTGGTCTGCAATCAGTTGCCACCCATCTGGCGATTGCTGTGGTTAACTTCTTTTCATCCAAGGGTCTGCTGCGACGCCCGCACTCAGGAATAGTTCTTTGGCGGGGTTGCGGCTTGCTTGGCGGGGAGGCGTCAGGTGAAACACCGGGGTGTTTCGCCTGGAGATGGTAACTTAGACTTGACGTGCTCCGATGGTAACTGAACTCCTTGAAACAAATGCTGCATTGTACCTTAGTGTTGTCAACGGAACCGTCTGATTTTTTTTTTAAGTTAAACAGGCCGTTTAAAAATCCGGTCATACTTTTTCTATCCATCACCTTTTACCGCTTCACAAACCAAAAGGGCTGACTACGGGCTAGTCAAAGGGACAAAACGGCTTACCTGAAATGCGATTTAAAAAAAAAACGCGTTATGGATTGTTTTTAACTAATCGCGATTAATGCATTAACGCTGACAGCCCTAATATATATATATATATATATATATATATATATATATATATATATATATATATATATATATATACACTCTCCTAAAGGATTATTAGGAACACCATACTAATACTGTGTTTGACCCCCTTTCACCTTCAGAACTGCCTTAATTCTACGTGGCATTGATTCAACAAGGTGCTGAAAGCATTCTTTAGAAATGTTGGCCCATATTGATCGGATAGCATCTTGCAGTTGATGGAGATTTGTGGGATGCACATCCAGGGCACGAAGCTCCCGTTCCACCACATCCCAAAGATGCTCTATTGGGTTGAGATCTGGTGACTGTGGGGGCCATTTTAGTAGTGAACTCATTGTCATGTTCAAGAAACCAATTTGAAATGATTCTTTGTGACATGGTGCATTATCCTGCTGGAAGTAGCCATCAGAGGATGGGTACATGGTGGTCATAAAGGGATGGACATGGTCAGAAACAATGCTCAGGTAGGCCGTGGCATTTAAACGATGCCCAATTGGCACTAAGGGGCCTAAAGTGTGCCAAGAAAACATCCCCCACACCATTACACCACCACCACCAGCCTGCACAGTGGTAACAAGGCATGATGGATCCATGTTCTCATTCTGTTTACGCCAAATTCTGACTCTACCATCTGAATGTCTCAACAGAAATCGAGACTCATCAGACCAGGCAACATTTTTCCAGTCTTCAACCGTCCAATGTTGGTGAGCTCGTGCAAATTGTAGCCTCTTTTTCCTATTTGAAGTGGAGATGAGTGGTACCCGGTGGGGTCTTCTGCTGTTGTAGCCCATCCGCCTCAAGGTTGTGCGTGTTGTGGCTTCACAAATGCTTTGCTGCATACCTCGGTTGTAACGAGTGGTTATTTCAGTCAAAGTTGCTCTTCTATCAGCTTGAATCAGTCGGCCCATTCTCCTCTGACCTCTAGCATCAACAAGGCATTTTCGCCCACAGGACTGCCGCATACTGGATGTTTTTCCCTTTTCACACCATTCTTTGTAAACCCTAGAAATGGTTGTGCGTGAAAATCCCAGTAACTGAGCAGATTGTGAAATACTCAGACCGGCCCGTCTGGCACCAACAACCATGCCACGCTCAAAATTGCTTAAATCACCTTTCTTTCCCATTCTGACATTCAGTTTGGAGTTCAGGAGATTGTCTTGACCAGGACCACACCCCTAAATGCATTGAAGCAACTGCCATGTGATTGGTAGATTAGATAATTGCATTAATGAGAAATTGAAATTGAGGTATTCCTAATAATCCTTTAGGTGAGTATATATATATATATATATATATATATATATATATATATATATATATATATATATATATATGCTTTTTATTTTTAGTTTAGCTTTTCATTCTTTGTCATTTCATATAGCTGCTAATTTTTATTCATTTTTCTTTCAGTTTTGGTAAATTTAGTCCTTCAACTTTCAAATTTAGCTATATATATATAATTTGATCTGTTATGTTATTTTAGAATGAATTACATGTATACTACATATCCATATATACTAGCTTTTATTTTTATATTTTATAGAAATATAAAATGTGCTCTTGTTATTTTCATTAGGTTTTATATAAATATATTTATATTTTTAATATTTGTATATATAGCCGTTTTATTTTATTTCAGTTTGTCATTTTAACACTTCAGGGTAAATATCTATTAGTATTTTGAACTAGTTTTTATTGCTATATTTTATATACATTTTATTATGTGTTTTTCATAATTGTATATCATTTTTAATGTTTCTATATAGCTGTTTATTTATTTCAGTTTTAGTCATTTTAATACTTCAACTGGAATGTGTATTAATATTTGAACTAGCTTTTATTTGAATATTTTACTGTAATTTTATGTGCTCTTGTTATTTTCATTAGGTTTCATATTTTTTTTATATATATATAGCTGTTTATTTATTTTAGATTTAGTACTTTTAATGCTTCAATCTATTAATATTTTGAACTAGCATTTATACATACACACACAGTGGGGCAAATAAGTATTTGATACACTGCAGATTGTTCAAGTTTTCCCACTTACAAAGAATGGAGAGATCTCTAATTTTCATCATAGATACACCTCAACTGTGAGAGACAGAATACATAAAAAAAATCCAGAAAATCACATTGTATGATTTTTGAATAATTAATTTCCATTTCATTGCATGAAATAAGTATTTGATCACCTACCAACCAGCAAGAATTCTGGCTCTCACAGACCTGTTAGTTTGTCTTTAAGAAGCGCTCCTATCCTCCACTCATTACCTGTATTAATTGCACCTGTTTAAACTCGTTACCTGTATAAAAGACACCTGTTCACACACTCCATCAATCAGACTCCAACCTCTCCACTATGGGCAAGACCAAAGAGCTGTCTAAGGACACTAGGGACAAAATTGTAGACCTGCACAAGGCTGGGATGGGCTACAGGACAATATACAAACAGCTTGGTGAGAAGGAAACAACTGGTGGCGCAATTATTAGAAAATGGAAGAAATTCAAGTTGACTGTCAATCTCCCTCGGACTGGGGCTCCATGCAAGATCTCGCCTCGTGGAGTATCAATGATCCTGAGAAAGGTCCCCCTGCTCAAGCCAGCACATGTCCAGGCCCATCTGAAGTTTGCCAAAGACCATCTGGATGATCCATGGGAAAAGGTCATGTGGTCAGATGAGACCAAAATAGAACTTTTTGGTATAAACTCCACTCGCCGTGTTTGGAGGAAGAAGGATGAGTACAATCCCAAGAACACCATCCTAACCGTGAAGCATGGGGGTGGAAACATCATGCTTTTGGGGGTGCTTTTCTGCAAAGGGGACAGGACGACTGCACCGTATTGAGGGGAGGATGGATGGGGCCATGTATCGTGAGATTTTGGGCAACAACCTCCTTCCCTCATGAGAGCATTGAAGATGGGTCGTGACTGGGTCTTCCAGCATGACAATGACCCCAAACACACAGCAAGGGCAACTAAAGAGTGGCTCCATAAGAAGCATTGCAAGGTCCTGGAGTGGCCTAGCCAGTCTCCAGACCTGAACCCAATAGAAAACCTATGGAGGGAGCTGAAACCCCGTGTTGCCCAGCGACAGCCCCAAAACCTGAAAGATCTGGAGAAGACCTGTATGGAGGAGTGGGCCAAAATCCCTGCTGCAGTGTGTGCAAACCTGCTCAAGAACTACAGGAAACATCTGACCTCTGTAATTGTAAACAAAGGTTTCTGTACCAAATATTAAGTTCTATTTTTCTATTGTATCAAATACTTATTTCATGCAATAAAATGGAAATTAATTATTCAAAAATCACACAATGTGATTTTCTGGATTTTTAATATATTCTGTCTCTCACAGTTGAGGTGTATCTACGATGAAAATGACAGATCTCTCCATTCTTTGTAAGTGGGGAAACTTGAACAATCGGCAGTTTATCAAATACTTATTTGCCCCACAGTATATATAATAGTGTTGTCAAACAATTAATTGTGATTAATCGCATCCAAAGTAAGTTTTTTTGTTTACATAATATATATGTGTGTATGTTTATGTATATATAAATACACACACAGCATATAGGCCTAATTTGAGATATTTACATGTATTTTTACATGAATATATTATATTCATATAATTTATGTTATAAGTATATTTAATATATAAATATAACATTTTTCTGATATATGCATGCATGCATGCATGCGTGTTTATATAGTATGTATTAATATTTTGAATCACCTCTTGTTTTATTCATAAAGTGACTTTCCCGTGTTTAGGGTCATGTTCTTTTGCTTTGCTGGTTTTGAGCTTGTCTCTTGATCAGCAGAAAGTTTCCTAACCCTCTGCTGTCCTCGTCACGAACCGGAGGGACCTGAAAACACAGGCCTCAGGAGACGTTTGTGCCTCTTCCTGTTGGAGGAAGATCAGACGCTCATTTAAACACATGAAACAGCAGAAACTCTTGCTGGCGTGTTTTGATGAATGCGTGTGTTTCTGGAGCGGTTTGCTCGTTTGTGTTCGACGTCTCTCCAGTGTTCATGGTCAGTCACACCTCTATATTTAGAGCTTGTTATCAGCTTGTTTTCTGTCTCCGTGTCTCTCTCAAGTCACTCTTCCTTCAGATGGCACTCGGTTGGCGAGCTTTATTTAGTCAGAAGTGTGTGGAGGTGAGCTGTTAACACTTGCCCGAGTGTTGTCACGCTGCCAGATCTTTCCACAGAGAGAGTTCGATGCCTCCAGCTTCACCTGCATGGCTCATTTCCATAAGAGAGCATCTGAAGAACATCTGAGGAACCTTAAAGCGCTGGTTTTCTTTGGTTATTTGAGAGAAAAAAAAAATAGATTAGATGGAAAGGGCTGCATGATTAATACAAACCAAAATAGTTTGGCTGTAATATAGTTTTCTGAGGGTCACATATAACACACATTTGAAAACACAGCATGCGTCTCATAAATATCATTTTTGTAATTTGACATTTGCACTTACAATTATATTATATTCCTTAAATACTCTTAAATCATTTTATTTTTAATTTTAAGTAAACAATAATGTTTCTTATTTTCTTTATTATAGTTATTATTATTATTATTTTTATTATTATGTTACTGTTTCCTGAATGTTTTCTTTAATACTCAAGAATTTACTTGAGTAAAATAATACAGTGGTAATATTTTTTATTATTATTTATTTGGTTTAATTTTTTATTTAGTACTAGTAAAAATAAGAATAAATAATAAATTATTATTATTATTTGTACTGTAAAATAAATAATTATTAATATTAATATTTTGTTTAAATACTCCATTTTACAGAGAAATATTAAAAGGGTGGTGTTTATTTTGTTATCATTATTTTGTTTCATATTTCAGTAATATAAAATTATTATTACTACTACTATTATTATTATCATTATTCAGTTTTACTATTAAAATCAATAAATTATTATTATTATTATATTTAGTCATTAGTTGTATTGTAAAATTATTATATTTATTTTACAGTTAAATATTAATGGTCATGTTTTTTTGTTTAATATGTTATTTACATAACTATTATTATTATTATTACATTTTAATTTGTAATCACAAACAAACAAAGGCCAAATTTTGCAGCTCTGCAGACAAGCACAGCTAACCTTTTTTCCTCACTTTACAATTTTCTTCCTTTCATTTGTGCTTTAAAAATGGTGCTTTTAGTTGCTTTGCAGCAGGTTGGATGTCAGTGATGCCAAACCCTTTTCTCACCCAATTTCCTTCCCAAGTGTGACCTCAAATGAAGCCAAATACAGAATGGCAAACATCCACTTTTGTGTCATGAAATGCACGCAGAAACGCATGATGACTATTGATTATCCTCCTTTAATGCTTCAGTTACTGTAAGGACATCTGCTGCTTTGAATTGGACAAAAGCCCTTTCTGAAGGGAGCGGCGCGTATTCGATGTCTGGGAATTCCTGGACATTTTTAAAGACACTGATTTTGTTTTGTTGAACTTTCTGCTGTGATTTATCGCCGCTCTTCTGATGATTATTTCTGTTATGGCAGGTTTTCACTGGATTTACCCTCATTAGCATGTTTAACTGACGGCTGCTTCTGCTCTCGCCACAATAAAGCCATTAACTATTTCTAGGTCAGTGTTGAACTGAAAGTGTTGTGGTGTTGTTTTGAATAGCTGTTTGAGAGCAAACGCAGCGTTTCTTGTGTTTGCAAGAGAAACCTTGTCTAATATTTTAAGGCATCATAGGTAAAAAGGCTACTATGTTTTGACCACATTGACAGCGTCACGTGTGTCCTTCTGAGATAACACAATCCCAGAATGCACTGCAGCAAGATAAAAAAAATGTGTGTTCCTGTATTGATGGCATATTAATATGTTAACTATTTTTCATCCATATTAATATTAATGTTCTAGTTGTATTGTCGAAATAATTCCTCTGGTTATTGTATTTAACAAAGCATCAGAAAAGCAACAAGGCCTGTGGAAAACTTTAACAGTCAATAAAGTGGAAAAAAAGTCAACTTTGTATGTAATATTGTGTAAATAATAATAAAATAGTTTAAAATAATGTATAAATGTACACATTTTATCCATTATTTATGTTGTTGTAGCCAATATTGTCGTGTGTGTGTGTTGGTGTTGTTGTACCCAATTTGTTTTTAATTTGTAATTGTATTTATTTTAATAAAAATGAAAAATAAATACAAATGAAAAATTAAATGCAAATTGGGAGCGGTGCATATTTTATATTCTAATTTGATATATCTTAGCAAATTTTATACTCTAATAAAAATAAAATAAATACAAATTAAAAATTAAAAATAAATAGAGTACAATGACAACAACAGCAAATATATAAAATGTATTTTGTATTGTTTATTGATTTCTCTAAATCTAATCTATTTTTATGTGTGTGTGTGTGTGTGTGTGTGTATATATATATATATATATATATATATAGTAAAAGTAGATTAGATTAAAAAAATTAATAAACATAATAAAAATTCTACTAAAATTTATTCAATCGACTTTAAAATTTAATATTTTACCTATTATTTTTGTTGTTGAACCCAGTATATTTTAATCAAAAATATATTGTAATAAACAAAAAATTGGCAACAGCAACAAAATTATAATATATATAAAAAAAAAACTAAAATGAATTTAATTTAATCTGTAATATTTTATCCATTTTTATTTATTTATTTATTTATTCTTTGAACCTATGATATTTTAGTTTTGTTATATTTTAATCATTAAATAATAGATAAACAACTATGAAGTATATAATTTATTTTTGCTTGTTTAATTGTTTTGAACAGAGAATAATGACGGCGCTCATTGATCAGGGTGAGGACATGGGCCTGGTGACGCCGCTAGAGCTGATGGACCCTCAGAAGGACGACGACCAGTGTCCCGCTCACTTCAGACAGAGCCTCATGTGAGAGCCGCACACATCTGCAGCATTACACAATAAAAGTCCTGAACGGCATTCACTACATGCTTTAAAGCTCTTCACTTTCCAAACATCCTGCACCATGCTGGTTCCAGCATGCATCAGTCCTAGTTTCATTGACTTGATAGTGTGCGATTGGGACACGATGACTCAAAAAAGCAGGGATTGGTTTTCTGCAAAATAATTCTACTTCCTGTATTCGTTTACTGGCTGTGCTATTGAATAGATGAAGCCTGTTCGCAGCATCTCAATCTCTGTTGAATCTACACCCTTTTTTCCGTCAAGTCTGTACTTGTTGTCCTCGGGCAGGTTTGCGATCAGGGCCGGGCTCCCGTCATCCGTAACGCCACAAACACACGGTTCTGCTCTCACTGTTTGTTTAAACATCTCCCCGCCTCAGAGCGTGAATTAACCAGGCACTTTTATGTAATGACTGTGTTTGTGTTTCGCTCTGATCAAGCAGGTTTATGAAAAACGTCTCCGAGGATGATGGTACATAATTTAGAAAAGTGCAGGTTTGATCACTGAGAGAAAACACAATCAGATCTGAGAATCAGACCCGTTTTCATTCAATAAAACTAAAACCATTCAAATCATTACTTCAAATAAAATAAACATTAATTGAAATAATAAAATAAAATATAATTAAGTAAAATAAAATTAGCTAGTTGCATTTCTCAACATTTCTCATTTCCATTTTAAGTTGAAATAATAAAATATGTTGAATCAAATAAGCTAGAACTGCATAGTTATAAATTAGAACTACATGTTTTTTTGTTGTTAATTAAAATAAAATATAAATCTTTGAAAAATGTACAAACTTTCCCTTGTAAACTAACTGAAATAAAATAAACTTTAAATTGAAGCAGTAAAATTACTAAAACAGAAATAAAAATAAAGCTAAATAGAAATAAAAAATAATAATAAAAATGCCAAAACTGAAATAAAAATAAAGCTAAATAGAAATAAAAATAATAATAAAAATGCCAAAACTGAAATAAAAATAAAGCTAAATAGAAATAAAAATAATAATAAAAATGCCAAAACTGAAATAAAAATAAAGCTAAATAGAAATAAAAATAATAATAAAAATGCCAAAACTGAAATAAAAATAAAGCTAAATAGAAATAAAAATAATAATAAAAATGCCAAAACTGAAATAAAAATAAAGCTAAATAGAAATAAAAATAATAATAAAAATGCCAAAACTTAAATAAAAATAAAGCTAAACAGAAATAAAAAATAGAAATGACAAAATAACAAAAATTACAAAACTGAAATAAAATAAAGCTAAATAGAAATAAAAATAGAAAAGATAAAAATAATAATGACAAAATAATAATGACAATATATGACAAAAATAGCTAAATAGCAATATAAAAAGTAATAATAATGACAAACGCAAATTAATAACTACAATAAAATATATTATATTATTATATTACATAATATATCATTCACACACATATACCAGTAATACTGGTAATACTTCTAGTATAATGCTACTAAAATAACATTGTTCTTTAGTCTTTCATCCAGGCATGACTAGATTGTTGTAGAGACAGTATGAGGCTGATATGTTTGCACAGGACAGAGTTTTGTGGTTTTTGCATCCAGTTCTTGTCTCGTTAGTTAAGCAAAGTTTGCAATATGAAAAGAGCTTTCTTGTGCAATTTTTAGATATTTGAAATAGACAAAGACACTATTCATGCACATGTAATCAGGCTGTTTGGATTATGTGAGATTATTTCGAATCGTTTGCGATTGATGAGAATTTGTGCACGTGGGTTTCTGAACCAGAGACGTGGTGATCCGTAAGCGGATAATGTGGGAGCGCTGTGGTGTTTGGCTGTAGATCAGAGCCCATAGAGTGGAAAACAATAGAGAGAAAACAGGACTCATTAGATGGAAACTGTACAAAGACGCCTTTGAGAGATGAAGAGCCGTATTATTGTTGCTGACGTGATCAAACTCCAGCGCTGATGATTAAAGTTCAGTTTGAGATGAATCCTCAAATCAATCTAATCATTTCTCCTGCTGGACCAGAAAAACCCCACAGACGCACACTGATGGAGGCAAAGAGGGGTTGATATTCTTAAATAGACCTATTCAATTTGTTTTTGGTCATTCAAATAAAATACAATAAAATATAAATTGTTTATTAGATTTAGAAAATGCGAAAATTTATTTTGGCAGCTAATTGAAATAAAATAAGTTCAAGTACTGAAATGAAAATTAAGTAATACATAAAAAAAATTATACAAAAATTATAAAAATGACAAATATACATAACAAAATTACTAAGATTCAAATTATGGAAAAAATATATATTATGTTTTACATGTATATTTATTAGTGCTGTCAAAATTCACACGTTAACGCAGGCGATTATTTTTTTCAGTTTAACGCATTGAAAATATTTAACGCTGTTAAATGGTTGGCCACCCCACTCTTCTGTTTCTGTCTCATTTCACAAGAACCAGCGTTTATTTAAACGCAGAACGACTACATCAAACGGGAGATGTTTCAGACGCGTGCTCCACTCCGTAAAGTCACCAAAAAGGCGATTAAAGCTGCCTTAAAACTGTGTGTGTATGTATTTTGTTATATGAGTCAGATTTAAGAACATGCCTCTGAAATGCAGTGGTTTTCCAAACTGTCCTGGAGCAGCCCAGCACTGTCTCGCTCATCTACCACACCTGATTCAACTCATTAGAGACTTTAAGAACTGAAGCGGGTCAGAGCAGGTGAAGAGAGATGTTCAGCAGCGGCAGCTCTTACAGTAATAGCAGCCAAAACAACCTAATAACCAGCTGATGTGATGTCTATTAATCAAAATAACTTTATTCAATTTCTGTTTATTTCCTATTTGCTGAAGGGCACAGACAACTAAATATTGACATATGACATTATAATGGGTTTATGTGAAGATTGTTTTAAGTTCACTTAAATTAGAAGTTATTTTAAGTTGTCTAATTAATGTTCAGATTGATAGCTCTTGTAATGTTGAATGGTATAGTCGATGGTTAAATATTAGGGGAAAGAACCATTCCCTAGAGACATCAGTAGTATGTATCAGTGATACTGGCCTTCAGTCATAAAAAATATGCCATCATACAAATATTAAAAATATACTGTCTTTATGTTGTTTCTACATTAATTTGAAGATTGAATGTGAAATTATTGCAACGTAAAAGTATTTTTAAAACTTTAATGTTAGGTGGGATTAATTGCGATTAATTTCAGAAAAAATGTGCGCTTATTTAGTTAATTTTTTTAATCGATTGACAGCATTAATATTTATATAACTATATAATAATATATTTTTATATATAAAATATATTTTTATTTCTTATTAAAATATATTTATATATTTTTATTATATAAATATATTTATATTTTTTTATATTTATATATTTATATAAATATAAATATAATATTTATATATTTTTATTATATAAAAGCCATAGAAATCTTGCTTTAGCAACTAACTGAAATAAAATAAGTTGAAGTAATTAAAAGTAAACTATTTATAGAAATAGAAATGGAATATAAAATAATTATATATATTATATATAAATAATAAATATAATGGAAATATAAAAAACTAATAATCACAAGAAAACAACTAAAATTACTCAAATTTGAATTTTGAAATAATATTATTAAATATGATGGTATGTTGTAAAATAAATAATGCTGGGCAACTAAATAATATATATATATATATATATATATATATATATATATATATATATATGAAAAATGTGTTGTTTATATATTAAATATATTTTTATATAATATAAATTATATGAGTATAATGTAAATACATGTAAATATTTTCAAAATATCTTTTGCAAATGTGTGTATTTATGTAAACATAATAAATGTACACAGTACACACACATATATTATGTAACTTTTATTTTGGATGCGATTAAACGCAGTTAATCATTTGACAGCACTAAAAATAAATTATAATATAATGTAATATAATATAAGTTTAAAAAAAGGTTGGAAAAAAAACTAGAAATGTTGGCAACTAACTAAAATAAAATATATTGAAGCTAAAGTACTAAAATGAAAAAAAAAAAAAAAAAATGTATTAATAAATTAAAAATAAACCTATGTAGAAATATATATTAAAAAACTAATATAACAAAAAACCAACGAAATTGCAAAACTATGGAACAAACTTTTATATTATGTATTATATATATTATTATAGAAATCACACACTCTTCAGAAAAATGAAAACACTAGTTTCGATTAGTCTCTTTTTGTTTCACTCATTTGTGATGAGGCTCTTTTGTTTTTGCGTTTAATTGAAGAAGCGAGATTTGTCTCGCAGCAGGAGTCGCGGTGTTTGTGCGACTGAATGTTTTCATGATGCAGCGCTGCAAACTCCACGTGCAAAACGCTCACATTTACAGATGAGCAGCTCTAATTACATGAGACAGCGGAGAGAGGGGCACACACACACACACGCACACAGTCTAGAGCCCTGAGCGCTGAAAAAATGGTGTCAATGCATCCCTAGTCAGGACCCCTTGGCGTCGCTTTTTGACGCTCAGGGTAGCCCTTTAGCATAATTTTTCGACGTGCAGGGTCCTCCATTGTTTTCAGTTGTTTGTCCTAATTGACCTATCGGTAAGCCCCTCCCCTCGAGTTACAGTTTTCATCTGCTCAAGCAGAACGTTAATGTTATCTTGTGCTTCATCAAGGTATAAGGTACGTTAAAGTTAGTGAGTCCATGCTAACGTACAAACCTAAATAGCCGCCCTAAATAGTCTTGTACAGTGTAGGTCAAGAACACATAAACAAAGGTCTACATTTCAGTGCCTCTCCATATTAAACTGGTTAAATGTACACTGATTTAATCGTACCCTGCGATACATGAACAGTGTTGATCCTGATATAAGACTTGCATTGTGATCTGTAAACCCTCGCTTCGAGTTACCCATCGTATTTATTTTGAAATATTTTATAAACATTTAATTCACATTTGGGGGCCTTCTGTCTCCAAAATTGGGCAAAAATGCAAGGTTTTCACGCTGCAGCTGTCATTGTAAGACAGTGAGCAACTCCCTTTGTTTGTCCGAGGGACTCCGAGGGAGCAACAGTAACTAAGGGGGGCGGGGCTTACCAATAGATCAATTGACTGTTCGCAGGGAGCTTGATTGACAGGTGATCTGACCAATCAGAACGCGGATATTATGTGCCGCCACTGCTATTCCCCATCTTGCCCGACAACTCCAGCTGGTCTCCATACAGATACATTTCAAAACGGGGTAAAAAAGATCGACTGAATTGAAATTTTTCAGTATAACTAAATAAAAAAATGTTAAGCTGTGCTGTTGTTGGCTGCTACAGTTTAAAGTACTTATTGTTTGAATTTGACACAGTTTGAAAGCTGAGTCCTGAGAGCTTGTTTCACATCAGAAGTAACTGTGTTGTCTGTTGGCATATTGTCAGTTTCCTCTTTGCTCTGCGATGTATTTTTCACTGCGTGAGAACATGAGTGTAGTGTGAGAGCGGGTAGTAACAGTAATTAAGGAGGGTCTTTGTGAACGCTCAGTTTAATGGTTTGCATGCATTAGTCCTGTTTAAAGCACTGGAAAAGCGGCTGTTGACTCATTATTCACATTTTTAGAAAAAAGGTGATTAAAAATGCAAAACGTTTGACCTTCAATACCATTCAAAAGTCTCTCTTCTGCTCACTGGCACTGCATTTATTTGATCAAAAATACAGTAAAAAGATTATTATACATTGTGAAATATGTATTTGTATTTCTTTATGCATAATGTATATTTTGTAAACTAAGTGTACATCCGTACTAGAGCACTGATATTAATTTAAATTTAATTTCTTAAGATTATATAATAAATACAAATTATTATTGAACTTTCTTTCAAAACTCGTTTCTCATCATATTTCCTCTTCAGCGTTCCTCAGATGCTGCTTTCATGACTAATTGCTTTCTCCTAATGATTTTTGCAATCTGACAGTCTGATCATTGATCTGCATTCATTTGACAGCTGTTAGATTTGATCTTCTTCGCCAGTTTTCCGCCTCGCCTTTCACTTCTGCTTTTGCTCAGGGATTTCAACCCACGTTAAACATAAACAGACGGCACAGTTTTAACTTTTAAACACAAGCCCACATCTCAATTATTTATGCATTAAATAAAAAAATCTAAATTTGCAAATAAAAAATGTAATAATATTTTATTATATGTGTCTGTGTGTTTACATATATATATATATATATATATATATATATATATATATATATATATGACATAAGTCAAATAAATAATAGATTTTTAATTATATATTTTTAGAAATAATATGTGTGTATATAAAGTATATAGTAAACAAATATATATAAAATAATGTGTGTGAGTGTGTGTAAATAAAAAAATAGTAGTAATTTTATAATAAATAAATACAGGAAAATACTATTTAAAATACAATGTTTATTACTTACAAAAATTTATTACTTCACATTTCATGCAACTACAGATTTTTTGTAATTTGTAAAATTTACTAGCCATTTCTGGGTAAAAAATGTCTAATAATTATTGGCAGACAACACTGTTTAAACAAACTAACATCTCAATTATACGATACGTGCTGTAGTTTGCCTTCATATCAAGCCTGGACCTGTTTGAACACACGTCACATGACCTCAATGACTTCAGGAGAAAAGACGTTATCATAATGTAATTAATGTGAACTGTGGATGATTTTTCTTCAGAATAACATGCGCTTATGAATCCGTTACGCAAATGCTGTGAGTTTAGACGTCTGTCGGTCCCTCAGCAGTGAGCATCACGTGCGTCACAGTGGCGTCTCCAGAGATCTGTGGATGCTTTCTCACTGAATCCTGATTTGAATAATTTGGTTTGAGACGGTTCATCCTCAGAGACCTGTGTTTGTTACTGAGCATCAAGAAGCACAACAACAAACACACAAGCACATTCACACGCATACACACACACACAAGCACACACACAAGCACATGCATACACACAAGCACACACACAAGCACATGCATACACAAGCACACACACAAGCACATGCATACACAAGCACACACACAAGCACATGCATACACACAAGCACACACACAAGCACATGCATACACAAGCACACACACAAGCACATGCATACACAAGCACACACACAAGCACATGCATACACACAAGCACACACACAAGCACATGCATACACACAAGCACACACACAAGCACATGCATACACACAAGCACACACACAAGCACATGCATACACAAGCACACACACAAGCACATGCATACACACAAGCACACACACAAGCACATGCATACACACAAGCACACACACAAGCACATGCATACACACAAGCACACACACAAGGATGCACACACACAAATACACGCACACACACTCACATGCATACTCACACACACGCACACAAGCTCACACACACACACACACACACACACACACACACACACACACATCACATCACAGACTTCTCCTCACATCACACTCATTATATCACTGCATACTCATCCAAACCACAAAACACAACTAGATAGCACTTTACTTCGAGCTTTTACATATAATGCATTACAGAAGTATTTTAATGCATTAATTATGTTTTGTGATGCACCTTATAATGCATTTTATGATCTCATGAATGATACTCATCTTTTCATTGCTACACCTTTGGAAAGTATAATGCATTAAAACAAGCATGACAAACAACTGAGTTCTGATGTAACTCTAAATATAATAATGCATTTTGACTTTGGTTAGTTATCTGCAACATAAAATAGGAATACACTGTAAAACAAAATCAGCTGTGGTTGCCAGAATAATTACCAGAACAAACTGTAAAATGTACAGTATACAACTGTAATTTACAAACAAGAAAATGTGAATGTGAACCAGTAAATTCAACAACACACACTGCTACTAAAATCTGTTTTGTACCTGACAACCATCATAATAATGCAGGTGGTGAAAGAGAAAGCCCCATGAAGAATCAAAGCTCATCACATAAAGCCCAAATGTGCATAACTGATAACAAAAACTATTACAAAACATGATTAATTTAACGAAATACTTTCAAATGTGGAGTTTCATGCAGGGAATTCTGGGAATATCCGTTTACAGTTTTTGGCTGTAAATTATACATAGATTTTTTACTTCTAAAACTGTACAATTAACAGCATTTTACTGTAAAATTACATGAAATGTCTGGTTAGATCTTTTACAGTTTTTCCCTGTATATAGTTCGGGAGCTTACTGTTAACCTATTAACAGTTGTTTTCTGTAGCGTTTTTACACAAATGTACAGTTTACCTTTATAATGCATAATACATAAAAAGATTTAAGTGCTACAGAAAACCCTGTTTAATTGATTTATGAATCATATTCACATTTAGAGCAAATTTGTCATATTTAACTAATTTCTGAAGACAGTTTTCAAGATTTAGATTTAGAGATTTTATTAATCTGAACACAGATATATACAGCTTACAGTGAAATTTAACCTGGTCCGACATTTCACCTAGACCAGGGTTCGGCAAGTAAGTTTGGCCACTAGATGTCGTTCCAGAATATAGTCAAAGGATAATTTAACACGGTGTCTTTTGTAACTGGGAGTGAGCTGTTACTCTGTGTTTAAGTCCTGTAGTAGGACAGTCATTCTCAAAAAGCCACATTTGTGTGGCGGTGTCCGGCAGAGTATGTGAGCGGAGTGGAGCAGCAACGATATTTCCTCCGCGCTCCGAGCATTTAATAATGCTCCGAGTTCACTGATACCAGAAACACCGCTCTGCCTTTGCTCCTTGTCTAAAGTATTTCAGTTTGTTTGAAATATCACAGTTCTGTTCATAATGTATATTAAAAAATAAAATAACAGGAGAGTTTCAAAGTGGCTTATTGGAACACTAGTGTGCAAACGTTTTTTCCTACCACATGACAAGCTAATAACATGGTTGTCAGCGTTAAAAGGTATAATAATTTTGTGTGTGATGAAAATAGTATGTTTTCATCAGTTATTTTACCTACGGATCGATGCATTTCTTACAGATTTCTACTCAAAATCGGATACAGAAGTAGCACTGAAAGATTATAATTGTATTTCAACTGAAAATATTCAGTATCTAAAAGGAACAAACTAATTCCTTGTGATCTTTTCTATCTAGCTAGCTAAATATGTTTAACATGTGAATTCTTGCTAAATATGCAGTTATATTATGTGCTGTTGGCATGAGTAACGAGTAGACCAGACAACACGAAACTCAACAAGCAGGAACTTAAATACATGCACTAATGAGACAAACACACCTGAACAGAATAAACTAATAATCACACAAGGACAGGAAACAAACCAAATAAGGAAACATGAGGCGGGAACACATGACAGACACGACAGAACCCTGACACCTAGACTGTAAAAATTATTTTTATGATTTTATTGATATTTAGATATTTTTATACATTAATTGAATATGAAAGGAAATGTTTTATGTATAATAATAATAAATAAGTCTTAAGGTTTAGTTGTGAAGTTTTATTCTGCAATTTTGGCCATGCATTTTTATAAAAAAAAATAATAATTTGAATTAATGAATTATTGGTAAATAAAATTGTTACATATATGCATATATATCAGTGTTTCCCCTGCCATTATCTTAGGATGCGGCCCGCCCTCCCAACAGCACCCCCCGCCCCACTTGAAGGTGAAGTTCATTTTATTTAATTTTATCTTCTCTATAGCGCCAGATCACAACAGAAGTCATTTAAAGTTACCTTTCCTATAGAACAGCTCTATGCCTTGTTCTTTTATTAAACAAACTAAATAGCCTTACGTTATTTGTCTTATTTACACGACGGCATGTTACAGCGGAGTTCCCCCCCGATGCACACACACACACACACACACACACACACACAAGTGAGCCCACTCCCACTAGTATTTGTAAATATTAAACCGCAACACGACTGTCTCTGTGTTAATGTTTGGCGCAGATGAGCGGTTTTGTTTGCTACTCGTACAGAAGCGCGTGAGGCTTGCGGTGATATTAACGTCTGCCGTCTCACTAAATGAGGACATAAATACAGAACAGCATCTCCAGAACTGCTCTGAGAGTCACTTCATGAGCATTTGACCGTTTCATTTGAGTAAAACTATCCTCATATCATATACACACAGAAATATAAACCCATCAAAATAAAAGTTCGGGTTTCAATTGTAGACATTGCGGCAGAAATATATTCCTATTGTTCAGTAGAATGTACGTAATAGCCTACTAAAATGATTAAAACCGTATTTTGAAGGAATAATCATAAAATATGTCTTCAATGTTTTAATTGTAATATTAAATCCTCTTTATTCCCCCCCCCAAAAAAGATTTGTTTAATTTTCATTCATTAAAAGATAAATTAAATGAATGATTTTATGCCGGGGAAAAATGGAACGCCCCCCCCCAAAGCCATAAACCTGGGGGAAACACTGTGTATATATATATATATATATATATATATATATATATATATATATATATATATATATATATATATATATATATATATATATATATATATACACAGTCATGGCCAAAAATATTGGCACCCTTGGTAAATATGATCAAAGAAGGCTGTGAAAATTAATCTGCATTGTTAATCCTTTTGATCTTTTATTTAAAAAAAATCACAAAAATCTAACCTTTAATTGGATAATAAGAATTTAAAATAGGAAATGTTATGAAATAAATGTTTTTCTCTGATACACATTGGCCACAATTAACGGCACCCTTTTATTCAATACTTTTTGAAACCTCCATTTGCCAGTTTAACAGCTCTAAATGTTCTCCTATAATGCCTGATGAGGTTAGAGAACACCTGACAAGAGATCAGAGACCATTCCTTCATCCAGAATCACTCCAGATCCTTTAGATTCACAGCTCCATGACGGTGCTTCTTCTCTTCAGTTCACCTCACTCATCTTCTACAGGGTTCAGGTCAGAGGACTGGAATGGCCAGCAGAAGCTTGGTTTTGTGCTCAGTGACCCATTTTTGTGTTGATTTTGAGGTTTGTGTTTGGATTATTGTACGGTTGGAAGATCCAAACATGGCCCATTATACAAATATTTATTGGTAAATACAAATATATATATGTGTGTGTGTGTGTATTTTTGTTTATATATTTTATAAAACATTAATTAACATTAAACATTAAAATACAGCATTAAATATATATAAGTAATTATAACAGCATTAAGTAAAATAAAAAAACTGTAATTATAATAAAAAAAAAATATATATATATACACACCAGAACAGTGTGTGACGTGTTTAGAAAAACTGACTGCAGAGAAAGTCACGATTCAGGAGCTTTTGAAGCATTGGCTTTGAATTCTCTCCTCTAATGGTTTCCTGAAGGGTTTTCAGCTGCTGCTTCATGAAAGCGGAGGATTTTTCCGCATTACATGATGCATCATTACAGCATTCAGAGGAAAGCGATCATGTTTGAGGCCTGAAATGATGGAAGTTTCTCCGGGAAGGAAACGCTTCTCTGAAGACTTCGGCCACCAGAAGTTATAAACAATGATTGATTGTTGGTGAGAGGAAGGTCAGGGAATGAGGTGAAGGAGAACCGGAAAATCCCCACTTTTACTGAAATCAAAACCATTGGCTTTCTGTGTTCCTCTGAGGAAAAATCAAACATGGTTGTTTCCCATACAGCTGAAATCGAAATCTAAGCTCTAATTTGCACGTATTTATATATTAATATTTATTTATTGATATTCTATGCTGTCATTGTCTGTCATTTCTTGGGACTGACATGGTAAATAAATAATACAAGTACACACACACACACACACACACATATATATATATATACAGTGCTTCTTGAAAGTTTGTGAACCCCTTGAAAACTTTTGGACAGGATGAAGATGTCCAAATATCTCTTATTTTGTAGAAATATATATTTTTTTCCATTTAGTTCTGCCCTTCGGAAGCAACAGAAGATACTTTCATGTTTCCGGAAGACAAATGAAGTATAATTGACCTTGATCTTCAAATTCCAAAAGTTTTCACGCCCCGGCTCTGAATGCATCGTGTTTCCTTCTGGAGCATCAGTGAATATTTGAACCTGTTTTAATAGCCGTGTTCGAGTCCCTGAGTTTATCCCGCAGGACATGGAGGATTTTTCTGAAGAACAGAGCTCAGTTTAACTGTTCAGAATAAACAAGGTACTCATGAACAACCATCACAAAACAAAAAAACAGCTTTGGATCGTTCGGGTAACCACACAGTATTAAGAACCATAAGAATGGGGTTATTTGAATCATTTCTGCTATTTTTTTTGTCTTGTGAACTTTAATTTAAACATCTTTTATGTGAAATATCTTACTCAGGACAGTACTAAATAAAAAATAACATGCATTTTGTATGATCTTTCTTATTTTGTTAAAATGACTCACATTTTCTCAGATTCTGCAAGAGGTTCCCAAACTTTCAAGCAGCACTGCATATCAGGTTTTGACCTGATAAATAAATATGAAAATGTCATTTGCACACATTTGCCTGCGGCCGGAGCCGGACTGATGCTTCTGGGCTTCATGTCTGTTTGTATGATCATTTGTTCACACAGTTTGCATGACTTGGGTCTCATTTGGACCACGTGCACAGGCACATTCATCATATTTTTGACCATGTGTTTGTTTGCACTGAACTGAAGCGCTTTTGCATAGCAGGAATCTTCCTAAAGACATGTTCAACACACACATCTTATAGAGATGAATGTGTGTTTGTCTGAATATTTCTCTTCAGTCTCAATATGGTTGTTTTGTTGCTTAGCTGTTGCCTCTTAGAGGCTTGTTTACTTTTATGCTGCCATTTTTTTGAGAAAAGTGGGGACTAATATGTACAAAATAGTATTAATAATTTTAAAAATCTAGGTGTTTATTTATATATTAATTGAATACAAAATATAATATAAATATTTTAAATAAATCCTTTAAATTTGTCATTTTTGTATGTGTGTATTATTACTGTTATTCTATAATTTGTTGATGAATTTTTGATTCTTAGAGACTTTTAAGTTTTATTTTCTCAAGGTCTTTCTCTGTCTATATATAATATAGATATTTGTTTACATATTATATAAATATATAATAAATATATACAAGTATATTAATATAAAATTTAATATAACAAATAATAGAAATATTTTTAAAATATTAACTTGATATTAATTAAATGTATTTTTTTTAAATGATTTTAAAAATAATTTTGATTAGTATCCATATTATTTATTATTACTATTATTGTTTTTATTATTGCTTCTCTGAGTCTTGTTTAATAAAATAAATACATAAATTATGAATACATTATATGTAAAAAATTAGAAATATTTTAAGTAATTAAAATTTGAAATATATAAATATGTGTATGTATGCATGTATACATATGCAGTGCCACTAGTATTAATATTGTTTTATGTGTGTGTTTTCAGGCTTCAGCTCATTGACGATCTGTCATATGAGGATGTAAAGAAATGCTACAGGGGTTCAGTAAGTATATTTATGGTATATAGATTTGTTTGTCCATCGCTGCACAGCTTCATAGTTTCTCAGTTGCTGTGAGTTTCCGTCAACAATTGTGTTAAACAATCATCCATGATGCAAGTTTCCATCGCTTACGAAATGATTGGACACTCTGTCCTACGAGAAAATGAATCAGTTTAGTGCTGCGCTGCTTCTAGTGAAGCTTTTTAAACCGCTGTAGTTAGTTTAACCTAGTTAGGGCTATTTCATGCCTTAGTTTTGGTCAGATTTGAACATAAAGCTGCTGTTATTTTGTGGATGAAAGAGTGTTTTTCTTCACAGACCGTCAGCAAATACAACTCCCAGTACCACAAACTCTTCTCGACCGTCCCGAAGGAGGAGATCCTCATGAAGGGTGACGTATTAGCCTTTTCTGCTTGAAGTAAAACACTGTAATGCATTAATATTATAACACATATTACGCAGCATTGTTGTGCATAACGTGACAGATGAATAAAGCACTGCTCTACTGCTTTCATTTGGATGTGGCACCAGGTTTTGGATGTGAATGTGTTAATATTAAAGTGTCTCATCTGTTTGTCTGTAGTTTATTCCTGTGCTCTTCTGCGGGACATTCTGCTCCAAGGGCGGCTTTACATTTCTCGAAACTGGCTGTGTTTCTACGCAAACCTTTTTGGCAAAGATATCAAGGTTTGTAGCATTTTCTTTCAAATGTGAATTAAAGATGTTGAATTATAAGGATTCAAGATAAAGTAGTGACCAAATTTGCATCAGTGTTGTTACTGTTAGCTAAAACTATTACAAAATTAATTGAAATTAAATAAAATAAGATAACAGAAGCTTTGGAAACTAATAAAAATACATTTAAAGCTACGAAATTAATAAAAATGACAAAAGCACATCAATTATTAAAACAAACTAAAATGAAAACAAAAAATATAAAAATAAAAGCTAATTCAAAATATCAATAAATGCTATAATAGTGTATAAATAATACAAAATAACACTAAAGCAAAAAAAACTATGACTAATAAAAATTACAAATGCACAGAGTAAAATTACTCAAATTTAAAGTAAAATGAAAACATATAAATATCCAAGATAATTCAATCAATATCAATAAATGCTATGTAATAATGATACTAAAATAACACTGATCTGCAAATTAAAGCTAAAAAATAAAACTAATAAAAATGACAAAAGCACATAAAATTACTAAAACTAAAATCAAAACTGAAAATATAAAAATAAAAGCTGTCATTTTATAATAAAGTAAAAATAATACAAAAATAACACTGATCTGCAAATTAAAGCTAAAAAAATTAACTAATAAAAATTACAATTTGCTCATAAAATTACTAAAACTTAAAATAAAAATCATAATATAGAAATAAAAAACTAATACAAAATATTAATAATTTATATAAAAGTGTAAAAATAATACTAAAACGAGACTGTTATTCAAACTAAAGCAAAAATAAATCAATTTAATTAATAAAAATGACAAAAGCACATAAAATTAAACTAAAAACAAACAAAAATGAAAACTTATAAAATATAAAAGCTAATTAAAAATATTAATCAGTACAATAATAGTGAATAAATGATAACACTGATATTCAAATTAAAGCTAAAAAGTCAAAACTAATCAAAATGACAAGCACATAAAATAAATAAAACTTAAACTAAAGTGAAAATATAAAAATAAAAGCTTATCCAAAATATTCATAAATACTACAATAGCGTATAAATAATACACTGTGCTAATATTAATATTATAGCTATTAGTATTATTTATTTACGCACTATTATAGTATTTATTGTAAGGAGATAAAATGAAGCAGTTATTGATATTTTCTGTTGAATGTTGTAGTGTTTTAATGCCTAATTTTAGCATGTAAACAAACAGAAGAGATAAACGTCGTCATCATTGTTGTGTTTTTTGATTTCTGGGGATTTTTAAAGTGGTCTGGAGAAGTGATAGAAATTAATCATAACTTTTTGGGGAAAATCTTAAAATTCATGTTGTGAAATTGCTGTTTATGAGTCTTTATAATGAAACTAATCAGAGTGCATCATGGAAAGTCATGGAAATTGATTGGTCAGAATGTGGGAAGCAGGTTATTATTATTCGTCATAACATTAAAATAACCAGTGGCTGTGGTTTGGGAGGTGCGTCATAAGCACTAATAAACAGCCAATCTGTTAATAACAGGCATGCTAATAAGCAACTAGTTAATAGTGCAAAACAGCTCCCTGAAGTCCTCTTAAACTCAGTATCTGCAGGAGTTTTAAGCTCAAATGTAAGACTTAAGACATTTTTTAAAACAAATAAAATACCAGAGTAGGGCAATGACTATTGTAACATATTAAACTGTAAAAAGCATGACTTACAGGTTTTCACAAAACAAAAATTCTATATAATTTTTTAAGAAAATGGATGAGTTGTATCAATTATTATATTCATTTAAACAATTATTATTAATCAGTTGTTGCATTAATTAAATGTAATGTATGTCTTAATTGTTTAATGCATCATCTTCTTGTCGATCCACCTGTTCACATTTACAACGCTGCGTGTTTGAAGTATCAAAACATGGGTTAATTTGTTTAATTTTCCTTGATTGGGATTTGTGGAAGGCAGATTTCTTGTGTATGGATGTTGTTTGATCCCGAGCTGCTGACCCGGTTTCAGCCGACCGCTCTGTTGACATTGCTGCTGCACTAGACCTAACGTTCAGTCCACTTTCTCTTTTGGCTTCGTCTGGATGAGTTTGTTTTTTTCATTTTCTGTTTGTTTTGTCTGATAGAATGAGAAGTACAAAGATCGCCTAATAACTGCTTGGTTTGGGTGTTTTGGTCTGTTAACGTGGTTTTCTGGTTTAGGTTGCCATCCCGGTGGTGTCTGTGCGTCTGGTGAAGAAACACAAAACGGCCGGCCTGGTGCCGAACGGACTGGCCATCACCACCGACACCAGCCAGAAGGTGTTAAACACAACACACCAAACACACAAAATCCTCCAAATCACTTATGAGATCTCTTAGTTTCTCTTCGGTAGAAACTGGAAAATGAGAGCAAATACAGATTTTGTTGAAGTCTTCAGCTTCTCAGATGTTTGTCTTGAGTTTCAGAAGAGATCTGAACAATGTCTCAAACCGTGCTCAGATAAATAGTGGCAAATAAATAAATTATTTTAAAATGTGTGTGTGTGTATATATATATAGCAATAATATATATATACTAATATGTCTAAAATATATATATAGAGAGAGAGAGAGACAGTGGGGCAAATAAGTATTTGATACACTGCCGACTTTTCAAGTTTTCCACTTACAAAGAATGGAGAGATCTGTCATTTTCACTTGAGTGAGTTAAGAGACTCTGTTGACTGTGTGTGTGTTTGTGGTTGGCAGTATGTGTTTGTGTCTCTGCTGTCGCGGGACAGTGTGTATGACGTGCTGAGGAGGATCTGCACACACCTTCAGGTGAATGGGAAGAAGAGTCTGAGTCTGAAGCAGTTCCTGGAGGAGCCTGGCTCTCTGTCGACGGTACGAGAAGCACAGCATTAGTTTATAGATGTGTCTGATAGACGATGGTCTGATGCGAGATGAATTGTGTACAGGATGAGTTTCCAGTGTCCACTGATTTCACGCCGGTGCTGAAGTGGCGCCGGAAACCCTCGGCTCCGTCCGTCTCTTCATCGCTGCCGGACCTGCTGGGAAACTCCACGAGCAGCTTGAGCGCAGGAGACGTGCCGTACCCCGCAGAGACACCGCTGGAGGGTACGACACACACCAACAGCTCTCAGATATCAGACAAATACACCACTAAACATTTCTAGATTTGGATCGAAAGTTTGGGAACCCCTTGCAGAATCTGTGAAAATGTGGATAATTTTACCAAAATAAGAGAGATCATACAAAATGCATGTTATTTTTTATTTAGTGCTGTCCTGAGTAAGATATTTTCCATAAAAGATGTTTACATATAGTCCACAAGACAAAAAAATAGCTGAAATGATTAAAATAAACACATTCAAAAGTTTGGGAACCCTTGGTTCTTAATACTGTGTGTGGTTACCTGGATGATCTACGACTGTTTTTTTGTTTTGTGATGGTTGTTCATGAGTCCCTTGTTTGTTCTGAACAGTTCAACTGAGCTCTGTTCTTCAGACAAACCCTCCATGTCCTGCAGAATCTTCAGTTTTCCAGCATCTTTTGCATATTTGAACCCTTTCCAGCAGTAACTGTATGATTTTGAGATCCACCTTTTCACACGGAGGATGATTGAGGGACTCAAACACAACAATTAAAAAAGGTTCAAACATTCACTGATGCTCCTGAAGGAAACACGATGCATTAAGAGCCGGGGGTGAAAACTTTTTGAATTTGAAGATCAAGGTAAATTGTACTTCATTTGTCTTCCAGGAAACATGCAAGTATCTTCTGTCGCGTCAGAAGGGCAGTACTAAATGGAAAAATATGATATTTCAACAAAATAAGAAACATTTGGACATCTTCATCCTGTTCAAAAGTTTTCACCCCCCGGCTCTTAATGCGTTGTGTTTCCTTCAGGAGCATCAGTGAATGTTTGAACCTTTTTTAATTGTTGTGTTTGAGTCCCTCAATCATCCTCAGCGTGAAAAGGTGGATCTCAAAATCATACAGTTACTGCTGGAAAGGGTTCAAATATGCAAAAGATGCTGGAAAAGAATCTGCAGGACATGGAGGGTTTGTCTGAAGAACAGAGCTCAGTTGAATTGTTCAGAACAAACAAGGGACTCATGAACAACCATCACAAAACAAAAATACAGTCGTAGATCATCCAGGTAACCACACACAGTATTAAGAACCAAGGGTTCCCAAACTTTTGAATGTGGTTATTTTAATAATTTCAGCTATTTTTTTGTCTTGTGGACTATATGTAAACATCTTTTATGGAAAATATCTTACTCAGGACAGTACTAAATAAAAAATAACATGCATTTTGTATGATCTCTCTTATTTTGGTTAAATTATCCACATTTTCACAGATTCTGCAAGGGGTTCCCAAACTTTCGCATGCCACTGTATATAGGTTTTATTATGTAGTTTTATATGTATTACACTTATGTATATATATTTGTATTTATCATATATAAATAAAAAATAAATAAGTAATTTATCATATTTACTAATTTATTAATTATAGAATAGTTTTTGTTCTACCTATGTATATATAATAGTATTTACCATATAAATACAAAACAAATATATAATTATAAATGTTATATAGTATAATTATAAAGTGTCTGTATATATATATATATGTGTGTATGAAAAATACATATGAAAATATATATGAAAAATGCATTAATATATTACATAATTATTAATTAAATTATTATATAATAACTATTTTAAATAGTTTATAATTATTAGTATTTATCATATATTATATATAAATAGAAACATATAAATATCTTAATATATTATCATGTATCATATCATAATATGTATTTAACAATTATATTATTTATGTAATAATATATTAAACATTATATTTAATGGTATATTATATATAATTAATTAACTACATCGTTATAAGTGTTTATATATATATATTGTAGTAATTTATTAATTATACAATAGCTTTTTTATATTTATGATTACTAATTTATGATTATAAATTGCATGTACTAACATAGAAATTAAAATTAAATTGTGCAGTTTATCCACGTCATTAGTGATTCATAATTAATTTTTGTTATTCTTTAACTGTAGTCTAAACAAATAATCAAATGTTTGTTTCTCAGCGAGTCACGTTTCTGTTTATTCTCTTTAATGAACTATTGCTCCTGTTCTTCACGTCTTTGTCCAAATATTAGTGTCACCGGGACGGTTTCTGGGCCAAAGGTGACGCGGTCAGTGTTTCTGTCCAGAGACGTTTATCCTCAGACAGCGTGACAGAGTTAGGAAAATATCCACGTTATTTGATTATAAAGCTGAAGTTAACTCGCTCCGTTGGACATTTGACTACGAGACGCCTGTTCAGAGTTAAACCCGTCTGTTTCACTGCAGCGAGACGCTTGTTGTTTGTTCGGTGCATTTGTGTCGCACAACGGCGAGTTTTAAACAAACAGGATTCTTGGCTCTGCGTGAAGCTTTTGAAACAACAAAACAAAGCCAAATAATGTTTTGTGATCCTCAGAGGAACGGCTGGAGGCCGAGAAGATCCTGCTGACTGAACCCATGTCTGAACTGGGTCACATGGAGTATCATCTGCTCAAGTTCTTCATTCTGCTGTGAGTCCAGAGACGCTCCGACACTTACAGCTTTACACCGAGGATAAACATAAAGCAGTTATTCATACAGAACAATGATCAAGTAGTTGGAGAGAAACTCTTGACCTCAAAACTCAGGAGGTCATGTATTTTTGTAGCGTGATGTCGCCCTCTGCTGGATAAAAATAAAGAAATTATTTATTATAAACCAGATTTATATATAATTACCTCATAGTCACAACCTCTTAATGAAGTGCTGTATGAGCAATATTATAATTAATAATAAAATAATGTATTATTTTAATGCACAATTATAGCTATAATGATTATAAACATATTAATAATAATAATAATAATAGCAATGTGAACTAGTAACTCAACTAGAGCAGTTTGGGTTTTTTCATTAATAAATATAATTAATAAGAACATATTAAAAATGTCAAAAATGAATCTGTAAAACCTAAATAATAATCGAATTAATAATAATTAATCTTAAGTAATTAATGAATCTATATTAATAATAATGTATAATTGTATTTATAATAGCAAAGATTTGTTTACTTTCTCAAACAAAACATTTTTTTAAAGGAAAGTCATTAACAAAAACTTAATTAACGTTTTTTTTAATAATTGTTATAAATAATATTGTATAATAATAAATTAATTAATACAAGAACATAATAAAAGCATCAAATGTCCAAAAATAATTTTTAATAATTAAAAATAATGTGTAATTGTTAATAATGATTTATAATAATAAATAATGGCATTGTGACTGAGATTTGTTTCCTGTCTCAAACAGAGCAGTTTGACTTCCTTAGTCTCATTTCTTTAATGGAAAGTCATTCACAGGAACATAGTAATTATCATTTTAAACATAATAATGTATAATTATTACTAAATAATGGGGTGTTTGTTAACAAAAACATAATAAAAGCATAAAAATGTCCATTATTGTTTTTATAAATAATCAATAATTATTAATAATTACATCTATAATAATTAATAATTAGCATTTGTTTTCTCACCAGAGTAGTCTGACTTCTTCAGTCTTATATTTAACAGAACGGAAGCATCAAAAATGTAAAATAATTAATTTATAATTGTATAAATAATAATGTATATTAATAACTATTTTATTTAGAATAATTAATTATGGCAGCGAGAATTAATTTATAAATATCATGAATAATAATGTATTATTCTATTTCTAATAATTGCTAAAAATATATATATTCTAATAAAACATTTAAAATGTCAAACATATTAATTTAATTTTTTTATAAATAATATTACAATAAATAATAAATAATTACATGATAAAAATGTCAAATGATTGAATTTATCATTATTATAATGAATAATTTTATATATAATAATAATAGCGAGATTTGTTTACTTTCTCAACCAGAGAGGTGTTGACTTCTTTAGTCTAATTATTTGAATGTGAAGTCATGCATGTTAACGGTGTGTGTGTTTGTGTTTCAGCATCATTTTGCTCATCATTTCATCGTGTTATCTGGCGTTTCGCGTCTGCAGTCTGGAGCAACAGCTGTCTTTCCTCAACACACAACCGGCGATGAGCATGAGAGAGAGGTACAAACACACACTCGTGCATCAAGCACTCTTTCGTACATTACATTTAGTCATTTAGCAGACGCTTTTATCCAAAGCGAGGACATTAGAAGCAATCAGAATCAACAAAAGACGGGGATCACGTGACGCTTTCATGAGCCAAGTCGCACATTAGCTGAGCTCTGTGTATCTTTTTGTACATTTGGGGTAGTTTTTTTCATTTGTCGTTGGTCTGGAGATGTCACACAGTCGGAAACTCGCTTATCTCTCGCCAATTAAGAAGAAAATTGAAAATTGCCGACATTGAAGACAACATGGCGATCACTATAAAGGCTATGTTGGGGGTAACGCATTACAAGTAATGCACATTATGTAATCAGAATACATTTTTCAAGTAAACTAGTAAAGTAACGCATTACTTTTTAATTCCCAATAAAATATCTGAGTTACTTTTTCAAACAAGTAATGTTTTCCCATTCATTGACTGACAGCTCTTGTGTTGCCATGTTGAGAGAAATTATTCCCAATTTATAAGTGCACGTTGTGTGCACTTTGTGAACATGATCTTACTGTAGTTCTAGACTAAATGCATTGAACGAACAGGTATTTACAAATCTCACTTGCACAAAAACAGATCCGTATTCCTCAAAATGAATGAAAACAGTGCAACAATTAAATTAAACCCATTTTATTAACCAATATCTTTTCTGCCGACCGTCGACGATCCAATTCAACCATATTAATAAGTGAAAATTACTTAAAATAAACATGACATTTGTTTTTCTTTTTCCTTTTTATTGCTGAAGAGTTTGAACTTTGTTCTCCTGCGATCTATGCTTCATGCAAGGCATATTCATTTCACTTTTGATGTGAAAGGGCCTTTACATTTGGCAAAAATATACATATTTATGTTAAAAACAAATTAGCAAGGCCAGCCCAGAAAAAAATAATAATGCAAAAGTAACGTAATGCATTACTTTCCATAAAAAGTAACGTAATTAGTTACTTTTTTAGGGAGTAACGCAATATTGTAATGCATTACTTTTAAAAGTAATTTATCCCAACACTGCTAATACAGTATATATACACACACACACACACACACACACATACACAAAGAAAACAAGTAGATAGAATAGAAAAAAAGAATATAGAAAGCTAGTGTTAGTTTTTTTTTAAAGAAAAACAAGCAGTTAGAAAAAAGAGAGTGCAAGTGTTTTTTTTTTATAAAAAATAAAACAGATAAAATAGAATTAGAATAGAGAGTGCTAGAGTTAGAGGGTCAAATATAGATGTTTTTCGTGATTGTGTTTCGTCCCTGAGATCATTGTAACCCGCTCTTTCTGCAGGTAACCCTGGTTTAACCCCGTGCCAACACTGAAACCGGCTTTGCCCTCAGGAGACTTAACCAGCTCAGTTACAGGTACAGCACTAGTCAAGTAGTTAGCTAACCGACCAGCAGAGGACGACGAGTGACCGGAAGATTCCTGACATGAGGAATATTAGCCAGGCTTCACCTAACAGCTCCGCATCAAGGAAGTCTCCAGGACCGATCAGGATTACGCTGGCGACGGTTACGAGCAACGTTTTGCTGTTGTTGAACCCAAACGTCAAGAGACTTGAGACGGCCGCGTAGTTTCACTTTTTTAACTCTTTCTATGTTGTATTTTTCTCTTAAATGACCTGAAAAGTGCATGTTTACCAGTGTTTAGTGCACTGCAAAAAAATCATTTTAATGAGTATTTTTGTCTTGTTTACTTTTTATATTTTAAAATCAATATTTTGTAGATTTTTAAATAAATTACAAAAGTATAATTGTTTAAAATATTTACATTATATTTATACTTACGTGGGGATTTGTTGATATATATAAAAAATATATATTTTAATTATAATATTTAATTTCTAAATATATATATATATATTAGTGCTGTCAAATGATTAATCGCATCCAAAATAAAAGTTTTTGTTTACATAATATATGTGTGTGTGCTGTGTATATTATGTTTATATAAATACACACACATGGATGTATATATTTAGGAGCAAAATGTTATGTTTATGTATTAAATAGATTTATATACACATGTAAATATTTTCAATATATATACTGTATGTGTGTGTATTTATATATGCATAATAAATATACACAGTACACACACATATATTTATTTTGGATGCAATTAATCGTTAGACAGCACTATATAATATTTATAATATTTCATTTCCAAATATGTTTAAATTATATATAGTAATAAATTATTTTACTGAATTACCAAATAACGACAGTAATAACAAAAGATCCCCATTTTTAATAAATGCTGGGTTGTTTTTACTTTTTATTCATCAAAGAATCCTGAAAAATTCAACTTTGATCACAGTAATATATTTTTTTAAGTATATTCAAATTAAAAACAGCTATTTTAAATTACAATAATATTTCACAATATTACAGTTTTTTTCCTATATTTTTAATCAAATAAATGCAGCCTTGATGAGCAGAAGAGACTTCTTTAATAAGCATTAAAAATCTCACTGATCCCAAAAAAATCTCTGAAAACAAGTCTTAATATCATATAAAATTTTGCTTTGCAAGTAAATTGTTTGATACTGGGAAACAAGACAAAATACTGATTAAGAAATGATTTTTGCAGTGTAAAACAGACGAGGTTTTCATAAATAAGAAAGGCATTGACTGTTTGATATTCACACATTTCACTCACAGCATTTCAAGATCAATAACAGTCATAATCACGAATAACTGCAGTGAAGGGAAGGAAGGTCAAAGAGAAGTTTGGTTGTCGTTGTTTGAGCGCTGAAGGACATGTTACAGTTTGGACATGAAGAAAGCCTGTCGTAACGTAGTAATCGTAATCGTCAAATCTTTATTTGTGATGTATTAAAGTGCATTATAGGCGGCGTCTGTAGGTTGTGACGTACTTGAAATCTACTCTTGCATTTCTGGCATGCAGAACATGATGTAGGAAATCGATATTTAATACTGTGATTGTTTAGGTTTGCTGTAAACGAGAGATTTGGTTTGTAGTCGTGATGTTTTGTACAGATTGAATGTCAAAAGTTATTGTCATGCTCATGTTTTAGGCCACGCTGTAGAAATTGTAGATGTTTTGTAACTTTCTGACATGAAAGATGAGGTAGAAAGTCAAACTAATAAAAGCTTTCACCAGATTCTGTCTATTTGTGTGCAAATTAGTTTTTGTTAAGTTAAGTTTAATGCATTTTTGTTGAATGAAGTCAACGTTATGTTCATAAACTGACCCCTGCCAAAGTAACTTATAGTAATTTCATTACCCTCAAATTACACATTTATATATCTTCAGAATTTGCTATTTAAAATCTGTAATTAAATGCAAGTGAAAATTAAACAATACATTTAAGATAAAATGTGTTTCTTTTCACCACTATGCTCTTTATGATGTAAGATACAGTGAATGCATATGAAAGTAGGAGACGGTAGTAACACTTTTAGTTTGAGCATCAGTAATTCAGTGCTTGTTTGTGCTAGATCTCTCAAACTTTCATATATCACAGCCACATTTGTCTACTACAAATAAAACTCACACAGATTATGTGAGTTAATGTCAAATACAAAGGGTTCAGTCACTAGCTGTGTTACCATCTACCTATTTTTATATGAATTTTGGAATGCTGGATAGAAATATCAAGATGCGCTGAAATTCTAAAAATGTACACAAAAAACGTATGTGCTCATTTGGGGCGGATAGTGTTTTTGTCCAACTAAAAATTATGTGCATGAACTATGATGGAAACACATTTTACATAAATCCCTTGATGTGCAATAAAAACCTCACATGATGCCTCAATAGAGGATGTGATTGGATAACTGGACTCCTTGTAATCATTAAGAGTTGGTTGTAACATTGTAATGAACTGTGAATAGGTGGGTTTGGGGGTGGGGATAGGTGGGTTTGGGGGTGGGGATAGGTGGGTTTGGGGGTGGGGATAGGTGGGTTTAGGGGTGGGGATAGGTGGGTTTAGGGGTGGGGATAGGTGGGTTTGGGGGTGGGGATAGGTGGGTTTGGGGGTGGGGATAGGTGGGTTTAGGGGTGGGGATAGGTGGGTTTAGGGGTGGGGATAGGTGGGTTTAGGGGTGGGGATAGGTGGGTTTGGGGGTGGGGATAGGTGGGTTTGGGGGTGGAAATAGGTGGGTTTGGGGGTGGAGATAGGTGGGTTTGGGGGTGGGGATAGGTGGGTTTGGGGGTGGGGATAGGTGGGTTCGGGGGTGGAGATAGGTGGGTTTGGGGGTGGAAATAGGTGGGTTTGGGGGTGGGGATAGGTGGGTTCGGGGGTGGAGATAGGTGGGTTTGGGGGTGGGGATAGGTGGGTTTGGGGGTGGGGATAGGTGGGTTCGGGGGTGGGGATAGGTGGGTTTGGGGGTGGAAATAGGTGGGTTTGGGGGTGGGGATAGGTGGGTTCGGGGGTGGAGATAGGTGGGTTTGGGGGTGGAAATAGGTGGGTTTGGGGGTGGAGATAGGTGGGTTTGGGGGTGGGGATAGGTGGGTTTGGGGGTGGAGATAGGTGGGTTTGGGGGTGGGGATAGGTGGGTTCGGGGGTGGGGATAGGTGGGTTCGGGGGTGGAGATAGGTGGGTTTGGGGGTGGGGATAGGTGGGTTTGGGGGTGGGGATAGGTGGGTTTGGGGGTGGAGATAGGTGGGTTTGGGGGTGGAGATAGGTGGGTTTGGGGGTGGGGATAGGTGGGTTCGGGGGTGGGGATAGGTGGGTTCGGGGGTGGGGATAGGTGGGTTTGGGGGTGGAAATAGGTGGGTTTGGGGCTGGAGATAGGTGGGTTTGGGGGTGGGGATAGGTGGGTTTGGGGGTGGAGATAGGTGGGTTTGGGGGTGGAGATAGGTGGGTTTGGGGGTGGGGATAGGTGTGTTTGGGGGTGGAGATGGTTGGTTTAGGGGTGGAAATGGTTGGTTTAGGGGTGGGGATAGGTGGGTTTGGGGGTGGAGATAGGTGGGTTTAGGGGTGGGGATAGGTGGGTTTGGGAGGGGATAGTTGGGTTCAGGGTTTGGGGATAGGTGGGTTTGGGGGTGGGGATAGGTGTGTTTGGGGGTGGAGATGGTTGGTTTAGGGGTGGAAATGGTTGGTTTAGGGGTGGGGATAGGTGTGTTTGGGGGTGGAGATAGGTGGGTTTAGGGGTGGGGATAGGTGGGTTTGGGAGGGGATAGTTGGGTTCAGGGTTTGGGGATAGGTGGGTTCGGTGGTGGGGATAGGTGGGTTCAGGGGTGGGGATGGTAGGTTTAGGGGTGCTTTATTGAAGGGTATCTGTCTTTAACCGCTTGGGGGCGACAAAACATTAAGTTTCAAGAATTCATGACTCGCTCGAGTTCTCTTTTTTTCTGCTTGACCACAACATTATATAAAGCGGATATGAACCATAGACAAGGTAACAATGATATAATATTAGTGGTGAATAATTCTAAAACAAGAAAAATAAACACATTTGTAATGCTTTGGAATTATAGTTTTAAGAATAGGCTCATGCAAAAAACATTTCATGAATTTTAAATATACTTAAAGCACCTAATATTTCTTGATACCTAAGAACACATCACTCTCAAATGATGATTTTCACATTTAGGTGGTCAGTTCTTTCTCAAACTTTGTGTGCACTGTTATATATCAAACATATTCCTCTATAAACTCTGTAAATGGCAGGCTTTGTGCTGGAGAAACTGGAGGTATCGTCCATTTTGTTTAATGTCACAGGTCATTCATGGATTGGTTTGAGAGTTTCACCTAAGAATGAAGTAAAACAGAAGACTGGATATGTAAAACTACAATTTAAATAAATTCTATAACCCTCCGATCTAGAATAACATTCCAGCACTCATAATAAACAAATTATCAGGTCTAAAGTATAGCTACTGTGATGGTTTACCTTGAGGTTTAAGTGGGAATCTTGTTCGTGCACCTTCTTGACCCGCGGTTACACCAGTGACACACCTGGTTCCTCGAGGCCTAAAACTGACATTTGAGGTGAGCAATTCCTGGAATGTTGCATCTGAGGGTCACGGTGAGCGAGATTTGACCTTACATGCTCATTCTGATGGGAGTTTCTCCTCTGCACTGAATTACTCAATAATTCTGCCTTTGTGTTCCACAGAAGGAAGTCATACGGGTTTGGATCCACATGAGGGTGAGTAAATGAAGACAGATTGATGTTAACATAGAGGCCTGTCAGATTAAAATCTGCTCTGTATTCCCGATGTGTTTAAAACAGTGACATAAGGCTCTGAAAAGGGCTTCATTTGTGTCTGTTATTCACATACGGAGGATCTGTTAAACACGGCAGCCAAGAGCGCTCCAGTAAAACCGACTTTTATGGGTGTTTTGCAGTCTAAGCCGAGTGACTCAAAGGACATCAGGGGCGAAAAATAACACGCCAGTGAATTTGTGGTCTATGAGAACAGCAATTCTCACTCAAGATGTTTTAAAACAAGCCACTGACTTCATTAAACCATCTTAACAAGCCAAACACACAATATACAGGTTACACTTGGTACTTTTAATACTTTAAAATGAGACATACTCATTCTAGAGAGTATTTGATTGGACAAACATTTGGATGCAACAATATGTTTAGGGGAAAAAAATCATCAATATTTTAGTCTGTTTTCTACCGAGCACCTAAAGGAACATAATGATGGTTAAAAAAAAATTAAAAATGCAGGAGAATGCAAATTTATTCAGAGCAATGCAATACTTTTGTGAGTGAACGCAAAGTTTCTTGGGGTAATGCAATACATTTACGAGAAAATGCAAAGTTTCATGCAGGAATGCAATATTTTTTGCAAGTGATCGCAAAGTTTCTTGTGGGAATGCCATTGCTTGAAAAATCATTTTGCAAGAAAACGCAAAGTTTCTCTGGGGTCCGCAACACTTTTACGAGAGAATGCAAATCTTTTGAGAGGGAACGCAGTTTTTTGAGGGGATGCAATACTTTGGTGAGTGAACGCAAAATTTCTTGGAGCAACGCAATATATTTAGGAGAGAATGCAAATGTTTTGGGGAATTTTCTTGGGGAATGCAGTACTTTTGTAAAGGAATGCAAATGCATTAGGGCAAATGCAAAGTTTCTCAGAGGAACACGATAGTTTCGCGCAGGACTGCAAATGTTTTGCAAACAAAACATTTGTTCGCAACACAATTTGTTTTGTGAGTGAATACAGAGTTTCTCGGGGAACTCAAATGTTTTGCAAGAGAACGCCAAGTTTCTCTGGGACGCAAAAACATTTTAAATAAAATTCTTCCTCCCGACTCATTTTTTTTTTCCATCACCATGTCCTCTTAGTGTTTCAAGTAAAAAAAAGACAGTGAATTTTAGAACTGTTTATCTGCTTTTAGTCAAACTCCACAAATTCTCTATCCAGACTAAAGTCCCTTCTGCATGGCTGAGTATATGTAATGCTCCTGACAGTCATGATCTCCAGAGTGCTCATACTTTCACGTTCCCCAAAGGCCTCCATGACTCCAGCCCGGCATGAAGCTCAAAGCTCTCACCATTATTAAGACACGGTCACCTTGTCACCATCTGTCCTCTCAGTCAGAATGAATATGGCGAATCCTGGAACGACCCTGTCAGGAAGCCGGACACCTGTATTCCAGAATAGAACATTCTTAAAGGGGCAGTTCACCAAAAAATGAAAGTTCTGTCATCATTTACTCACCCATTCAAACCCAACAGACTCAGATTAACAGCAAGTTGTTATTCTTTGATCATTTCCATCTTGTCAGTGCTGTCAAATCTACTTTTATGATATTTTATGGTGCTTTTTATGAAGTTTAGCAGTATAAATTAACATCCACTTTGAATCGAAATGAGAAGTTTCTTATTAACATCCCCTTTTGTGTTTCATCGAAGGACTTGAAAACATCATGAGGGTGAACAGATGATGACAGAAACTGGTTTCTTACGCTGCCTGTCTGTTGGCCATGATCCAGTTGACCCTGCAGGAGCTGCTCACCTCTGGATCGGAGTAAATCTCCTCCACCTTTCTGTTGAAGTGCAGCTCTAAGACAAACACTGTGTTTATTTTCCTAAGGTGGATTCAGAGAAAAGATGCCTCGAGTGTTCTTAGAACACAGAGCTCAGATTCTCTCTGGAATGATAGTTCAGAAGCAGCTCAGCAGCTCTGGAGCTTTTAATAAAACAAATATTTAATAACGCTGTGAGTTTGTGACAAGAAAAGCTAATATATAAAAGCCAGAACTTCAGGTCTAAGTTTGTTCAGTTTGCACACTTGTATGGCCTGATTCACTGACGTTTGCTAATCTGTTCCACAATAAGACTTTTATTTTGACAGGTTAGAATAGAGTGTTGTGGGTGGTTGCTAGGATTGCTATGTGGTTGCTAAGTGTTTTAGTCTGTTGCTAAGCAGTTTGTTGTGCGTAGTTGCTAGGGCATTGTTAAATGGTTGCTAAGTGTTCTGAGTGTGTTTTAGTCTGTTGCAATGCAGTTTGTTGTGGGTGGTTGCTAGGGCATTACTATATGGTTGCTAAGATGTTCTGAGTGTTTTTTAGTCTGTTGCTGTGCAGTTTGTTGTGGGTGGTTGCTAGGGCATTGCTATATGTTTGCTAAGATGTTTTGAGTTTTTTAGTCTGTTGCTATGCAGTTTGTTGTGGGTGGTTGCTAAGATGTTCCGGGTGTTTTTGTAGTCTGTTGCTATGCAGTTTGTTGTGGGTGGTTGCTAGGGTATTGCTATATGGTTGCTAAGTGTTTTGAGTGTTTTAGTCTGTTGCTAAGCAGTTTGTTGTGCGTAGTTGCTAGGGTATTGCTATATTTACATTTACATTTATGCATTCAGCAGACGCTTTTATCCAAAGCAACTTACATTGCATTCAAGTTACAGTTTTGCATTTTATCAGCTCTTGCTTTCCCTGGGAATCGAACCCATGATCTTGGCGTTGCTAGCGCCATTCTCTGCCATTTGAGCTATAGGAAAGCTCAATGTATGGATGCTAAGATGTTCTGGGTGTTTTAGTCTGTTGCAATGCAGTTTGTTGTGGGTGGTTGCTAGGGCATTGCTATATGGTTGCTAAGAAGTTCTGGGTGTTTTAGTCTGTTGCAATGCAGTTTGTTGTGGGTGGTTGCTAGGGCATTGCTATATGGTTGCTAAGATGTTCTGGGTGTTTTAGTCTGTTGCAATGCAGTTTGTTCTGGGTGGTTGCTAGGGCATTGCTATATGGTTGCTAAGATGTTCTGGGTGTTTTAGTCTGTTGCTATACAGTTTCTAGGATGTTGTGGGTGGTTGCTAGGGCATTGCTATAGGATTTACTATATGATAGTATTCATTTATTTTTTACAATGTAACACCACTAAACTAAAACTTTTTTTTTACTTGAACTGTCTTGATCATGAATTCTAGACTATTAATTTGGCGTTTTAATAAGTTATGTGCCATGTTTTCCTGTATAAACCGTGAAATGAAAACGTCGTTCTCTAAGGAAACACTGGTTTTATTGCAGATCATTTTAGGCTTAAAATAGAACTGAGTTTCTTGTTAAATTAAAAGAGCAAATGTGCTGTAACTCTCCCCCGGTGGATATTAGCTTAATGCTTTGTCTCTTACTCCTGATTAAACTTTAGTGTGATTTAACCATCAGCCGTGGGAATAAAGAGCAGCTAATGTTAGCGTCTCAGTCAAGTAACTGTTTAATGAGCTCAAGTATTGATTGAAGCCATAAAATGACAGACAGCACATATATCCTGTGAACTTCGCAGTGTTTTCTCTGGCAGACAAATGTCTTTGTGTGGTAACAAATTCTCTGTGTTGGGTTTTTTCCAGGGAGAAGACAGAAGGAAACAGAGCGGTGAGGTAATTTATAGGGTGGATGACAGGTAAAGACTTTTATTAACATAGTGATTTGATACAGGGCAAAGATTAGGCTGCTCACAGTTATGACTAAAAGCATCTGCTTCCCATAAAGTCCTTCAGTGAACCCGTAGAGAAGCGTGTTTCTGTTAAAAACCCTGCCATCATCATCATACAATCACTAGTTCAGAAACAGAGCTACCTCTAATAAGATTGAATTGATTTAATGTAACTTAATCTATAAGACAGAAAACAGGGTGACTCTGAAAATTCAAAAGAACATATTTTTTTACATAGTTTTTATGACATTTTAGCAAATTTCCCAACTTGAAATTGCAATTTTGTAATGCAAATTTTTTTTAAACTACAATACAAAAATAAATTGGATATTAAATTATATAAAATAATTAAATTTTTATATATATATATATATATATATATATATATGTATGTGTGTGTGTATGTGTGTGTGTGTGTAGCAAATTTCTCAACTCAAAATTGCAGTTTTGTAATGCAAAAATGAGAAATAATAAATATATTAAATTACTACAAAAATATTAAATTGTGTATTAAATTATATAAAGTCATTTCAATTTACAATGGCAATATGTGTTCCCTTTAACCCATCAAAAAATAAAGAGAAACAAAAAATATATACAATTATTACTATAATACAAAAACATTTAATTGCATATTAAATTATATAACGTAATTTACATTTCCTATATCTATGTACCAGATTTCCCAACTCAAAATTGACATTTTGTAATGCAAAAACAAGAAAAAAATCATTAAATTACTACAAAAAAATTAATAAAATTGCATATTAAATTAAACAAAGTAATTTAAATGTATATAGAGTACACAATGGCAACATAAGTTTTCCATCAACCAATAAAGAGAAATACAAATATATATAAAATATTAAAACATAGGCTATAACAAATATAAAAGTATATAAAATTGCTATAATACAAAACAAGTAAATTGTATATTCAAATAATATAATTAATTTAAATGTACTATACTGTTAAAAAAGGGTCAATAAGTAATGTTTTTCCATTAACCCATGAAAATAATTCAACAATTACAACTTTTTGTTATACAAGATTCAACTAAACAAGATTGAAAAAATAGAAAAGTAAATGAGTTGAAATGATTGTACAGCCAATTTGATTATACTTAAACATGTAAGTCAGCAACTGAGCTGAAGTTTTAAGTTGAATTAGGTGGATATGTTTTACTATATTTTACCTTATCATTTGTTGTACTGAATTTAATTTATAATCAAAAATTGTGAAAAATGTCATTGTGTCAGGGCAGGATGTTTCACAATTCTTTGTGACGAACTAAAGGGTTGTTTTTGAGTCTCGTTTTATGGCCTGTGGGCCGTAATCCGGTTTAACCCCATTGATATAGTCAGTGACTGCATTATTCACTGCCTGGATTTCACAAGCTGCTTCAGTTTCAGAAACACAGAAACGTTGGTTTCAGTTTGAGATCCTGGGATGAGTCAGTGAAAATCCATTATAACTCAATCAGATCAGAGTTCACTGAACCGAGATCACACGTCACAGCTCAGCCTCCAGACGCTTGTTCACACCTTGTACTGACTGAAGCTGTGAGATGTTCTTGCTGTCAGTTTCCCGCAGAGACTTTCTGCTGAGGACAGTCACAGATTTGAATAGAATAGATGTGAGGGAAATGACGATCATACCTCTGTCCTCTCTTCTCAATATCCCCTTTCTGACTTTAATTAACAATGTCAGCACATGTACTATAGTTAAGCACTCTTGTGTTTTAGTGTGTGCTGTTGTCTGCAGTTTTATTGGATCCATGAAGTCTAATGTGACCGCAGGGCTGAAATATCCGAACACAGCATGAGACGTGCTCATAACACGGAAAATATCACCAGGTCCAGATGACCAACGCCAGGGTTCAATATCCTCGATCAACCTCTATCAGTCTCTTCCCATGGCCTGCTTTTTACCACTTTTCTCTGTTTTACTCTTATTTGTGTCATCATCATTACTTTTATTTTATTTTGCATTATTTTCACACATTTCCAAACTCTCATTACTGTAATAGGATAAAAACAAGAAAAAAAAAGATACAATTCAATCATATAATGAAAATGTATTGTTAAATATATATACATTTTTAATATTTTGTAAAATATTTTAAAATAAATATTGAAATTTATCTAAAATATTTTTTCAATATATATATATATATATATTTTTTTTTTTTTTTCAGTGACATCATTTTAAAAGCTGTGTGTAAAATATTAACATCATCTGGGAAGAAAGACCAGACTGGCATATTAATTTCTTCAGAACTGGATTTAAACGATTTGATAATGAATTAATGTGCATTTTTAAATCTATCTATAACTTTTACTTTTTTAAATTGAGTTGCTGTGTGTTTGCATGTCATTAAATTATGCTTTTTTTCAATTATAGCATGTTAAAACTTGTGTAAATGATTCAATATCCTGAAGCATGTTTCTCTGAAATGTTATCTTCAAGAGTCTGTTGATGATATAATGTGTATTTTTATGATTAAACAACTGCATGTTGCATAAAGCTGCATAAAGAAATGCACACAGTTTTAGTTTCCTATCAAACATATTATCTCAGACACTGAGATTATGACTAATTTACTAATTAAATTACTAAAAATGTATAATCTGAATGATCACCCTAAAAAACAAACAGCAAAATATCTGCAAATAGAAATTTCACATCACTTCGCCTTTCAAAATGTGTATTTTAAAGCAACCCAGGCTAAAATAACCCAGAATCGTTGAGGACTGTTGTGCTGTCCAGATAAAATACAGTCGTGTTTTGCTCCATCGGCCCCCATAAACCCTGACCCGTCCCCCAATCGTCCATCTGGTTTCTTTAAAACACTCTGAGCTAATGACGGTTTTCCTAGAGATCCTGGCAGTTCAGAGCCTCTCGTCGTCCGTCTGATTGCATGGCAGGGGCCTCACTTTGGGTCTTGGAATTCAGACTCCTCGGGGCCACGGGGCCCATCTAACAAACATGCTCGGCTGCTCATCACATCCACAGATTCCATCACTGGAGACTAGACTGGTGAGCTTTCCTAGTGTCCCAGAGAGACAGACTCAATAATAGAAAGAATGATATATTGAAAGAGTGACAGATGATAGATAGATCGATAGACAGACAGACAGACAGACAGACAGACAGATAGATAGAGAAAGACAATAATATATTGAAAGAGTGATTGATTAAACACATGATGACATGATCTGAGTGGCACTTGCGCGCGCCCCCGCCCCTCACTGCGCGTTCACAGTGATTATCGGACACAGCGGCGCGCTTCTCTGACATTAATGACCGCGCGCGCGTGTCTCTCCTCGCGTTAAACAACAAGGGGAGCCTTCAAACGGATTTACGAGAGAAACCACTGTTGATTCCGGTGTGCGTTCACGGACGGAGCTGCGTCGGGGAAATGCAGAGACACGGAGGCGAGCGGCAGCAACGATAAAAAGCGCAGGTAATAAGACGCGTTTGACGCAGAAATGTGGTGCGCTTTCGATGCGGTTCCGCTGGGTTTGTCTTTGTTCAGCGGCTCTCTGTGGATCAGTTCAGGCTGGATCTGTGGTTTCATGATTGTCCTGGTCCAGATTCTTGGGTTTGTCTTTGTTTAGTTAATATTAGATATAATCTCTCCGGTCCATTCATATGATCGATGCAATCCTACAGCAACACAAAATGCGCTTCGCATGCATGCAGTGACTCTTACGAATGAGTGCAACATCATGCATGCTTTCAGTGCATATTAATATGAATGTCAGTCAAAATAAAAGCGGTAGACATACTCAATAAGCTCAACCTTGTGAGCGGACTACAAGACAGCGTTCAGGTAATCATTTTACATTTACATTTATGCATTTAGCAGACGCTTTTATCCAAAGCGACTTACATTGCATTCAAGTTGCAGTTTTTTACATTTTATCAGCTCTTGATATCTATTCTAATCATATGCTCACTGGAGCTATTCATTTGAATATTTAGTCAATCCTAGTGCACTAATACAGGATATGTATTTACATGAGCGCAGTTAGACTAGTGCATGAGTCTTTATATGCTGTGCATTAATGTGAATGTCAGTCTTCTAAATGCACGTCTGTCTCATAACTGAGTATATTGTCTATGCAGACATCATTTTTTGTGTTAAAATCTAGTGAGAAATCATTTTGGACCTAATGGTATCAGAATCTAGTGCACTGTTTACCTAGTCAGCATTTATATGGGCATTTTAGGCCTCAAATCTAGTAAGCTTTCTAGCTAAAGTCAGTTTGGGGCATCATAGTCTCTCAAGTGAGCTGCCTATCTAGAAATCATTTTTAGACCTCATAGTATCACAATCTAATGTGCTGTTTACTTAGGCTGCATTTATGGGTATCATACTCCTAGATCTTGTGTGCTTTCTAAGCAATAATTGGACATTATAGTCTCAAAACTTAGTGAGCTGCCTACCTAGACAACATTTTGAGCATCATAGTCTCAGCGACAGCGAGTTTCGAGACATCATTTTTGGACCTCATAGTAAAATCTAGTGGTCTGTTTACATTTTTGGCCTTTAGAGAATTGTTACATCGATAGAGGTTTTTGACCTTGTAATACCAACATCTAGTGAACTGGCTATTCTAGACATCATTTTTGGACCTTGTTGTATCAAAATGGACGTTTAGACTGCATTTACGCAATGAGACGGCATTGAGATGCCCATCAAAATCTAGCGAGCTGCATACCTAGACAGTATTTCATTATCATAGTCTCAAGTAAGCTGCCTAGACATCATTTTTAGACCTCATATTACCAAAATCTTGTGTGTTGTTTACCTAGACAGCATTTATGGGTATCATACTCTTAAAATGTATTGTGCTTTCTACCTAGAAGCCATTATTGGCCATCATAGTCTCCAAATCTGCCTACCTAGACAGAATTTTGAGCACCATAGTCTCAAAATCTAGTGAGTCATTTTTGGACCTCGTAGTGTGAAAATGTAGTGGTCTGTTTACCTAGACAACTTTTCTTGGCCATTAAAATCTAGCCTACTTGGACAATAGTTTCAGTGTCATCATCTCAAAAAAAACCAAGTAAGCTGCCTATCTAGGCATAATGTTTGGGCCTTGTAGTATCATAATCTATTAGACGCTTTACCTAGAACAGGGGCGAGTGAAAACCATGACACTCTGACTTTTAAAAAATCCGCTCCTCGCTCCATTAAAAATCACACCGCTCCGCTCCGTTCACATACTCTGATTGTGAGTAACTGTTGCTGTCATGACAGATCTGTTTCAGAACCAGCCGCTATCAAAATAATCTGGCTACGGGCACGGACCAGATATTATTGCTGGCGGGCCACTTTTGGCCCGTGGGCCGCCTGTTGCCGACCACTGACCTAGACAATAGTTTTGGCCATCATAGTCTCAAAATCTAGTAACCTAGACACCATTTTTGGACCTTGTAGTACCAAAACCTAATGAGCTGCCTACCTAGACGGTGTTTTGGGCATTATAGTCTCAAAACCTGGTAGGCTCTCTATCTAGACATCATTTTTGGACTTTTGGACTTAGTAGTATCAAAATGTAGTGGTTTGTTGATCTAGACAACATTTTTGGGCATTGTGAGCTTCCTACCTAGATATTTTGGGCATCATAGGCAGATTACTTGGTTTTGAGACTATCTAGACGTCATTTTTAGACCTCATAGTAACAAAATATGTGTGCTGTTTTCCAAAACAGCAATTATTGGGCGTTATAATCTGAAATCATTGCCTACTTAGACTGCATTATAGGCAGCTTCCTTCATAGTGAGTTGCGTTCATAAGCGAGTTTTGATCATCAAATGCTGAAAATGCTTTATATGTATTCAGCTGTCTTGATTTCGCTGGTTCAGCAGTGCCATATGCTCATCTGTTTCCAGCGATCAAAGGGTGTTAGATCATGTCCACTCACTAGGCCTCATCTCGATGATTTGCCATTATTGCGAGTGTGTGACGCTGCTAATGTCTCGGCTCGGGAAAACAGGAATATAATCCATTTTCAGTTAAAGATCTTTAGGAGCTGCAGCGATGGGGTGTCAAGCTGTGAGCCCTTCATAGTTCAAATCCATTAAAGCCGATATGGATTATTGCGTTTCATAACGACAGGCTATGAATAGTGTCCTGCTTGTAAGGGGTTATATTGCCTTGAATTTCACTAGAAATGCAAAGCATCGTGGGGAGCTCGCAGAACCGGTTCCTGCGTCAGTTTTATGTGTGATTTTGACAGCTGATAAGTGAAGCCGTATATGAGCGTTAGTTTTCCCTTATACCGGTTTATTTTCTGTTATGAATCACGAATGGTGATTATTTGTGAACACTTAAAAATTAGCCTCCTAATGAGGGTATAATGGGGTAGGCAGTACCAACTGCAGAAGAAGAATGACTTATAAATATTATGTCATATTTTATATTGTTATATTATATTTACTTTGTATATATATTTATATATTTTAGATTATTATTTATTATGTTATAATATATAATCAAGTCACGGTGGAACATGAATTATAAATATATTTAATATTTTAGATATTATATTTAAAATTATTATTTATTTTTATATTTTGTTACATTATATTTTATATTTTGATATCTATGCTTTTATATTATATAGTCTTGTTGTCAGACATATTGTATTATACCCTATTATAGAAATGCTTCCATAAGTAAAGATAACTGCAGAACTATAAATACAAATTATATTTTGTATTTGTTTATTACTTTTAAAGTTGTTTATATTATTATTTAGTCATTTAGCAGATGCTTTTATCCAAATGAGGACAACAGAAGCAATCAGCTGTAGTATTAAAACAACTAAAAACAGATCCAAAACTAAAAGCTAAAACTTTATAAATACTACCTAAACACATTTTAAAAATAAAGAAATTAAATAAAAATGACAAATGCATACAACAAAATTTCAAAACTTAACATTTAAATGAAACAGACATAATAAAATAAATAACAAATACTAATCAAACGACAGTAGTTTATCAGTAATCCTTAATAACACGGAGCCAAACATGCTAAAAAACACGGTAAGAAACGGTTATAAAAGCTGAAACAGAAGTGAAACAAGTGCTAGTAGGAGAGAGGAGAAATCAAAAGTGATGCTTCTATCTTTTGCCCGGTGGAGTCACACGGTAGAGTCCATGTTTTCACACGAGGAGGACTTCACTCGACGGCTGCCGCGGTAAACTACGCTTCTTTATACCCGTCTAACAAAATACTCATTGAATTTAGCTGGACACACTTTCATTATTTTTCCACAACAAATGGCCAAGCAAGCGCAGACACAGACGAGATACTCGAGACAGAACGATACAAACGCCATATTATATTATAGTTGTTTGTATATATATATATATATATATTAGTCTTGCCTTGACTTGGATTATGAATCCAGTTTTGCAGATCTCGCGTCCTGATGAAAGCGTTTTTTTTTTTTTTTTTTTCCTGCAATGCTTCATGGAGATCTCCAGTTGTGGTGCATCAGTGAATGAACCGTCTGACTGCAGGCTGCTGGTTTGCATGGGACGATCTGAGGCATATGAGGCACTCCTGATGTTGTCGCGTCTGTCTCTTCTCCATCACAGGAATCAGAGCAGAACATGTGAAGCGTCTCTGCTGCACCTGAGCCTCCAGTGTTCAGGACTTCTGCTCACATTCACTCACGCTGGGCTTTGACACGCTTTCCAGGAATCAGTCTGATTTTCCCAAGCGTCATGATGCAACAGACTGATGCCTGCTGTACAGACGGCCTTTGCTGAATCTTATATGACTACATTTGTATTGCATTAATGGGTTTTATACACCAGTATAGGCATTTTAGTGGTGGAATGAGTGAATATATTGAATATATTACATAATCATGTAGGCTAAGGTCTGGATAATCTGTTGAGTGAAATGCTTCACAAATGATACTTCCTCTCATTTGATGATTTGATTGAATTTAACAGAAACCTGTCCAGGCCAGCTTTCGCACAAAAATAACAAGAAAGAAATTGTTGTTTTTGTTTTCTTTGTTTATTGTCAGTAATAAATAATGTAATTAAATAATATAACATAAAATCTATATAAAAAACTTAAGCATGTTTTATTTGTTTGAATTAATCAGTAGTAATTAAAATAATATATTAATAAAAATAAAAATAATAATGAATAGTAAATAAAAAAAATAATTAATTAAAATAATGATTGGCCTCTTTTTGATAATTAAGATGTTTTTGCACAGCAATTTGCTTGCCTATTTATTTATTTATTATAAGTAATACTTAATAAACTGTTTCTGAAAAAAAATATATATATATTAAAATAATAATTAATGTAATGGTAATCCTTAAATAATTATTGATGATAATAATAATTGGGCCTCTTTTTGGTAATAAAGATGTTTTAGCATAGCATGCTTTATTTATTTATTAACACTAATTAATACTTAATGTAAAACTAATTCTAAAAACATTAAATATATAAAATACAATATATACTTTTTAAAAAACGATTTATTTACCATAATCATTAATAAGTAATGTAAAAGTAATTCTGGGAAAAATTTTATTATATATATATATACACACATACATGCATACAAATACATGTGGTAAAAAGTGACATTGAGTTACGACATGCAAGACCAAATCATGCACAGTAAGCATAAACTATATATTGATAATGAAAAGATTCATACTGATCAAAATAAACCGTTCTCTCTGTTCAACTCCCTCGTTAAGCCTTATTATAAGCTAAACTAGTAGCTTCCAGCTTTGAGTCTGATTGGATTGGTGTGACGCGTCTGGATGTGTTTAATTGTATTGGTTGGTGTGAGGATGATGATGATGTCAGGATTGACGGTTCAAGCAGCTAAGATAAACGCTCAGGCCTTTAAACGGCTTGAGGAGGCTTCGAAATTAGCAGCGTGTCATTAGGGTTTCTGATCCCACCACTAATTTGCCGTCCCTGTGAAGTGCAGGGGCTCATGGGAACAGGACTGGGCAGAATCTGTGGACTCCTTTCACCTAGCAACCAACCTAGCAACCACCTGAAATTGTTCTAAATCCTAGTGAGCTCCCTATCTAGACAGCAGCACAGGTAGCTGTCTCTGTAGACAGCAGACTTTGCATAGTCTTGTGTTTTTGACATTTGAATATTATAGCATATTTTATTATACAGATACAGATGCAGAACAAGAATGACTATGCATAAAAATATTTTATGTTTGTATAATTTTATATTATTTATTTATATTATATTACATAAATTACATAGTCTTATGTTATCAGATATTTGATCATAAGCGCATATTTTATAATAGGCTACCCTTTTATAGAAATAATTTCATAAATAACAAGCAAAATAATTTTTTGAAGTTACTCCAGAACAAGAATGACTATACACATATTCTATTTTATATTGAGTATTGTATTTTAGATTATTTCTATAGGTATTATTTGTTATATTTATATTTAATTAAGTTCAATTATGTTATATGTACATTTTATGTATTTACCCTGTTATAAAAATATTTCTATAAATAACAACACAAGCAAATTCAATCTTTTGACATTAATGTAGAGCAAGATTGGTGCATGATGTGTGCAATAGAAAGTATTTCAAAGTCAATTACAATTAAATTTGTGCAAAACATCTTAAATGGATGAATATAGTGTGTTTCCGGTCTGTCCTGTCCATCAGATGCTTGTGAACGGCCTGTTCCTGTGAAGCTGCAGGTGTTTGTCTCCCACAAACCGCTTCACCATTACATGCAAATGAGCGCGTGGAGGTGAAACAGAGAATCGATGAGTGTGTGTTTTAACGTCTTCCCCAGACGGGAAGCAACAGCATCAAACACTTTCCGACTCCCACATTTGTCGGGATTAAAGGCGGCGTAACAGAGAGAGACGCATGACGCACGATTACACAACCATATCCTTTAACACCGCTTCTCATAAACCTCCATTCTCTCGCTCAGCTGTGAGACGCCTGTACCTGCTCTTCATTACTGTACTCAGCCTGCATCAAACAACACACTTTTATTAGCATGCACCGGCCGTCTTTGCAGTCTGTCGATTCCTGTTTGAAGTGGATTAAAATGTGACATTTTGATCCTGTGTGGTCCGAGTCATTCGATAAGAGAGCCAAACAGATTCAAAAGAATCATTTAGATGAATCAAAATTATGCTCTTTGTAGGTAAATATGCAGTGTAATGAGCTCGTTTGACCATGTGTTAGGCCGATATATCGGTCGATATTTGACTTATTTTTTTAATTATCGGAATCGGACAGTAATTTTCTGTTGTGCAGCACTTTGTTTGCAAAAAAAGAAAATGTATTATGTTTTTAAAGATTGGTTTTTAAAAGATTAAATCTTTAATATTTTATGCCTTCATTTGATTACCACCATTTTTGCTAATAAATTGTTAAATCATAAATTCATAAAAAAAATATATGAATTTATATATTTTTTTTTTATTTTATATTCTTTATTACATTGTTGTATTTCCAAGGCCGATATATTGGGCTGATATTTGGCATTTTTAAAAAATAATCTGCATCGGCCGGTTGTGCAGCACTTTGATTGTCAAAAAAAAGTTTCAAAAAGGAATTGTAAAATTTTTATTTGATTTACATTTTAAAAGACAAATTAAATTGTTCATGATTTATGCCTTCATTTCATTACCGCTGTTTTTGATTATAAATTTGTGTTAAATCTTAAATACAGAAAATTTGCAGACAGCACAGAATTTCTGAAAAAATATAAAACATTTTATTATATTAAAAAAATCATTAAAATGATTAGATATGCTTTTTGATTTATTAAAAATTTTACAATTTTAAAATTGTTTAGCTTTTTATGATTTCAATTAATTAGGCATATTTTTTGATTACTGAAATTAAGTATAACCATTAAAACAAAATTAAAACTGTTTTTCTCAAATTCTGTTTGTTTTAAATCAAAGCAAATTTGCAAAAGGTACAAAATTACATTTTTGTAACTTTCAATAAGTTGTTGCTCAATTGTATAAACTTCATGATTTCTATTAATTAGATATGCTTTTTTGATTACTGAAATTAAATTTAACCACTAAAGCTGAGTCTAGAAAACAATTTAAACGGGGGGGGGGGGTTTGGAATTTGGGAAAATAAAACGCATTTCATAAGGCCCTAGTCATTGCACACTGTGTAATGTTTGACGCTCTTCCGAACAGAAAGAGGGAATGTTGCAGGCGGGTGGCACATCATCTTCTGCACAGATAGGAAGTGACACATCATATGATACATGGTTGTAAAGGCCTCCATCCCAAGGCCAGCCGAACACATTCCCAGCACTCCAGATCCTCACGAAAGCCCTTGACGGGTATAAAAATCTCCTCCCGCTGTATCACATGATCCCAGAACAACAGTCACACACAGACGCTTTCACACCAACACACAGATCAGGCTGTCTGAGAAATACTTGAGTTCATATTGAGGTGCTTTAGTACAGCTGAGATCCCTTCTACAGCTCTTGAAATACACGTTTGAGATTAGTAGTAGGGCTGCACAATTAATTGAATTTCTGATTACGATTATGGATGCCACGATTACATAATCATTCAGAGCCGTGATTGCAAAAATAAATAAACAATTAAAAATGCCCACTTGCATTATTCGGTGTGCATAACCATTAGGCAGTCGTGGCCTAATGGTTAGAAAGTCGGACTCGTAACCCAAAGATTGCGAGTTCGAGTCTAAGGTCCGGCAGGAATTGTAGGTGGGGGGGTGAATGTACAGCACTCTCTTCCACCTTCGCTAAACAACGCTGTGAAATCCAGTAAGAAGCACTCGAGTTCAGCGCAGAGTTCTCCAGAACAAATCACGTCTCTTTAAATTAATCTAGTTCAAAGCCAAATAAATGGGAGCTGTTATTCTCATCAACACTGATGCAGAAACAGATCCAGTTAGAAGACGTTTCAAATCACCCACATTTACCATAGTTTTACTGTAGTAACACTAACGGCAACATTGGTACTGTGGCAGAAAAGTAGGATATTCATATTGAGTATTATATTATTAATATACTAAATATTTTAGAGGAGTAGCCTAATGGAATATAATTACAGTATTTTGTTAATTCTATCAGTTGATGTGGATTTGTAATTGACTGAATGTCTTTAGGCTACTGTTTAATCAATGCAAACGCCATAGAAACCATATAGTTAGGCTACTTTTTTACCATTTCACAATGGTACCGTCACATCTGCATCCCGACTCAAGCTCCTGCTTCTCTAAACTCAAGCTCCTGTTCTAATGTGCATTTCTAAGAGACAAAACTTGTAATATTACATGTTCAGTACCAAATCAGCTGCTGCTGCCACTGCTCTCCAATGTTAGTCTGGAGCCCTGATAATATCAATTGTACTGTAAAATGTTACTGTAATTTCAAATCTCGTCTGTTTAACTGTAAATGAAATATATAGCTTTAGTAAACCATTCTTTCTTTTATTATTTTAGTTTTAGTATAACATTATTATACCATGCATAATTTTACCTTTTTTTGTTTAAAGAAGAAACCAAACCAACGTATAGTTGACCTTTGAGGGTCAATGCTATAGAAAAGCATTAAAAGTTCAGGAAGTGTTTTCAGCCTTTTTTAAATATATATTTTATATACAAATATGGCATGCGGCTTCAAACAATGGCATAAATCTGTTCAAAATAATCGTTATTAATAATCGCAATTACAATCTCAATCGTGCAGCGTTTGATCTTTTATGAGTTTGATGTTCTTGATGTTTCATTGTTGGCTCTTCAGGTCAGTGTTGCTTGGTATTTTAAAGACTTTTGGTAAAGTTGTTTTTCTCCGGAGAAACATCTGAGAAGCTGAAGACTTCAGGAAGTCTCTATTTGATCTTTGTAATATCGCAATCGTGTCTCCTAGACATCAGTTAGATTGAATAGATTGTTTTACATGTCCGCCAAAAAACATGTATTTTACCCCCCCTGTTATTTGAGAAAACCTGGCAACACTGAGTGAAACCAGCTGAACCTTTAATGTTTGTAAGGTGGGCTCTTGTTCAGGCCACGGCAGACAAGCATTGTCTTAACGGTAAGCTGCTAACTAGTTTGTGAAATGCACAACTTACTGTAAAGTTAATAAACAATGACCAGTTTCCCTTTTCAGTATATGTCCAATATAACGATTTAACACTACGTTGTCACCCAGTTGGTGAGACGCAATGCTATGAAGTAAATAAACAATGTCCCCGTCTTTTACCCTCACAATGAGCTTATCATACTCCTTTGATGCATTATTATGATATCATAAGAATCACGGAATCCAGTCAAAAAAATGTAATTTACTGTATAACGCAGAATTTCAGAGAATTTGTTTATATAATCTGTTTATTATATACTGTATACTATCTACTGTACTAGTCAAACGGTTGGATCTAAGTACTGTACTATAAAATACACAAAGAATATCGGTCGATATATAAAATATCAGACTTTTTTTACTCCCGGCACGGCTCCCGAAAACCCATATTGGTTGGGCTCTGTCTTATTTTCTAAAATGCCAAAGCATCCAGCTGTAAAGCCAGCTGTGGTTCTAACTGGAGCCTTTATTTCATGTGGATGGTGGTTTTCTCTCGTGCAGCTGATGAAAATCCAGATCAGTGGGTTTTGATTGACAGTTGATTATAGCTGGTGAAGAACACGGACAGAAAATTACAGTCTGAGAGCCATTAAGTGGATTTCAGTCGGGATGATGTGAGGATTGTGTTCACGCATATTGAATATTGTAGATTAATATGGAAGTATGTCTGGCGTTTGGATGGGATGATGATGATGTTAGAGGAGGATTTGTGTGTTACTATCAGTGTGTTTCATCAGATTTTACTGTATGGGGTTGTGGAAGGTTTACTTTGCATTTCGTGACGTTCAGTTCCTTCCTGTTATTGTGAATCAGAAAGAGCAGAGATTGAGTTTTGACATCTGATGTGTCGTTTCAGAATAGTTTATCTAAAACTTATTTATTTACTATTAGTCCAAGCCCATACATTTCATTTTTTATTTTATTGTATGATTTCAGAAGACTTGGGATGTAGTAAAGGGAGTTGATGGCTTTAAAACCACCGTTGTTGTTTTATTTTTAAATTTAATTTATTAATATACTACACAGTAAAAAAATTCAAAGTTGTAAATAAAACACATTATTGGATACATTTTATAATAATAAATAATTCAGTGTGTTACTTGCTCTTTCGTTGTAATTAATTTACTAGCATTTTATGAATGAAAATGGTTCCTTCACCATTTTTTCAGTGCGTTATAATATTTATTCATATTTTGAATTCTTTCATATTTCAGTATATATTTTTACTATAGGCCTAATTAAATTTGTAGTCATTTCAATATGTGATTTTTGTCATTTATATTAGGCTTTAAGCTTTAGTACTTAACCTTAAACTTATTTTATTTCAGTTAGTTGCCATGGCAACATTTCTATATTTTATTTTAAACAATTTTTTAAAAAGTTTGTCATCTAATATTTATATTTTGTTTCGGTTTTATTTCAATTAACAAAACTACACTGAAAACCGTAACAACACTGAGAACAGCATAAATGTAAATTATGAAAGAATTCGGGTGTTTTGTTCCTTTTTAAAAGCTATTATTTCCTGAATTAGATGCAGAATTCATTATATTAATCAGTAATCAGTATGCAAATCCATTTTAGAAGGCTGTTATTTGACCCTCACTGTTGAACTGAATAATCATCTAAATGTTGTTTTGTGTGTGTGTGTGTGTGTGTGTGTGTGTGTGTGTGTTTGTTTCCTCGTGAGATTTCACCCTAAGTGGCTCGTCATGCCCTGGGGCAAATCCTCACTGAATGCAGATGTTTGTGCTAATGGGGTGTGTGTGTGTGTGTGTGTGTGTGTGAAGCCTAATGGTTGCGCTCTTCAGAGTTAAATGGCGTGTGTGTAATTCAGGTCACTGATAGTCCCAGAGGCCTGGAAGAGTCTCCTCTCCCACTAGATAAAATTAAAACTACTAAAACTGAAATAAAAGTACATTAAAAGCTAAAGAGAAATATTTATGAATAGAAATATGTATTTATGTATTAGATAAAGTGAGGTCAATTCTGAACCAGTGTTGTTATTGTTAACTAAAACTTTAATTGGAATAAAGCTGAAATAAAAATAAAAATATTACAAAAAACACTTAAATTAAAAAAAAACATTAACATTAGAAATGGTGCTTTGGAGAAATTAAATTAAAGTGAATATTACAGTTTGTTAAAACACAAAAAATTAGTACCGAAGTAGAAATAAATTAAAGCTACATAGAAACATTTACATTAAAAATGATACCAAATTACTAAAACTTGAACTAAAATTAAAACAAAATATAAATATACAAATTAAAATTACTATAGTATGATGATCATTAAAAAAATTCTGAATGTTTGTATTCCATTATAAATATTACATAATAAATATAAACAGCAATGAGAAATGTTGCCTTGGAAATGAAATCAAATAGTGTTTTACGTTAAAGTATTAAAATGACTCAAACTGAAATTATTGTTAATAATAATAATAATAATAATAATACATTTGACCAAAACACACACAACTCCTAAACCTTCAACTGAAAGTGAAAATTTATAAATTCAAAATATTTATAAATGTTATTATAATATGTAAATAGAAAAATAAACGTCTGTGTTCTGTTATAAATATAAGATTAGAAAAGTAAATGAAAATTTAGTAATTTTGCCTCGGAAACTAAATTAAATAAAAGTTGAAGTATTAAAATTACAAAAAACTGAAATTAAAAAATAAAATTTACCAAAATGACTAAAAAAATATAAAAATAAAAATAATGAAGAAATATTTATAAATACTGTAATGGTATGTAAATAGTAAACTATGCTGTTTTGTGACCAGACTGAACCAGACTCGTCAGGTTTCTAAATGCGCTCCAGAAGAGTTGATTGTTCGACGTGACCTACTAAATGAAATATTACTGATGTTTTGTCAAGTCAAGCATCACTGATACTATTCCTCATGTAGACCGTTAACGATAAACAACTTTTGCTCAAGACTCCTGCTTTCATGCGTGAACTGCAGTAATCTGAAGAGATGAAGTTAAAGTTGTTGATGGTGTTTGTTTCAGATTGATTGTGTCTCAGCATCTAACGAGTGTCGTGATGGAGAAGCGTTTGGGTCGAGCTGTTGGAGAATGAAGGATTGTGATTGTTGTTTTAGACGGAAGTGAAACTCGTCAGAGGATGTGAGGCTGTTTCTCGTTCTCGGAAGATGAGCTAGCATGATTTCAGAAGGTCAAGAGAAGACATTGAGTATGGACCTGTGTGCAGTCAGACTATACAGCATGTATAAAATCAATATATAGAATAATACACACATGGTGGTAATGAAAAAATTATTCATCTTAAATTCTTAGGCTTTATTATTTCTTCCAAAAATAAACAATAAATAAATACAAAATTTAAAAATAAAATAAGGAATATATATTTATACATAAAACATTAAATACATAAAAAAAACACTTTTTACTATATATACAATGATTATATATATATATACACACACACATTTATTTATTTATTTTAATAGTTATAAATATAAAAAAAATATAATAGCTTTTTAAACTTTTTTTACCATGTATATGTATTTAATGTTTTTTTTTTTCAGACATAATAATAATAATAATAATGAATAATAATAATATCGTAAGTAATAAATCTAACATATATACATAATAAATAATCTAAATAAATCTGGAAATAATTAATTATATATTAACTATTATATAATCATATACTCATCATATAAAAGTAAAAAATGTTTAAGCAGTATATTAGAATGATGTCTGAAGGATCATGTGACACTGAAGACTGGAGTAATGTGAAATTACATTTTAACAGGTATTCAAATAGAAAACAGTTATTTTAAATTATTTAAAAAAACACTTTTTTGCTGTTTTTGCTGTATTTTGGATCAAATAAATGCAGGCTTGGTGAACAGAAGAGAATTCTTTAAACATTAAAAATCTTACTGTTCAAACACTTTTTGACTGGTAGTGTATATATAAATATAATGAAGTAATTTATATAGAAATGTTTATTATTTAACGGTTATTAATAATTTATGTAGAATTATAATACTTGTTGTGCTTCATACACACACACTTTATTATGTAGTAATTATTTATTGGGTTTTGGATTTATTTATTTTTTGTCTTAGAATTTATATTTAGAAGAATGTATTTTTAGTTTATTGTTATGATGAAGTGTTGTCTGTTTTGTTTAGTTAATGTTTTTTTTCTGCTGACTTTATTTTTGGTGCAGATTCTTCTGTCACTTCGTAGAAACTGAAAATGTGCTGGTTGAGTCCTCAAAAACCATGAACAAAATGTACACAATTGTCAGTTTTTTGTGTTAGTGTTTCATATAGTTGGGCTGCTTGAGTTCAAGTCATCGTCTGATTTTATTGAGCGTTTTTTGGTCGTGTGTGGATTTCTCTCTCTCTGTTGTTTACAAGACAATGAAGCGTCGCCTCAGAGTTCAGAAGTCTGGTTTGGCCGCATTCCTTGTATTTCTGTCCAGTGAGCTCAGAAGAGCAAGAGCCGCTTAGCTTTGACCCGACCAAAGCGTGATGCTGTGCTTGTGCTCAGGAAAGCCTCTGGTGCTCTCCAGGCCTTGAGTCTCTCTGCTGACCACAGCTGACTCTTTCTCCTTCCCATGATTCATTCATCAAATCAACTCTGACTTCAGTCACACTTCAGCTGTCAGTGCAGGACGCTAGCTCAGCCAATCTCTCACATCTCAAATTTCTTTCTTTCTTTCTTTCTTTGTGTGTGTATTTTTGTTTATTTATTTTTATTTCTACAGGTACATCTCAAAAAAGGTCAATATTTTTTGTCACTCATTTCAGAAAGTGAAACCCATATATTATATAGATTCATTACACATAGAGTGAAATATTTCAAGCCTTTATTTCTTGACATTTTGATGATTATGGCTTACAGATAATGAAAACCCAAAATTCAGTGTTTTTTAAACAGCAGCATGTACAGTGAGAGCTTTTTAGATGTAGATGATATATTTAATATTTCATTTGTGTCACGCATGATTTCTCTCTAATTCGTTCCTCTTCACATTTCACTTCTCCGCTTCTCTAACTGTCAGATAAACTTTCACCTCCAGCGTTTCCTTTGCAAATCCACCTACTTCTGTTTCTGATGTGCTTATGCTGCTTTAAATTTATATGCATTGTCATTTTTATTAAAAATTGCTTCCAGTAAAAAATGTAAAATGGAATTGCAGAAATGCATTTAGTTTTCTGGAGGGAGTTGCTATGTGGTTGCTAAAACACATTTTATTTATTTATGTGGTTTTATTTATTTATCTACGACCTGATAATACCTGCTTAGTCAGCATCTTTTTCATTGCATGCAGAGAGTCCAGAATGCATTGCGCTGCAGCGTGTCTTCTAACTCTAATTGGCACAAAGGGAGATGATTTGTTCCTTTATTAGCAGCCGTGTCAAACCAGCTAAAATAGAACAAGCTCTGTCATAATTAGAGCCGCTGAATCTATTCATGCAGGAGCCACGAGCACCAATAATGAGCGTATGAATTACAGATCAATCTGAAGCGTTGCGTTAATGTCTGGAGCTGCTCTGAGCTCATTACTTCATTATTGAACGGCTTCTTTATCTTGTTTCTGATTGAAGTTTGATCATGTCTGAGCGTTATATTAGTTTATGCTGATGTCATTGATTCATTTGTTTGTGCTGCTGTTGCTTTACTGGACATTTTATGTCTTCATTGATGCATTTAGTATTCATTAAAGTAGTGTTTATTTTTTTGTAAGATTCAAGAATTATGTATTAATAAATAATAAATCTAATTATATATATATATGTGTGTATATGTATGTGTGTGTGTCTATATCGCGAGCGATTAATTGTTTACATAATATGTGTGCACTGTGTATATATAAAACAACACATGCGTATGTACATTTAAGACAAATGTTGCTTATAAATTAAATATATTTATATATAATATAAATTATATGAATATAAATATATGCATGTAAATATTTTCAAAATATATACTGTATGTGTGTGTATTTATACATGCATAACACATACACAATACACACATATATGTAAATAAAAGCATTTATTTTGGATGCAATTAATCGTTTGACAGCACTACTTTTTATATATTCTTAAAGTATATAATTTTGTAATTTTGTTTTTTTAATAATATACAGTTAATTAAATAAACATTATTTACACACACACATATACTTTATCATTTTATACAACGTTGATGTCATTTTATACTTTAATGTATATTTGTGCATTTAGCGCAGGCTTTTATCCAAAGCGCCTTACAAAAGCAGTTTGTCAATATTTGTACTGTACAACACTGTTATTTGATATCAAGTGATATCATTTCTGTACTGCTGCAGTATTTACTGAAAGCATTTCTGAAACGGTTGAGCTAACAGGCGTTCCTGTGTCCTCACGAGGGAGGAAGTCATTAAAGCAGAAGTGCACTGAATGTAGTGTTGTGTGTAGTCGGTGTATTCTCTGTTAGGCGTGATCATGTGTGTTTCATGCATCACTTCAGTGCTATAATGTCTCATTTGTGGCTCTTAATGTCAGCCGCTGAAGTGATCTGTGTCTTTTGTTTAGTTGCATGGGTGGCGTCTGCTCTCGTCCCCTGAGATCCGCTGTAAGTCTAGACTGATTCTGCCATTATTGATCGGCTCGTTCCAGCAGCACGGCAGCAGGCTGGACTCCAGATCGCGTGTCTCTTCTTCTGTTGGATTCCTGTTTCGCTCTTATGCAGCTCTAATAAGACACATTCGGTCAGACAAATCTTATATTAACCTGCCGTGCTGTCTACTGTCTACATAGGCAGCATCTTTACCGCATAAGCAGTGGATTTAAAACAAGCTTTTCATGTGAGAGATGCACGTACAAGAAAGTATTCATTTAAAAAGAGTGTTTATTGATTTATTTCTGAAAGGATCATAATAAAAGGGCATTAGTGGAGTATGGTGCGCAGTAATTTTGAGTTTTGCAGTTTGTGATCATGTGATCCTGATTCCTCTTTATTTATTTATTTTACTTTGCTTCAATTAAAAAAATGTTTTTGCATTTAGTCTATTTTCAGTTATTAATTTTACTGCTTCAACTTAGTAGCTAAAGCAACATTTCTCATTTTTATTAGATTTGAGATTTATGTATTTAATAATAAAAAATATAAGTACATTATATACATATACACATACATACAAGAATAAAAGATTTGTAATTTATTTAAAGAAATTGCAATTTTGTAATGCAAAAATGAGAAATAAAATATATATATATATATATATATATATATATATATATATATATATATATATATATATATATATATATATATATATATATATATATATATATATATATATATATAAAAATGTGATAAATTATCTATTAATACATACATAATTCTTGAATCTTACAAACTCAAAAATAAATAAATAAAATTATACAATGTATACACACAATACATAAAAATATATGAATAATGTATTTTTTTTTTTATAAAGAATGTATAATTGTATTATATTTACTAATTTGTTGATTTTATGTACGTGTTCATATGTGAACTATTTATAGGCTAAAATATAATTAACTATTGATTCCTCTACTATTGACTGGTACTAAATTAATTATATATATTAATTGTGTAAAGTGTATATTTATATGTGACCCTGCAGCACAAAAGCAGTCATGAGTAACACAGGTATATTAGTAGCAATAGACAACAATACATTGTATGGATCAAAATTATACATTTCTCTTTTATGACAAAAATCATTAAGATATTAAGATCATGTTCCATGAAGATATTTTGTAAATTTCCTACCATAAATATATTAAAACTTAATTTTTGATTAGTAATATGCATTGCTACGAACTTAATTTGAACAACTTTAAAGGTGATTTTCTCAATATTTAGATTTTTTTGCACCCTCAGATTCCAGATTTTCAAATAGTTGTATCTCAGACAAACATTGTCCAAACCATATATCAATGGAAAGATTTATTATTTAAAAAAATGTACACTTAAGACTGGTTTTGTGGTCCAGGGTCACACATTATTCTTGTGCAGTCAGAGGATGATGGGAAAATAAGTTTATAAATAAAAAATAAAAGTTTCTATCCAGCATGATTGCTAGTTCACAAAATGCTCATAAATAAACAGCACAGTCTGACAGTTTGAGTGTCGAGAGAGTTTGATCGCACCATTAGCTGATGTTCATGTGCACTGCATGTCTGAAGATGTCCAGATAGGGTTTGGGACCGAGGAAGGCAAACCCGCCTCGCAAACAACAACATGGACATCCTGCGAGCGCTTCAAACTCTTCTGCTTTTCCTTTCTTTGTCCACATATTTCTCTCTCTCTCTCTCTCTCTCTCTGTGTGTCTCTCTCTCTCTCTCTCTGTGCGTCTCTCTCTCACATTTCAGGAAATAACAAGCCTCTCTCTCTCTTTCTCCCCTCCCCCTCGGTGCATTTCCTCCTCCCCCTCTCCGGCGCAGCTGGCAAACCCCACACACACACACACACACACACACACACACACAGACTCGTCTGGAGGAGCGGCAGACAGCGTTAGGGACGCGAGCGGATCCCCGTCCAGCGTTCAGATGAGCATCCCTCCTTTTTAAGGTCCGTTGGGTCCTGTGTTTCTCTCTCGGATTCTGCTTCCTCACCTTATAAGGATAAAACCCGGCTGACTGGAATGTCAGAGTTTGACGTCCCAGACGCCGGGATGATGATGATGATGATGGCTCGTTCAGGACTGAGTGATGAGGATCTAGTTTAGTTGAGTTGAGTCTGCGTGGTTCTCGTTCATGCCTGTCGTTACTCTGCAGGTCACCGGGTGAGTCTGTGCACTGTAAAAAATAAATAGATGAGAAAACATAAGGCTACTTGATGCAGCAAGACTTTTGAGTTCTCTCAACAATAGTTTCTTAGTTCTTCTCAGTAAAGATACTTCGTTTAGCCAATGTAAACTTGTTTGTTCATGCAATGCTGATGGTCTTATTTTGCTAATAGAAAATATCTTGTCTCAGCAACAGAAACAACAATTACTGTCACTGAGGTCATTTGATTTTCTCTGATGATAAAACAACAGAACAAGTTTAAAAGAAGTCAGCAAACAGCAAAACAATCCTATAACAGAAACTGCGTAATTTATACATGCTGCAAGGCATGCTGGGAACTCACAAAGCCTTAACATTTCAACAATATGAAATTCTTTAAGACAACTGTGTTTGACTAATTGGGACAACATTTGGGGTAATTTTGTTGCCTTGACAAGGGTTTTTATTAGTGCTGTCAAATGATTAATCGTGATTAATTTGTGTTATTATGTGTGTGTGTGTATATATATATATATATATATATATATATATATATATATATATATATATATATATATATATATATATATATATATATATATATATATATATATATATTTACAATCTTATATTTTATACTATATATGTATAATATATGTAATATGTGAACATAGCATATCATAAATATATACATGCACGTGTTTGTATTTATATATTAAAATAATAATAATGTTTTATTTATACAGCGCCTTTCCAGAGCTCAAGAACACTTGAGCTTTATACACTTATTATATACATAATAAATAAACACAGTACACACATATATATTATGTAAAAAACATTTATTTTGGATGCGATTAATTGCGATTTAATCGTTTGACAGAACTAGTTTTTAATGTAGTTTCAAGAAAATAGCATTATTTTGTATTTGAGACTCAAAAGGTTTCGTAAACTGGAAAATGTGCAGTTGTATTGTTTACAGTGTGTTATGAGCTCTGTCCTGCAGTGTTTGTTTTCTGAGCATCATGCTCATAAAGATGATATTTCAGCTGGAAGTCTGTGCGTTTGATAACTTCACAGGCAGGACCACGTTTTTTTTTTTTTTTTTAATCTTACATTAATGTTTTGTTTTATTTGAGCTTTATTTCAATTAACAAAAATGTTTTGTAATATTTATTTCAGTTTTATTTAACTTGGTTCGGTTGTGTTTTTAACATGCCACATGGAAAGACTTTACATATTACATAAATATTATACATTTAATTCATGTTTTGAAGTAGCATTTATTTATTTTTATTTTTTTATTTTATTTTGTTTAATTTTTAGTCAACTTGTTTTTTGCTTTTGTGATTTTTATTTATTTGTTAATTTTTTGTTTTTAGTTTTAGTTCAGATTAATTTTTTTTTATTTATTTCCATTTACTTCCCATAACTTTAATGCTTCAACTTATTTCAGTTAGTTACCAAGGTAACATTTCTAGTTTTTCTTCTAATATTTATATTTAATTTTATTTCAGGTTTATTTCAATTAACAACGTTCTAGTTTGGTTTTAGTTCTGTTTTAATTATTTATTTGTTTCCAGTTATTTTATAATAATAAAAAGTGTAATAATTTCCAATTAATTCAGTTAACTTATAATTCGTAATTTCATCATTTTAATGCATTTTTTCTATATTTTTCAAAACGTTTTTCATCTAATGTTTATATTTGATTTCAGCCTTATTTCAATAAACAAATATTTTAAAACATTTAGTTTTAGTTATAAAGCTCTGATGCAAATTTCAGTTATGCGAAAGTTTTATTTGCAAGAGTTGCAGGAGTTTTGCGGCATGCATCTTTTATAAAGCGTGCACACGAGACCCGTGTGTATCAAGTGATGCTCTCTTTGAGACAGGATTCCCTCTCTTCGTCTGAGATTCATTAAGATCAGTTGTGTGTCTCTTATCAGAAACATCCAGAAGCGTCGGTCGAATGCGGTTCTTGGGGTCATGCGCGGCTCTCTGTCGTTTCTTTCTGCAGGTGAACATGCATGTCTGTTTGTCTGCGATCTGATGCTTGTTTGGACAGAAAGGTTCACTATTGTGCTCGCTTTCATCTGCAGCCAAACAAAATGACAAACGAGCGCCGTCCCGCCCTTCCCGGTCACCTGACACGTGCATGTCTCTGTCGGCCGATGCCACGCTGTGGCCTGTCGAGGCCTGAGCAAATATGCCCCCACAGCTCCTCCAGCTGACCTCTCACCCGAGCCCAGCCGTTTCTCCAGCCGCCACAGAGCTGGTTGTGTATTATCAGACGAATCTGCAGATGCTTGGAGCTGCTGATGTAGAAAGTGACGGGGTGATTGTGTCGTTATGGAGGCTTGAAATACCTGAGGTGGTTTTGAGATGATGTCTGGATTGGATGACAGCTTCAACAGACTCAACCTGCTTTATTTGGTCAAATCAAATCAAATAATTGTATTTATTTATTATAAACCTCAACCTTTGACGTGTGCGATTGGAAATGAAAATTGATAAAATCGTAATTGATAAAATTCAAATGATACCCAACGCTATTGTGTGTGTGTGTGTGTGTGTGTGTGTGTGTGTGTGTATATATGTGTATATGTATTTATCAAAATGTATTGAATAACAATACATTTTAGCACAATTTAAAAATATAACTTGACACTATTAGAAATCACAAGATTAATAATTTTTTATGCTTTTTATATGCATCCAAATGATCAACACAAATTACTTTATTATAAAGTAAATAGATACCAGGTAATATTATTAGCCAAATATTTAATTTAGTAAAAATGTTTTATCATTTGTATTATTTTTCTTGCACAATGTAAATGGTATTATTTATTTATTTGTTTGTTTGTTTTACTTTTTTATTTAGACGTATAAATTAAAATTATTGTGACTCAAAATAGAGAACAAATTATAAAATATAAATAATAAAATATGTTATAATATTAAATAATAGTAAGCATTTAGTTCTATTTTGATTAATTGTTCAAAATGTTAATTTTTTTCTATTTACAGGTAATCAAAATAGAACAAAATCGAAAATATTGTTATATTAATCATTCAATAATGATGTAGAAACTTTAAATTTGATTTTTAGCTTTAATTATTATGTCATATAATATAAAAAATTTAATCAAATAGTTTTATTTTGATGAATAGTAAATGAAAAATGAGTTATTTTGCATGATTCATCAAAATATATAGTTTACATTTAATATAAATAAAGATTTCTTCTAATTTATTTTTTAATATTGTGCTTGACTGTAAAGCAGAGTGAAGTGTGAGTGAGCTGCAGGTGTGTTGTTGTACAGTATGTGTTCCTCAGGTATCTGTGGTATAAGCCGTATTTAAGAGCAGCCCTAGTCCCGAGCGATCCCAGCTGAAGCGGCTCATCACGCTGTCACTCATCTTTAGCATTACCCAGACCTGTCAGCAGTCAGAGACACACAAGGCATCATGGGATACGGGAGCCGTCTTGTGCTTGTGGTGTCAAGTGTTTAAGGAGGATCTAACAGACAGAAGTGTGTTAATAGCCCAGGTGTGATGCTGGAAGCGGCTCTGTCCCGATACCTAGTGTGCTGTCTTGCTGCATGCTCCCTGGATAGTCAACTGTCTTCTAAGTCTGCATCCTGACTGAAATATAAGCTCATAAGTGACTGGTTTGAAGTGCGCTAGGCATCAGTTCCCATAAAGTGTATAGTTGTGTTGCATTGCGGGATTGCATTCATTATGAAGGAAGCATTAGGTTTGTGAACCGAGCTACTGCATTCTCCTTAAATCTCTCTCTTTTCCTCCATCTGTTCTTTATGCATTATAGCTGTTTTTAACCTGCTTTAACACCTCCGCTCTCTACCTTCCTTTTTCCTGCTCTTTTATTTTGGTGTTTGGTTTTGAAAAGCGTCTCTGCTTAGTCGTATTAAAGGAATCTGAAAATTATATTTACTCACCCACATGTTAATTCAAACCCACATGATTATCTGTCTGTCTATCATCTAAATGTTAGATAATAACTGTTTTGATAGTTTATACATAAAGTAAATACAAATAAAAATAACTGAACAAATTATGAAAATTATTATAAACAAAGGAATATTTTTATATTATATAAAAATGTAAATAAAATATTGTGTGTGATTCAACAAAAGAGAACATACAAATAAATGTTATATTTTATTCTATTTGTGAGTGAATTATCCAAATTTTTATAAAACATATTTTTGTATAAGTATACATTTTATATTTTAATGCATCGATCATATTTTATTTACTTGTTTATTTATTTATTGCAATTAAAAGCAAGTACATTTAAATTAATATACAGTGCAGGAAGAGGCGGAAAAATCGTAAGGACTTATGTAAATCCTCCACTTAACATGCAATTAAAAATAAAAATAATGGAATAAAACTAAATGAACAACTATTAAAAAAAATATATATATAATCAAAAATAAAAACGGAGATGGTTAAATGGCAAATAAGTGGAAATACACAGTTTTTGTGTGAATGTGATGTAAGACAAGACTTTTTGGATCTGTTCCTCACACAAACTGATCATCTTAAGACCTATATACTAGTTTTTCAGAACTTTTTTGTACAACCTGTTTTCCTTCATTGTATGGAAGCAAGAAGCTTGAAGATCCTTTAAAACCTTCTTTTGTGTTGAACAGAGGAGTGTAATGTGGGTTTGGAGTCCGTGATGACAGAGTATTCATTTCTACATGAACTTTGCTGTAAGCCTGTTGAAAGCGGCTTGAACAGAAGCTAGTAGAGGACGGGTTCAGCAGAGAGACGGATGTCTGAAATCCCAGGGTTTTGTTCACCGAAGACAAACATAACATCCCTGTATGTTTCAAATGACTTCAGCAAACCTATAAAACCTCACTGAATTTGACCTTTACATGCCATAAACCTGTAATCATACAGTATTGTTGTTACGTCTCTCAGACTCAAGTTCATGTTAGTTTGTGTTTATAAACTTGCTGTTTTTTTATTTTGTATATACAATTATATTTTCTTTTCTATTTTTAGTTTTCATTTGAATTTTTTGTAATTTTGCCATTATTAGATTTTTTTTTTTGTATAGTAATATTTCATTGATTTATTTATTAATTCAGTTTTAGTAATCTAAGTACTTTAATGAAAATTAAAGAAAAAATTTACTGAAAAAGATACGTTGAAGTTAAAGTACTAAAATTAGTAAAGTTTTTCATTTAAAATTTATTTTTAGTTTAGTACTTCAGCTTAAGTTAAAGTCCTAAAATTACAAAACTAAACAAATGTAATAAAATATTAATGTTAGGAAAATTATTGTTTTAGTCATTTTAATACGGCAATATTAAACAAGAAAATATTCATATAAATAATATAAAATATTATATAAAAAAAGAGTCTCTAAAAGCATCTCAAAAATTTAAGATAAAGTTTTTACCTAATATTTTTTTTATTTTAGTTAGTCATTGTACTACTTCAGGTTAAACATTTCAAATTTTTAATTATTTTAGTTTAGTTTTAATCATTTTAATACTTTAACTTAAATGAATATTGAAAAGTACTAAAATGACAAACTAACCTAAAATAAATAATGTTAATATGTTAAAATGTTAATATTAGAAAAATTTAGCTTTTATTTTTGTTTTAGTTTTGGTGCTCAAAGTTAAACTTAAATTAAAATTTAGAAATGTTGCCTTGGCAGCTTAGTGAAATATATATGTTTAAATACAATTACTAAAGCTACTAACACATTTAATTTAGTTTTGTTTTTATTTAATTTTACAATTTTAATGTATTTCTTTTCTTTTTATTTCTTTTTTAATGTTTGTTATTCTATTGTTTATTTTATTGTATTTTTATTTATTTAATATTTATTATTTTATATTTAAATTAAATTAAAATTATTTTATTGTTTATTATATTTTTTTTTTTTATTTTTTTATTTTTTTTTTATATTTCCTTTTTTTTTTTTTATTGGTGTTATTTTATTGTTTATTTTATTTTTAATTTATTATTTTTGTATTTTAGTTTGTTACCGATAGCCGCCCTGGACCGTAAGTGCGTTCTGACCGCCGCTTGTGTTTGTCTGTCCGCAGGTGGGATGTCCTGAATCCGTCGGGTGACTCTGGAGCCGATGGGAGCTGCTGAAGCATCATGAGCTGCCATGATGCCGGAGGGCGCCGGCGTTACGAGGACTCGGAGTTTACGTTGCACGTGTATCCCGGCGCTCTGTCCGAGGGCACCATCTACTGCCCCGTATCGGCGCGGAAGGTGACGTCTGCAGCGGAGGTCATCGAGCGTGTCATCGAGTGGCTGCAGCTGGACCGCGCGCGTCTCTACGTGCTCGCCGAGGTCAAGGAGTTTGGCGGCGAGGAATGGATCCTGAACCCGTGTGACTGTCCCGTGCAGCGCATGATGCTGTGGCCGCGCATGGCGCTGGAGAACCGGCTGGCCGGAGAGGATTACCGCTTTCTGCTGCGTGAGAAAGACCTGGACGGATCCATCCGCTACGGAAACCTGCAGATGTGGCTGCGAGTGACGGAGGAGCGGCGGCGGATGGTGGAGCGCGGACTCCTCCCGCAGCCTCCGTACGTCGACGATCTCTGCGCGCTGCCCGATCTAAACGAGCGGACTTTGCTGGAGAACTTGCGTGGACGCTTTCGGCAGGAGAAGATCTACACGTACGTCGGCGGGATCCTGATCGTCGTCAACCCCTTCAAGTTCCTGCCCATATATAACCCCAAATACGTTAAGGCAAGACACTGCAGACAAAAACACAGTTTTGTTTTGTTTTATTAGGGCTGGGAGTCCAGAGAATGGGCAGTATTTCAAATACATGTCTAAAACTACAGTATTTTATACATGCATTTGAAGTACAAAATACTATTTTGTATTTAAATACCTTTGAAAAAAAACATATATTTTGCATTTAAAATACATTTAATCTTAGTATTTTTGTATACTTGTTGATACAGGAAATCAGCAGTCTAATAAAGAGGTTGATTGGCAAAAAGTAATTTATGTATTTTGAAAATACTAAGATTAAATCTATTTAAATACAAACTAATATTTTAGTAATCGATGCATCGCAATTTGTGGATCGATTCTGAGATTAGTCTTGAACAGCAGATGGCGCTGCATGCTTTAGAAACAGAAGTACTCTGCTCGCTTCCAGTTCCTTACACACACAGGTACCTCTTGAACATAAAATAATCATTCATACAGTTTGAAAAGGTTGAAGCGAATTACAAGGGTGTTCATAGTTGTCTGTTTACATTAATCTCACATCATAAAAGCCAAGTTTCAAGTACATTTAACCACTTGCATGAGTCTTACATCGCTCTTCTTCGTGAGCATTTGCGGCAAAAAACTAGCCTAGAGAGCCATCTGCTGTTAAAAACTAAGCTCAGAATCGATTCCAGAGAGAATTGCGATACATTCCGATAATCTCAAAATCGATCGACGAATTGCGAAGCATCGATTTATTGTCCCAGCCCTATTTTTCATGCACTTGTCAGTTTTGAGATTTTGGGCTTTTTGGTTTTTCGTGAAGTATTTTTTCAGATTACTGAAAAAATTCTGCAAGTTTTTACAGAGGGGCTTGTTCAAATGTGACCCTGGAGCACAAAAGCAGTCATAAGTAGCATAAGTAGAAAATTATCGATTTTTCATTTATGCCAAAAATCATTAGGATATTAAGTAAAGATCATGTTCCATGAAGATATTTTGTACATTTCCTACTGTAAATATATCAAAACTTTATGCATTGCTAAGAACTTAATTTGAACAACTTTAAAGGCGATTTTGTCGATATTTAGATTTTTTTGCTCCCTCAGATTCACCCTCAGATACATCAATGGAAAAAAATGGACCCTTATGACTGGTTTTGTGGTTCAGGGTCACATACAGTGTATACTGGTTTTATACAACATTTTATTATTTAAAAAAAAATTGCAAAAATATTTTTTTTCTGGCTGTTGTCAGTATTTGCTGATTTATGAAGTGAATAAAAGAAAGATCCAAAATCCTTTTTTGAAGAATTTTGAACCTGGGTTTATCTAATATAGAGATTTTTGTTCTAGAAATGTATGCAAATTAGCGCATATTTAATAAGATAATGCCTCCTTTGCATATTTAAACATAACATTTCAGAAAGCGTGTAATACAAAAATTTTTTGTAATTCTTAATGTGATCAATCAAGTGTGTAAGTATGGTGATATTTGTTAGTTATTTTTCCCCTATTCACCTGGGGTTTCTCACTTTAAGATGTACGATAAGCAGCGGCTGGGGAAGCTGGAGCCGCACATTTACGCGGTGGCCGACGCGGCGTATCACGCCATGCTGCAGAGGAGGAGGAACCAGTGCATCGTGATCTCAGGAGAGAGCGGATCGGGGAAGACGCAGAGCACCAACTTCCTCATCCACCACCTGACGGCGCTCAGCCAGAAGGGCTTCGCCAGCGGCGTGGAGCAGATCATCCTCGGGGCCGGACCTGTGCTGGAGGTGAGGACGGGCTTTAGTGCTGATAAAGCGTGTTTTGCTGCTGTGATCCGTGAATGCTGGTTTTGCTGTCTTGGTGTATTACTTGGAGCAGGGGTCTGCGATTAATATCGTAATTGTTGTTTTAACGATGTGCAATTTGACGCTATCGAGTATTTCGCAAAAACCAAACAAAACACAACACACCTACAGAGTGCACGCATACATTACGTGACGTCTAGACTAGTGCACGTATTTAGAGTGTGTTCTTTCACTGCATGATTCAGTCTATTAAAATGCATTTAGAATGATTCAAGATTCATTTATATATTTATACCACTTCATATACTTAATCAATTTCACACAAAGAGTGACGTTTTTTTCTCCAAAAATGACTGTGAATACAAATGTGATATTGACAGTTCAATAAATGAAAAGTTAATTAAGAGACTTACACCATATTGCCTGTTTTTGCTCTCTTTCGAGTACAAAAATAATTCCAAACACAGTCACAGCACTGTTCTGCGTCTCTGAGCAACATGACGGCGTTTCGTTCCTGAATGAATCCACCGTTTAATGATTTGGTTCAATCGCAGTGACTCACTTATTAACAGTGACTTCCTGCCACCTACTGGCGGGTTTAGTTTGACATTTAAAGTATCTTTTATTATTTAAATAATTTCTAATAACATTATTCCACGTTTTATGTTTAATATATCCAAACATTATGTCTGCATGTGTAACTGCAGGTTAAATGCATTCTTGTCCTGCATTAAACAGTGTGTAAACACATCTAAACACCTCTTCAGATGCAGATTCTGTGTTTCCTCTGCAAAGATGAATTTTGTTGATACTGATTTCATTTGCTTGGTAACAGCCCAAATGTCTTATTATTCTAATTAACTGATTATCACTTTATACAGTGATGCATTATTAAGTGTTTAAAGTTGATTCTGCTGGTATCGCGTCACACACACACACACACACACACACACACATACATCAGTTCCAGCATTGCTAAAGTTGGTACTTTATCAAAATAAAATACAAACATCAGCGCACCGCCTCTGTCTCACCGTTGGAACGCGACTGAAGTACAAAGCCTATAATTTACATAATAAATAATAGTTTAGCATTGCAAATATGGAAATATTATGGAATATTTGTATTTGTGCCGAATGAGAGAGGTAGGATACACGAGCACAAAGCTCCATTTCACAAACAGTTGAGTGCACAAGCCTTTAAAGTATACTCCTTTGTAGTCTATGTGAGAGACGCGTTCAGAATCAGCACATGGACACTGTCTAGTGGGCTTTCTTTGCAAGTGCGCAACTCATGGCATTCGCTGTTCTTCTGCTGGCGGTTATCAAACAGCGCTGCATTACTGCGGGCGCCCCCTTCTGGATTGAGCCTGAATTGCCTGTATTTGTCGTAAGGCTTCATGCACCGAACCGAGATGCCCGTACCGTGACGGTTCGGTACGAATATATGTACTATGCCACCCCTAGTATGTATGCGTGTATAATTAAAAAAATAAAATGCAGTTAAAAATCGAATTAAAAATATAAAATAAGTCATGTTTCCCACACTTTTTTTACTAAATGAAGGCCAAGAATATTTATTTTAATTTATATGTACCAATATAACTACATTATAATGAAAACATTTTTTTACACATATTTTTAAAAACATTTTAATATTTGAAAAAAATTGTTTATAAAAAAAAAATCTAAAACTGCATAAAAATGGAAATTCACAGTGTTTCCTTATTTTTGCCAGCAAAATCTTCTTTAACATGTTGTGAGTATTGAATATATGGACCTGTTTGCAGTGGTTTTCTGTCCGGCCTGAAATGATCTCATTTTGCTTGATTTGGTCAGAATCTGTATTTTCTTGTTTTACGCTGAAATCAGGCTCAGATGCATCAAGCATGGGTTTTTTCTCCTCTCGCGTGTTATTTCTTCACTCTCTTCATCCTGAGAGTGAGAATGAGACGCTCTAATTACGACACTTTATCACTGTGAAAACTGACCCGATCACACCATTCAGCCCACAAATCTGAGCGAACGTCACAGAGCTGAAGTTTGGGCCTAAAAGTGTCTGACAAGCTTCTCTTGTGGACATGAAGCGATGGGTTGTTTAGACGAACTGCTGTATTTTGTGTGCAATGTTCCTCGCTCAAGTGTGTTTGTATGAAACGCAGGAGTGTTTGTTGGCTGAAGCTCAGGTCCTGATGTTTGGACGACATAAGAGTGAAAACCGCAGGAAATATGCTTTACTGCGTCTCTGTTTATGCAGCATGTCGCTTTAAACACGGAAATAGAAACATTGGCTCTTCGTAGAGTTATGACAAGTATTTCAGCACGCAGATGGGAACGCGTGTTTGTGATGTCGCTCTGTGTGTGTGTGTGTGTGTGTGTTTGAACATACCAGACAGACGTTGTAACTCGGATATTTCTTGAATTTCCAAAAGCGGACTGTATTTGTTGGAGACACACGTCAATGCTCTCAGATTTAGAGTTTTGTAACAAGCTTTGTATCAGTGTTATTTTAGAAGTGTTTATATACTATTATACTGCTAAATGCATGCATTTTATTTTTTATAAATAATTAGAATGTTTTAATATTTAATTAATTAAATGTATTTATTTATTTCCCATAAATTCAGTTACTTACCAGTGCAACTTTCCTTATTTTCATTCAAAGTTTATCTAATATTAAATTTTAGTTTAATTTTTAGTTGTTGTTTTTTTTGTTACTAAGTAGGTTTCATTTATTTCAGCTTTAGTTTCAATTGGTTTCAATTTAAACTTATTTCATTTAGTTGTCAAGGCATTTAAAGTTTTTTTTTTTTTTTTTTGCTTTTTTTTTGCTTTTTTTTTTTTTTGCATTTTTAAATTTGTATTATTACTGTATATTGTTAAGTCTTTCATCATATATTTATATTTTATTTCAGCTTTATTTCAGTTAGGAAACATTTTAATGTACTTTTTTGTTTGTTTTTTGCTGTTTAAGTTTAATTTATTTCAGTTTTAGTATTTATTTACAGTGAGTAATTTTACTACATCAGCTCAAACATAGATTTGCCAAGGCAATGTTTCTAATTTCGATTGAAAGTTTTCCATCTAATATTTATTTTGTTTTGTTTTTCAATGAAGTAAAATGTTTCAGTTGCCGATAGTAACCCTGCGTTGTGTGAGTGATTTGAACAGCCAGTTTAGAATCTGATTTTGCAGAAGTAACACTGGCACTGTGGCGGGAAACAGGGTTACCGTGGTAACCATAACTATGACTACTTCTTTAGGAACCAAACAGCAGCATGAAGTCATCGTTTATTACTCCGACTAGAGTTGTGTTTTCATGTTTGATGTTGGGTGAATCTGACGCTCCGGGCAGCTGAGGTTCAAACGCACTGACATTTCACTCATGAGAGGATGCAACACACACACACACACACACACACACACACACACACACACACACACACACACAGACACACACAGACAGACAGACAGAGAGACCACTTAAGTTTAGATTAACATGCAATCACATTACAGGGCATGTTAGTCATCCTGTGATCAAACTAGTAACTCATGACTAAACACACACACACACACACACATAAGTGCAAGTTATTCTTTATGAACGTGCAGTTATTAATGCAGAGCATGTTTGTGTTCTCATTAGTGATATTTCTCTTTCTGATCAGCTGCTGTCATGTTGAAGGAACATTTGGAAGAGAACTTTTCTGAGCATGTTAGTTACTTAAACTGTTTGGATTATTATTGTTTTTGAAGAAAATACTCATGGAAAATCTTTGCAACAGGGATGCAAGCAAATGACTAAGCTTTTGCATCAGCATCTGTGTATTAAAATAAGTAAATAAATAAAACTAAATTTGATTACAATAAATAACTAGAATTAGATTTAAATAACGCGATTAAAATAAACAATAAAAATAAATACAAATAGAATTAGATTTAATTCATTACAATTAGGTTAAATAAAAATTAGATGTTAATAAATGCATAATACAAAAGTAAAACAGATTAAAATAATAAATTAATCTTCAAATTAAAATTAAATACAAAATAATTAGATTAGTATTAATAACAATTAGATCTAAATAAATAATTAGATTAAAATAAGTAAAAAGTTGATATTAATAAATAAATAAATAATACAACATTAAAACTGATTAAAATAATAAATTAATTCAAATAAAGAAATAGATTAAAATATATATAAACTAAAATTAGATCAAAATAAATTAGACAAATCATACAAAATAGATTAAAATAAATATATTAGATGTAAATAATGTGAGTAAAATAAGTAAACAATAAAATTAGATTAAAATAAATACAAATTAGATTAAACTGAATGAACGAATGAATAAATAAATAGTACAGTACTACAGTGAGTAAAAAAAACTTAATAGAAATGAAATATTTTCTAAATAATGTTTTCAATTGGCATAGTATATAGCATACCACATTGAATTGGTATAAATTGGGCCTTTATTCATGAAATTATACACAGTAGTTGCCTTTCACACTTTCCATCATATATGAGGGTCTTTGACGTCTATTAGATTGAAAACCGTCGACTTGGATGAAGAAAAACCTGCCGTACAAAAGAGGAAGATGATCTCCACCCAAACAAAACCAAGCATTTATTTTCTGAATGGTTTATATCTTTCAGTTTTTCTCCTAAAAGCAGCAAACTGAGCACACAGTCGATGACCTCATCAGCCGCGCTGCATCATGTGACGTTCAAGCGATCGTTAGTTTCCATTAGAGTGCTTTAATACGGGCCGCAGGGACATTACTGATGCTGAGATCAGCCGTTCGATCGGCTTTTACAGGAATGCTGTGATTCATCGTCTTAGAATGATTCTTTAAAAGAATCGCTTCAAAAGAGTCATTCTGAATCGAACCGCACTGCTTGAGCAGTGTTATTTAGTGTCTCTTTCTCATTGTGTTGGTTTTATAATAGTTTTCCCTTGTGAATGCTTCAGTCTGTCTGTGGTCATGCAGTGTGCGTGAATGTTGTCGACTCAGCAGGTTTGATCACATGTGGCTGATGCAAACCGCAAGACTGAAGACAGACAGATGCTGAAGACACAGCGCAGCCAGAACTACAGTAAAGCGGGTTCAGTGGTGTGTGTGTGTGTGTGTGTGTGTGTTTGCATGTGTAAATGTTGTGGTAAACATGCATTTTTGAATGGGGTCAGATAACCGGTTGATTTTGAGGTAGTGCTGTGGTAAATGTGTGAAATCTGAAAGCATCATTAGATGAGCTGAAGTGTTTAATAAACGGGGAATGTGCAGACGCTTAGAAATGATGATGTGAAGAGTTCAGCAGAGATTCCTCAATCATTATCAGCCTTCAGAGACGGGTGCTTGATGTTTATACAGTTCAGTCTCATGCAGAAGGACATTTTTACATCGGAAGTACCAAGATTTGTTTTGGCTTTTTATGGCATGATATTGATATGTAACCTGGAAATATAGAGCCTTCAGGTGTACAGTAGAGCACAATGGAGAATTTGCTTTTCAAACTAAAGTAAAAGACCGCTTCTTAAACCAAAGAAGGTGAACATGTTGATATTCTTGTAGAAAAATTAATGCAAGTCCTGTCAGCGACAGCCAGTTTAGTTTGACTTTTCTTTTTGTTTTCGTTTTGAAAAGCTTGTTATCTTTGCTGTTTACCTCATGTTACGCTATGGAGGCTTTCCTTATTTTTTATTTGATTCCTCAGTGTTTGCTAAACATTCTGTAATTTAGGCTATTATGTTATGCAAGCTAGTTTGTCATTGTAACGTACTGTTTTATTGTTGCTGTGCTTTTTAATTAAGTGAAAGGTGTATAGATATAAGCAAAACAGACAATTATCTTTTCTTGTAAAACGTGACACCAAGATCACAAATTTGAAAGTGAAAGCGCACGAAAAAAGGAATTCCTGATCACAAAATATAAATCACAAATAATATAGGCTACTGATGAAAGAACGGGTTGAATGTTGAACACTTTCATTACTATATAACTAACTATGATACAAGTTCATCAGCATGCATTGATTAATCAAATGTAGCAAAAAAATAAATAAATTGTGACCAAATTATGTGCTCGTGCGATAAACTGAGAAAGTTAGTCGCAAAAGTGTGACCAGTGGGGAGAATGAGTCTAGAGCCCTGTATGGGTGAATAAATCCACACAAACTAGCAGATTAAATCAGTCATTTGAAAACAGCGTGAGTGATTCAGCTGGAGCGCGTCTTCTCTCTTTCTCTCTCTCTCTAAAGCAGCTTCACCTCAGCGCATCTCGTCTGCTGCACGCTGTCGCTGATCCAAGGCTTGCGCTCGCATTTCAGGACAGATGTCAAAATTGTCACTTGCTTAATCGGGTCATTGTTGCATCGTCACAAAAATGTGCTTTTTAAGCCAAACGGTACTGGCGCCCTCCAGAGGCTGTTTCAAGGCCGAGCGCTCAGTCACATCCAAAGCCGCCCAGCGAGTATCATATTGAGTTATTTTTCATAGTTTGTTGTTGAGTTTAAGTGGCAAAATACACACAAAATTACGCAAAAATGGCCGTCCTGGTTTTTTTTTTTTTAAGTAAACGTGAACAGCTGAGAAAGAAAACGCATGTGTATTGGCTATGGATCCATGCATTATGTCTTATGAGAGCAGAGCAGTTCACATGTCACGTCTTTTGCGTGCTCAGCTTCTTTATTTCAAATGTAGATTAAATTATAGAGGATTCTTCATATGATGCACATTATAGGTCAGCACAAAGGTCTTTCATTGGCGCTTGAGGAGGGGGATCCGATAAAATGAGGTTTCGGAGGTGCCGGATCCGGCTTGTTCCGGCACAAATGAAGCCCTGCATCTATCTAGTTATATATCTCTAAACGAGGAGCTGCTTCTACGATCTGGAACTGGTTTGGTCAGGGCTGTACAGTGTACAAAAAATCAGTCTGTGCAGTGAATAAATGTACTACAGAAGCACATTTGTATGAGCCCGTTTACAAACCTGTTGTCCTACAAAGATATTATTTATTGAGATGCGTTTTCTCCAAATTAACTTAACATAATCGAGTGTTTGAAATAACTTTTTGTGATCAGACGTGGTTTCATATCACCGAATGAGACAGAAATCATACTATTTTATAGTATTATATACAGTGATAAAGGCGATGTCGATTAGCATTCCATTATAAATATATTTGAACCATAAAAATACCCAGGATTGCTTGAAGAACACAGATAAACCATATATTGTCGCAATCGTATGTTTATTGTCTCTTCAGTTAAAATTTCTCTAGCTACAGCGATAACTGGATATTTTGTCCATATTAGGGATTTCCTGGAGCGTGGTCAGTTCTATTACTTCTGCGATGCACAGGTGGAGTTTCTGCGCAAGGGCGCCCTCCAGCTTCCTGTATGAATGAAACAGACATTACATGACGCGTGTACTCAGTAATGCTCAGAACACCCTCTTTTGGGAAAAATAGGAAAGATGATACCTTTCTCTAAAGAAACAGGATTTAGTTTTTTGTCTTTTAGTGGATGCATAAGATTCCCTGAATTATCGTCATTGATATCGTTACCGCAACAAATACCAGCATGTCGCTGTAATTGTGACGTCGACTTCTAGAGATATAAGTAGACCTATAAGTTCATATAATTAGTGTTTTCTTGTTGGAGAACATCAGACCTGACTGAGCCTGAACACTGTAATCTTGTGTTAGATTAGACGTGTTCCTCTTCACGCTTTCTGCAGAACATCTGTTATCTGCATCACACCCACATCCAGTCTCTCTGTCCTCTGAACACGCTGTACTCAGCAGAATCATTATTCCTGTGCTGTTTGGCAGGACTCGACTGGACGACACTTCTGTCTGTCTCTTTCTTCGGCCTGAGTCTCACCGGCTGGACCGACAGGAAGCTGAAATCAACAGCACTTCCTGTCTGAACTCTTGTTCCCATGGTTTGATCTTAGAAAAATCACAGATCAAAATATCTTTTAAGTACATAGTAATTAATGACACAGCATTTGCAACTTCCAAAATATGATGATTAATATTAGCTTTTCATATTCTTATTTTTACATTTTATTTATTTTTAAACTTGTTACATATTTTAATATTTATTTTTATTTGTATGTGTATACTTCTTTTTTCAACTTATTTTGTAACATTTCAAATATTTTCTAGATTTATTACATGTATTTTTTGTTTTAATTTTGATGATTAGACCTTACTGCTCATGAAAGTCAAAAATTTGAAAAGTCAACTTTCAAATAAACTGATATATAAATAAATATATATATATATATATATATATATATATATATATATATATATATATATATATATATGTATGTGTATATATGTGTGTGTGTGTGTGTGTGTGTGTATATATTATTATTATTATTATTATTATTATTATTTAGTCATTTAGCAGATGCATTTATCCAAATGAGGACAACAGAAGCAATCAATTGTAGTATTAAAACAACTGAAAACAGATCCAAAACTAAAAGCTAAAACTTTATAAATACTACCTAAACACATTTTAAAAATAAAGAAATTAAATAAAAGTGACAAATGCATACAAAATTTCAAAACTTAACATTTAAATAAAAAATAAATAAAGCTAAAAACAATTCAAAAATTAAAGAACAAAAGGTTATATATATATATATATATATATATATATATATATATATATATATATATATATATATATATATATATATATATATATATATATATATATATATATATATATATATATATATATATATATATATATATATATATATATATATATATATATATATATATATATATATATATATATATATATATATATATATACATACACATTTATTAATTATATATATATATTAGTAGTATATAGTATATACGGCTGCCGCGGTAAACTACGCTTCTTTATACCCGTCTAACAAAATACTCATTGAATTTAGCTGGACACACTTTCATTATTTGTCCACAACAAATGGCCAAGCAAGCGCAGACACAGACCAGATACTCGAGACAGAACGATACAAACACATATCAGCTCGTCTCCACACAGTAAACACAAGCATTTTCTAGCAGCGACAACTGCACTAAACACTAATAACACAAGCAAATACACTTATGAGCTGCTTTTAACTTCCGCTGATGAAGACTGCTTCTCTCAAAGGGTATTTC